>NC_044552.1:115424661-115745495 GCF_007565055.1 Rhinopithecus roxellana
ATTAAGTGGAAATGTTGTAGGGTATGTGTTAATTTATAGCTCTTAATTAAATAATTGATTAAATAGAAGATATTAACTTGAAATAGTCAGGGATATAGTTTTTCCCAGAATGAGTTTATTCTATTTTAAATGCAAACTGCTGGATGACAAAAGCAAAGTAAATGAAAAGCCTTCCTATTTTTAAAAGTGTTTTCTCTCCTGAAAATAGAAAAACTGAAGTTCTCATTGATGAAGAATTAACTGGGCAGTTAATTTCAGGTTGTTTTCATAGCAAATACAAGGTTTTCAACTAATCTCTCCAAACTTTTCACCTTATAATAAAATTACATTTAATAAATTAACCAAAACTATCAAGGCAATAGGTTTTTTAAACCACAACTTACTTCATATTATTACTTCATATTGCTTCATTTTTAAGTACATATTTTAAGAACTGAATTTTCAATAGAATGTACCACATTAAAATTTCAAATTCAAACTCAGTTTCTTACCTGCTTAATTGTTGCACTAATTGTGGATAAATATATGGCTTTTTGTAATTGTCACAGATAAAATGCTATTGGCAAAGTTACTTCAGAAACTTTGCAACAGATACTTAATGTAGAGCCTGAGTTTATGTTCATTTTATTTATTCCCTAGTAAAGCAACATATTCAATCTCTGACCAGTCTGGAAGGCCAATGCTGACTACATAACCTATTATAAGTGTATTTTGCTTGCTTTGCTGATTTTAAAGTAAATGGTAAAATACTGCAGATTTGTCATACAGTATATTGATAAAAAGCACATTATATCTACCATGCTCAATAAGTAACCTATTTAAGGCTGAAAACCAATGCATTATCAACTCATACATAAATCCCACTACATCTTAAATAAGCAAAGGCTTTTGAAAGATCAAATATAAAACATCAATTTAACCTTTTCACCAGAATTTTGGTTCATGAATAGCCTGACCTCTGTATGGATCAATGGAATAATATTTTAGTTTGAGTAGGCCTCTGTCTCTCAATATAACTTATTAAGTTATCAACATTTGATGTTACAGAACAATTTCCACCTGGTTTCCATTCTAAGATTTTAAGTATGTATTAACGTGCGTGTTCACAAGGAAATGACCAGGGAATGCTATTGTCACTGGAAAAATAAAGGAATTCAAATAATACATTCTTGAAATGCTACTTTATGAAGCATGTCCTTAAGTAAATTTAAGACATCGAAGAGTATTACATAGGGAAAAAACTTAAGAGAGGCAGAAATATGGTGAGGAATACCAAATTATAAATGTGTTCATGTTTTTAAAACCTCCATACTTCAGACTAGGTGACTGTAGTCTTATTTGTATATTCCAGAAACCAGTCTGGATATAATGAAGTGTGAGAATCTGACTCTGGACTTGGGCTTACATTTCTGTTTGCATTAATTATGTAGAAGTCAAGGAGATTCAGTGTAGTTAGGAGAAAGCTATTTATCTTCTGGAGGATTTTTGACAATTTGAATTTTGTGGTGTGAGGTGGGAGGTGGTTAGCTTATTTCTTTGTGATTATTAATTGAAATAACACACTGGGATAAATCTATCAGTTATTTTGGGATTTCTGGATAAAATGCCCCCCCAAAAATGGAGAAAGAGCAATCTTTGTAATCAGAAAGCATTAGAGCCCTTTCCATGAAACTACAGATTAATTTTTCTACAATGGAAAACTGGTTATGTTAGTGTCCTAAAATCCTAAACTGACCATTTATAATTTGGGGTTTCTTATGTTTCTTGCCTTCAGTGATCTTCATAACTTTCAGAATAAAATCTATGCTGCTTTTTCTGGAGTAAAGTTTAGGTCTGGGCTCTGTTTCCTGGCTCTGATTCCTCATTCTTTCTATTTGTCATGCATATTAAAGGGTTTGAAGATACTTGAATATACTTTGCTTTCTCAACCGTCATTGCCTTGCACACACTACCAGAAATACCCTTTCATTTCAAATTTCCCTTCAAACTTCTTTATCTTACCTGCTTTGGAATTTCTTACATAAGTCTTTATTTCTACCTCAAGATTCAGTTCAAATAGTCCTGACCCAGCTATCTTTCCCAATTTTCCTCAAGTTCCTCATTCCCCAGCTGATTGAGGCATTCCTCCTATGTACTCTCATAACTCTCCTCACATTTCTATCAAAGCATATAATGATATTGTACAAGAGCTATTAATTTACCTGTTTTTACACTGCAATAAAATGCACATCACAGGGCTATGACTTTTAACACCAAATCCCTTATTATTTGTTCTCAGCACAGTGTCTGACAGTAGTAAGTCTTGAAATAGTTTGTTAAATAAATGCTTACATTGTCTTGAAATTAGAGGGTAGAACTGAAAACCACCAGCAAATTTGCCATTTTGGAAATGAAGAATTGGGGAAAAGGCTATCAAAAGCAAAAGCAATCACAACCAAGAAGACCCAAGACTTTGGTCACAATCCTTGTCAGAATAGAATTTGTACTTGAAAACAGGCTTCAGGAGTAGATTTATGTCCTTGGTTAAAACCACACTCCCCATTCCATAATGCTGCTACACGTGGTTCTGGAAATTATACCTACTGCTAGGATTGTATCTGTCCCCAACCCCAGTCCATCCCCTGTCCATGTTTCTCAGGGATCTCCAATTAATTTATCTCTTTGGGTTTTTCCATAAGCTATCAGGAAGGATGCACCCATTTCTTATACAGTAATGACCTTTAAAGAACATATACCTTAGATGGCCAATACTTATCCGGTTCCACCCCGTATAGAAAAGACCTCTCTGGGACTGACGTCAGTAATATACAAACTCTTTTTGAAGTTTTTCTTCTTGTTTTAATTGTGGTTTTAAAAAACCATATTACATGAAATTTACCATCTTAATCATTTTCAAGTATAAAGTTCAGTAGTGTTAAGTATATTCATATATTCACAAATCTCCAGAACTTTTTCATCTTGGGTACTAAAATTCTATACTCATTAAATGACTCCCCTTTTCTTTCTCTCCCCAGTCCCTGGATCACCATTACTTTCTATTTCTATGAATTTGACTACTTTAGATACTTCATGTAAGTGGGATCATATGGTATTTTCCCTTTTTGTGATTAACTTATATAGTTTAGCATAATGTCCTTGTGATTCATGCATGTCATGACATGTGTCAGAATTTCCTTTCTTTTTAAGGCTGATTAATATTCCATTATATATTTGAATAGCACTTTTTGTTTATTCATTCATCTGCCAGTGGACATTTGGGTTATTTCAACGACTAGATTGTTGTAAATAATACTTCTATGAAAACAAGTGTGCAAAGTATCTCTTTGAGACTTTGATTTTTATTATTTTGGACCTATGCTGAGGTTGCTGGATCATATAGTAGTTCTAATTTCAATTTTTTGAGGAACAATTATACTGTTATCCATAGTGGTTGCACCATTTTACATTCCCACTGACAGTGTACAAGGGTTTTAATTTTTCCACGTCCCTGCCAACACTTGTTATTTTCTGTTTTTTTTGTTTGTTTTTATACAAGCCATCTTGTGTGTGAGATGTGGTCTTCAATTTGCACTGAGATAGATATACTCTCCATTATGTTGTTAAGTGATTAAATCCAGCTAGGTTTGCATGAACTGGTAAGTTTTTATAATTTCATTAAGCTAGTTTGAGTATATTCCCTTTCAACCAAAAGAATCCTGTCTAATATATTTATCTGTCCTAATGTACCTTCACGTTTCCCCACCTAGGTTTTACTGCTAGGTGCAATACGCCAACACACATCTAACTAATGAAGTGTCTTCTACAGTTAATATAAATCCTTTTTAAAAATGCAAATGTACCTTCTAATGTTGAGAAATTTTAATCAAACTTTGTGTGAACAAGCCCTTGTTAGGTAGCTTCCTCCCAACATCTAGCTAATGGAAATCCCACTGAAGCCTTTGTAACTACACTTACATCAGGAAAGAAGAAGAAGAGTAGGAGAAAGAAAAATTGAGTAAGAGGAGGGTTAGGAGGAGAGAAAGAGGATAAAGAGGAGGAGTAGAAAGAAGAGAGAGGAGGGAAAAACAGGAGAGGAAGGAAGGAATACAGAAAGAAACTTGAAATAGAGAAAGAATAGAAACTTGGTATTCTGGAGCACTTTGTGCATTGGGGCCTCCTCTACCTTGCATTTTGCATCTAAGCTGAAGAGGTGCGCCAAGGTGCCACCCAAGAGCAGTGAATGTTGGGAAATATTGGCTCTCCAAGATGGAGGCTGGGCTAGGAAAGAAGATAAGAGGATGTCAGATTTCCTATTTTACTAGAACAAAACTTGGAGTAGGAAAACAAGAGAATCCTCTTTGCTGAATTTCATGGTCTCCTACCCTAGATCTCAGCTGTCAAGGTTATCACAATGAAACACTGAATATTGATGTAACCACAGTTGTGATGTAATTATAATGAAAAGGTGAAGGGATGGAGTTTTGTCAGAGAGGTCCATGGTAAATCATTATTAGGTAATACTAACCTGAAAACTCAAGAAAAAAAAAAGTGTTAGCAACTTACTTATAAATATTGTGGAATTAATAAGAAACAGGGACAAGTGTGATATAGGAAGAAATAACTGCATTTTTAAAAGTAATTACCATGAATAAACTGGAATCTAAGGTTGGCAGGGGAGTGCAGGGCTACTGTTTATAATTATAAACTTCATAAAATTTTCATTTACAACCATGTATAACTTAGATAAAAATATAAATTAAGCATTTAAAAAAGAAACAACCCTTACAAGTAACTACCAAACAGTTAAGAGTATGCATACACACATACATGTGTGCACCTATGTATTTATGGTATGTAGTGAGAAGTGTTCATGTGTGTGTGTGTCTATGTGTTTGTCTGTGTATGTGAGTCTTTTTAACGAAATGAAATACTATTAAACTCCTGCAATGTACTTTACCTTTTGAGAACATACCAGAGATATATTTCACCCTTTTATGTGACATAATTATATACATGTATGTTCATTTAATTCCCCATCCCTCTGATGATGGGTTTCATATGCTTTTTAGAAAATATTTTTGTCATCATTTTGGGGCAAGTATTTTGCAAATAATAAATATAAATGAATTTAGTATTGATTTGGTATCAGAGTTTTTTTTATTATTACTATTATTATCATTATTATTATTATTATTAATTATTATTATTATTATTTTGAGATGGAGTCACACTCTGTCACCCAGACTGGAGTGCAGTGGCACGATCTGGGCTCACTGCAAGCCCTGCCTCTTGGGTTCAAACGATTCTTCTGTCTCAGCCTCCCGAGTAGCTGGGACTATAGGCGCATGCCACCACACTTGGCTAATTTTTTGTGTTTTTAGTAGAGACGGGGTTTCACTGTGCTAGCCAGGATGATCTTGATCTTCTGACCTCGTGATCTGCCCACTTCGGCCTCCCAAAGTGCTGGGATTACAGGCGTGAGCCACCACACCTGGCCGGTATCAGAGATTATTTTTAGTAACAAGAATAAAAACTAAAGTGAGAAACAGCTATTTAGACAACTAAAACACCATGTAATGAGTTTTATATTACAGAAGTAGAGGTTCATGTGACTTCCCACCTCCACAAGAAAAAAATATTACAATGACACAAAGATGATAAAACTATACAGAATACCTTTTATCAGTCAAAAAAAGAAACATAAGTTCATTTATTTCCTAAGAGAGTAACAATCATATATTTTTATTGAGATATAAAACAAAATTAAAAGCTCTGAGTAGTTTGTTATATCTCTACTGACCATGATTTAGTAAGGAGGAAAATAGGGAGGGAAGGAAAAGGAGAAAATAAGATGAGAGGAAAGGATGGAAGACTCAATTTAGAATATTAATAAACTTCTTTCCAAATTGATATTCATTCTTATATTTACAAACCTTAGTAGATGTTAATATGTCTTTTTTGTTCTGTTGTGTTTTGTTTTTTGAGACACAGTCTCAGTCTGTCACACAGGCTAGAGTGCAGTGGCACAATCTCGGCTCACTGAAACCTCTGCCTTCCAGGTTCAAGCGAACTCGTGCCTCAGCCTCCTGAGTAGCTGGGATTACAGGCATGTGCCACCATGCCTAGATAACTTTTGTATTTTTAGTAGAGACGAGGTTTCACCATGTTGACCAGGCTGGTCTCAAACTCCTGACCTCAAGTGATCCACCCGCCTCGGCCTCCCAAAGTGCTGGGATTACAGGTGTGAGCCACCGTGCCCAGGCAATATGTCTTTAATAAGACTAACATTGGTTGTGTATTATTTGAATAATGTCAGAAAACAAATTGTGGGTAATAGAGGTGGGTTTCTAGGATTAATTTCATGAGATCATGTAAAAAACAAGGTAACCAACTCTAATGGTATTCTGCTGTTAGTCAATGTTCTTAAAACAATTATATATAAATTGCTAATATATGTTTATTTTATGTTAATAAACACAATCTGAGAGCTCATGCAAACAGACAAAGTTCTACTAGAACATAGTCTACATTGTTAAAAGTTTTTTTTGGTTCAAGTAAAATGAACAAAAAAACTCTTATAGCTAAACTTTTCAGTAAAGGTTCAAGCTGACGCATTCACTAAATTTAATTCTAGAACCAAGATAAAGATGTCTGGTATCTTAAAAAGTAAATCAGAAATATATATTTAACAGAAAAGTATGGTTTTGTTAAAGGTCAAATTTCAAATCTATAAACTCAAGGGTATGGTTAAAATCACAGAAAAATGAGAGATTTGGTCCCAATATTGAAACAAAATTTAGTTTTCATATTGAGAATGGCAAAAGAGAGTCACCAAAATTTGATTTTAGATTTGAAAAATAGTGATACTAACTGATTTTGCTGGGTTTAACCCAGCATCATTTTTAAGAATGGTCACTAAAAGTTGGGCCAAATCTACAGATATATGGGGGGTGGGTGGGAGTTCTCTAATTCAATAAGCAAATTACAGATGCTGAAAAGGCTAATATTGTAAACAGTTATTGGCAGAAGCTATTCACGGTTTATGGAATGAAGTACTATAAAGAATGGAATTTCTGGGCACCAGATTGCTGGTTTACTGACTCTTGTAGAATGACTTTAAATGCTTTCATTTATACCTCTAGCCAGTGTGTTATAGATATAAAGAAACAGAGAAGCAGAGAGCCACTTACTGTAATTTAACTTTTCTTTTAGTATACATAAATGTACACATATGCATATGCAAAATGAATATTACTTTCCTTTATTCCACTTTGTATGTTTTGGCCAAGAGTTCACAGGTTTAAGAATTAGGCAGGTCTGAGTTTAAGTTTTGACTCTGCCATCTTATTCTGTATGATGTTGGGCAAAGTACTTTAACATACTTACCCTGTTTCCTCATATGTAAATGAACATAATAATAATTTCCACATCAGAAAGTTATTATGATTCTTAAATGAAATAGTATAAAACATATAGTCAGTGCCAGGCAAATGCTGAATGACAACTAATGTTAAAGAAAAAAAAATTATTCTGGCACTTGTTAAGACATTAAGGAAGACTTTAGTCAGGGCTATTACAATAGAAGTATTGCAATAGGAAAGAGATCTGGGCTCAACTCCAAATACAGCAAAAACTAGGAATTTACAGCTGAAGAACAGAGTCAGGGGTCAGTGAATGAAAAATTACTAAGAAGAGACATCACGGATAGTGGGATAATGCTTGCTAAACTAACCTAACAGGATTCTTGCTAAAGGTAGGCCAAGAACTCATATTTCAAAGGTGGGAGATGGAGAACGTGTTCAGGTGTCATGAATTGGGCATTCTCTGTGCACTGATTTAGCAGGATTCTTGCTAATATGGGATGGGCTAGCCAAAGACAGGAGTAAGAAAGAGAGGAACAAAGGCCAAGACCTACTTGAGAAGAGGGCTCAGAGGACCTTGACTGAAGTTGGGTTATGGATAAAGTCTTTGTCACTATATAATGTCAAACATCCCACTATCCTTTCAATTATTTGACTTCAATATATTGTTCTTACTAGTCAAAGTCCAAATATATTTTATGCCTACTTGGTATGTTTTGCATGAGTTTTCTTCAGGCTTTTAGCTGTCTGTATTCAACGTGAGCACTCTTTTGCCAAAGTATGGTTTTTATTAATTGACATAAAATCTCTACAAACTTAGATTGCTTGTTTCTTAAGTTTTCTTGCCTTCAGTAACAAGAGGTAATCTTAGTTTTTTCTGTGCTTATGAAATATCTGAATTATTGCTTTTACAGTGTTTAAAAATGTCTAGCATATCCTCACCCTAACAATAAAAAAAATTAAAGAAGTCAGAATGACATGAAAACATTTTAAGTTTTATAAACATATTTAAAGCATAGTTGTCTTCATGAAGAATCAAAATAAAGTTAGAATTTTTTATAAAATTAAATGTCATATTTGTACATAAGACTTCTTATTTTACAACAAAAGGGATATGGCTTTATATTAATTTCATGACATCATAAGCCTATTATGGTGAACAGAATGTTATGCTGAGTTGGCCATTATTTTTCATGACATACGTCGGTCTTCACATACATATTTTTAAAAACTATGAGTATAGAATAGTTGTGTACCATTGATAATAGTGGTTTTAAGTTATCCATTAAAAACTTTTTCTTGTTAAGGGTCTGCCAATTTTAATAACTCCTTTATAATTTTTCATGTGTGCATTTTTACTTTAGAAAACATGTACCAAAGCATCTCTATTTTTCCTCTATGTCAGTGTTATGATTTTACATATTGCTAACTCTCACACAGATAAACAGATTCAAATAAAATTTGGTGATAAAAGAAAACAGCACCTACTGTATTTTTCTTCTACGTCAGTGTTATGGTTTTACATATTGCTAAATCTCAGGCAGATAAACAGATTCAAATAAAATTTGGTGATAAAAGAAAACAGCACCCACTGTATGTTGAGAATTTCGATGGCAACTTTCAGCCGAATGTGAATTAAAATGGCTAGGTTATAAATCCCTTGAAAATAAGGTTTATAATGGAAATGCTGACAGGCATTTAACGATAGCAGCAGTAGCTGGCACCACTGTAATAAAAGGACTTAAATGAAAAAAAAAAAATGTATGCCTCACAAAGACATGCGGATTTCAGGGTAAAGCTATATGCAGACTCAATGTAAGGATGGACGATAATATGCCTGAGCAATTATGATGCATGGGTGTTAGTAACAAAGAATCTTGAAATTCAGCTTCCAATCAAATTGTGAAAGAGTTTAAAGAAAAACCTGAATGCAGCATTCTTCAGTTCTATTACTCTGGCACCATCATCATCTTATGAATATATTTTATTCATGCTTAGTGTGAGAGCAGAGAAGAGCTTAGTCAGAAACTGACTCCTAGAAAACAACATGGGTATTTCAACAGTCAATCCTTTGGAACTCTCATTTTAATGAATCATTAAAGCATTGGTAAGGCATTAGGTATGAGAAAACAAACATTTTCTCAGGGACACCACTAGATTTTTATAGCCATGAAGTTCATAGTTCTGTTTCTTTCAGGTTCTTCCCTAGAGAGGACGATAGCCCTGAGTAGCTTCTCTACACTATCTGCTTATTGAAAGTGCCCCCTCTGAAGATATCCAAGTAATAAATTAGTGACTTCGTTTTCTTTTTTCTTAGCAGTAAGCAACACACTAACCCATTATTTTTTACTTCTATTTTTAAATTTAAACTCTTGTGTTTCTAATAAATAAATGGAAGTTTAAAGTGCCATATTTTTATGACTGTGGCTATAAAATAACATAAAATAAAGTAAAATAAAATAAAATAGGATTTACATCTACTAAAAAGCAGACTTTAAAAAAATCTCCTCATAGGTGCCTATAGATCCAAACTGGTCATTAGTAAATTCTTGTTTCCAGACACCTGTGCTCAGGTTAGTCCCAAAGAGCTCCACTCTGTAATTCTTCTGACAAATAACAAGCTCTTTAGTTATTTTGGGAAAGAATCTTCTCCAGGAATGGAATAAAGGTATACTGGTGTGAGTGTCTGTGTACTCTTTCTTCATGCCTATAAATCCCACCCAAACTGTCAAGGTTGACAATCCAAAACGATAATCAAAACCACTTTTTACATTCCTTCTTGTAACTGCCGCAGGCAAGTTTTAAAAGATATGCTAACAAATCCCAAAGAATAGCTGGTATTAAATATTTGATATAACCTGAAATGAGTACTGTAGATATAAAATTTAAGTCACATAGCTCTTTAATTTCTTATCTATAGATAACTATAGTAGTGTGTGTACATATATATGCATGCATGATTTAATTTTTAATTATTTAATTGAATTAAATATTTTAAATCAATTAATTTTAAAATATGCACACACACATATATATATATGTGTGTGTGTGTGTGTTTTTTTTTTAATTCACAGAAGGTTTGGGAAAAAAATTCTAAAAACATTGCTGTTTTATAAACTAGGTTATTTTACTACTCCAATACCAAAAGCAGCACATCAAAATATTTATCGTTACACATTTTAAAATATATTACTGCTTTGTATAAACCTATTTTATAAACTATACCAAATATAAGAAAAAGTGAACAAATTATACATGCACAGTGAATTTCTTACTAAGTAAACACATTAGTTTAACACTACACAGATTAAGGCAAAGAATGTTAGCAGTACCCTAGAAATATTCTTCTTTTTCCATCCCAGTTATCACCAACTGCAAAAGTGGCCAGTTATCTTACTTTGTATTTCTCAAGAATGAACTGTAAGATGAGAGTCTGGGCACAGGTGGTTTATTTGAGAGGAGATAACAGGGTTCACAAGGGAGGGTGGGAGAAGTGATACAAGAAAGACAGAGATCAACAAAATTTGTGCTAAGGACTGGGTTAGTGCAGTGGGCAACTGGCTCTCAAGGTACATGGTGTATATTGTAGGAATATCCTACAAATTATCCATTTCTCTGACAATGGACATTTGGATTATTTTCAGTTATTGACTATTTTGGATAAAGCTAATACGAATATTCTTGTATTTTGGTATACCTGTGTATGCAGTTCTGTTGAGTGCTTACCTAGGAGTAGAATAGTTTGTTAATTGGCATGCACATGTTCAACTTTAGTTGATGCTGCCAAACATTTTTCCAAAATTATATAGCACCACAGAAACGTATACTCCCAGCAGTAGTTTATGAAAGTTTCAGTATTCTTCTTTGGCCTGAAGAACTCTCCTTCGTATTTCGTTTAGTTGATGTCTCCTGAAGACAGTCTCTCAATATTTTGTCAGGATATGTCTTTATATTGAAATAATTTACTGGTGAAGGATGTGTGTGTGTGTGTGTGTGTGTGTGTGTGTGTGTGTGTGTGTATTTCGAAACTGGCATATATTCTCTCACAGCTCTAAAGTTACCACTTTAATTTCTACTGGTTTTCATTATTGGTATGAACAATTGGCTGCCAAACTTATTGTTGTTTCCTTAAAGTTAATGTGTTATGTTGTTTTGTTTTTTTCCTTAGCTATTTTCAAGATCTTCTCTTGGTTTTGGTTTTCAAAACTTTTCTATCATGGAGCTAGTATTTTGTATTTTCCTGATTAGTTTCTGAAAAAAAATGATGTACTTCTGGCTTGATGTTTCTTGTCAGTTTTGAAAATCCTGATTAGGATAGCCTCCAATACTGTTTATTTTTGTTGTTTTAGAGTTTGTTCTGATATATTACTAGTGTTTTACATTATTTATTTTTATACTTATATTCTTTAACTTTTATTTTAAGTTCAGGTATGCATGTGTAGGTTTGTTATATGGTAAACTTGTTTCATAAGGGTTTGTTGTACAGATGTTTCATCACCCAGATATTAAGTCTAGTACCCATTAGTTATTTTTCTTGATCCTCTCCCTCCTCCCACCCTCCATCCTCTGGTAAGCCCCAGTGTCTGTTGGCCCTTCATGTGTACGTGTGTTCTCATCTTTTAGCTCCCAGTTATAAGTAAGAAATGCAGTATTTTGTTTTCTGTTTCGGTGTTAGTTTGCTAAGCATAATGACCTCCAGCTCCATCCTTGCTCCCACAAAATATAAGATCTTTTTTTATGGCTGCATCATATTCCATGTTGTATATGCACCACATTTTCCTTACTTCATCTGTCACCGATGGGTATTTAGGTTGATGCCATGTATTTACTATTGTGAATGGTGCTGCAATTGACATGATATGTGCATGTGTCTTTATGATAGAATGCTTTCTATTCCTTGGAGTATATACCCACTAATGGGATTGCTAGGTGGAATGGTGGTTATGTTTTTAGGAACTAGTCTAGCAGCATTATATCAGAAACCTTCTAATTACCTGATATAGATATTGTATTCATGACCACTTGGGTGCTTTTGTGCAAACCATTATAAATCCACTTAATTATACTACCATCCAGACATCATTTTTCTATCTTGCATTCAAGAATATCATGATACATATGGGATTTTTCTTCTCTACAAGACTGCTAATTTTCTCAAGAAGGAAGTCCAGTTTGTTTAGCATGGCTTGTTTTTGACATATCTGTGATGATTCCACAGAATATTAACTTATAAATTCTTAATTAATCAACAACCAATTATTTTTAGGGAGAGAGCAAAATCATTGATTATTTACAAATGTATATATTGACCATGTTTTACTTATTTGGGTGATTTTTGGAAGCGATCTGAATAGTCCAAATTCTTAATGAACAGAGAAGTCTTATCAATAGCCCTTTTGGGACTCCAGATGATCTCCTCTAAAGAAGATAGGCATCTTTTTATATCTATTCATCTTAAGTTTCAGATTTGAGTTAAGAATTTGCTATTTCTGCTTTTTCAAAGTTTAGTATCATTCTTTGTAATGAAATAAATAGAAATCTTATAAGAATTGAGTATTTCTGCTTTCTCTCTGTCAGAGTTTATTTATGTCACTTCTCCAGGTCATGAATCTTTCTTAGTAGACTTTTAGCTCAAACGTCCTTTTTTGTTGGCCTTAACATTTTATTTGGCTTCAAAAATTTCTTTCAGCATTTTAGTATATCATGATTCTAAAAAATATTCTGACACTTATAAAAATTATACATATTTTTCTAATTAAAAAGTAATATATGACTGCCACTTTCAGCTTCAACATATAAAAATCTTGGAAGTCATCACTCATTCCTTGCAACAACAACAAAAAAGCAGAACAAGTTGAAACTCGATGTCTTTCATTACATCCACCAGTGAACTAATATTGCAGGGAAAACTGTCACTCCAGATCTGGAGAGGTGAATCTAGAGTCACAGGTGAGATCTACTTACTTGAAGCAGAAGTCCCTAAAGCCATAATCTGATAGGGACACTTAAATAATAATTTCAACTAAGCGTGGGTGCAGTGGCTCATACCTGTAATCCCAGCACTTTGGGAGGCCGAGGTGGGTGGGTCACTTGAGGTCAGGAGTTCGAGACCAGCCTGGCCAACATGGTGAAACCCTGTCTCTACTAAAAATACAAAAATTAGCCAGGTGTGGTGGTGTGCATCTGTAGTTGCAGCTACTTGGGAGGCTGATGCATGAGAATAGCTTGAACCCGGGAGGTAGAGGTTGCAGTGAGCCAAGATGGTGCTACTGCACTCCAGTCTGGGAGACAGAGCTATAATCTGTCTGAAAAAATAACAATAACAATAATTTCAACAAAATGACAGATGCTGAGTATGAAAACTGCTGGATGGGGGGCACACACTTCCAAGAATCCTAGCAGTTTCTTCCGGTGAAGAAGTTTCTTATGCATCTGTCAGGTGGACAAAGAATAATCTTTGTGCAACATGCCAGAGAATTCTCCATAACAAGAGAGGGTCCACTCTTCAGGGGAGTAAACATTACTAAAATCGTATCCCAGTTGGTAGGAGGTTATTCCTCACCTCCATTTATTCCCTTCTAGCCCTGTCTCTCATGTAAATGGAGAAAAAAAAAAAAAAAAAGCAATAGTACTGGATGTTTGTGAAGTCACAGACAAGAGACACAGGCCTACCAAAAGACTGTATATAGTCTTATTCAATCATACATTATATACATCTCTGCCTCCCTGACACCTTACCCTCATATCAATAAGGTTCCAGTATATTGATTCCCCTGGAAAAACAAACAATTCCAATATTGCCATATATGTATAATGGAATTGAATAATAATACTGGGCTAGAATTGGGAGACATCTTTACAAACTTGTGTATGGTATAATATAGAAACATAGGTGGTAACATATAGAAGTATGTACACAATTGTATATATACAAAACTAGTATACACACATGTATTTCATTGCTGTGTCAGCTGAGAGGGTCCAGAAGCAATGACACCGCAGGAGCAATGAATATACTTAGCACCCAGATCTTGGTTTCTAATGCCATTCTTCAATAAAAGGAACAAAGTTTCCTTGGAAAAACAGTTCATTCTAGCTCTAGGGGAGGGAATATAAAAATGAACCCAGAATATATTGTACTATGCCAGAATAAATGTCATATTTCACATTCACCAGGTATTTAATTGCCATTTGATTGTGAGTTCTTACTGACTTTGTTAGATTAATGGTGTCATAACATATATTTCTTATTTTTATTGTAATTATATATTAACAAAGGATATAGCTTAAAAACTGCAGAACACAGACTGTCCCTGAAGAGGACTACTTAAGGAAGCCAAAATCAAGGTGGGAAACAAAAAAGGACACTAGAGGCATTTGAAGCCTCTGGCACCTACAGTTACAGAAAACATTAACCACACTGAAAGAAGGCATCTACTAAGAAAAAAAAATATTTGCAATTCACTTATAGACTAAAGGGCTTGCATCCAAAATATGCACGGAACTCAGATAACTCAACAGTAAGAAATCAACCCATTTTAAAAATGGGCAAAATACCTGAACACTTGACTAAAGGAGATATAAAGATGGCAAATAGCATATGAAATGATGTTCAATATCCTTTGTCACTAGGGCAAACAGCTGTGAGAAATACCACTAGATTAAATCGGTTAAATACCACTACATTAAAACAGCTGTGAGAAATACCACAACATACTTATTAAAATGTTAAACTTTGAAAAACTGACATCACCAATTGCGGATGAGGGTGGGAAGCAATACAAATTTTTATTCATTGATGGTGAAAATGCAAAATGTTACAGTTAGTCCATTTTGAAAGATAGGTTGGCAGATTCTTACAAAGCTAAAAATAGTTTTACAGTATCATCCAGTAGTCATACCTCTAGGTATTATCCAACTGTTCAAAAATCCTATGTCCATGAAAAAATCTACACACAAATATTTATAGTAGCTTCATTCATAATTGCCAGAAGCTGAAAGTAACTGACATGTCCTATGGTAGGTGAAGAGAAAAACAAACTGTAATACATCCAAACAGTGCATACTATTCCATGATAGAAAGAGACATGCTATCTAGCCACACAAAAACATGAAAGAATTTTAAATATATATTGCAAAATGAAATAAACCGGTCTGAAAAGGTTACCTACTATATGATTCTATCTATTTGATATTGCACAAAATGCAAAATTATAGAGATGATCAACAGATCAGTGGCTGTTAAGACTTTGGGAAGAGGGAAGGGTTGAATAGGTGAATAATAGTGGGTTGTTCAGGGTTGTAAAACTGCTCTGTATGACACAGTAGTGGTGGACACATTACCCTATATAGTTGTCAGATGCATAGAACTTTATGGTGCAAGTATTAAAACTCAATGTATGCAATTTTTTAAAAAATCATTTAGGAAGTCAGAGATCCCAGATGGAATGCTTACTGTGACAATAGAGTCAAACTATATTACATATGTATGAAATAATCTTGCTGTGGGAGGTAAAGATGATGATCTAAGTAACTGAAAATGATTGGATACTTGGAAGACTAAAGACAAAAAGAATTGTACATAAGTTCTATATTTTGATAATATTGATTCCCCTGGAAAGACAAACAATTCCAATATTGCCATATATGTATAATGGAATTGAATAATAATACTGGGTTAGAATTGGGAGACATCTCTACAAACTTGTGTACGG
Organism: Rhinopithecus roxellana; assembly: GCF_007565055.1. Taxonomy (NCBI): domain Eukaryota; kingdom Metazoa; phylum Chordata; class Mammalia; order Primates; family Cercopithecidae; genus Rhinopithecus; species Rhinopithecus roxellana. The sequence continues at coordinate 115,440,716 of NC_044552.1, forward strand.
TATAATATAGAAACAGAGGTGGTAACATATAGAAGTATGTACAGAATTGTATATATAGAAAACTAGTATACACACACATTGCTGTGTCAGCTGAGAGGGTCCAGAAGCAATGACACTGCAGGAGCAATGAATATACCTAGCACCCAGATCTTGGTTTCTAATGCCATTCTTCAATAAAAGGAACAAAGTTTCCTTGGAAAAACAGTTTATTTTAGCTCTAAGGGAGGGAATATAAAAATGAACGCAGAATATATTGTACTATGCCAGAAGAAAGGTCATATTTCACATTCACCAGGTATTTAATTGCCATTTGATTGTGAGTTCTTACTGACTTTGTTAGATTAATGGTTTCATAACATATATTTCTTATTTTTATTATTATTTGAGGCTTGGGGGTACATGTGAAGGTTTGTTACATAGATAAACACATGTAATGGGGGGTTGTTGTATGTATTATTACATCACCCAAGTATTAAACTCAGTACCCAACAGTTATCTTTTCTGCTCCTCTCTCTCTTCCCACCCTCGCCCCTCAAGTAGGCCCCAATGTCTGTTGTTTCCTTCTTTGGGTTTGTTAGTTCTTATCATTTAGCTCCCACTTATAAGTGAGAACATGCAGTATTGGGTTTTCCTGTTTATTCCTGCCCTAGTTTGTTAAGGATGATAACAGCCAGCTCCATCCATGATCCCGCAAAAGCAGTGATCTTTTTTTTATGTACAATGAGATTTGGAGTTTAATTAAAATCAGAATGGGGATACATTAAATAGACAAACAAAAATACTTTTCTGATTATCAATTTTAGAGACTCAAAGCATTCCCCAAATATTGGAGATCCAGCATATTCCTGAGAAACATCAACCATCACAAAAATTTTCATTCTTTGAACTATTCATATTTTTGTAGCAGAAAACACAACAAAGTTCTGCAGACATCCTTCCTCTCTTGTTTCTAAAATGTATTCACAAACAGGGTCTTTTCATAGATCAAAAGGAAAACAAACATGTTTCTTTCTTGGCAAATTGGCCTGTTCCTGGCACCCTGAGATCTGATTTCTTAACAAGAGGGCTCAAGACACCAAATACAACCAGAAATTCCCAGCCACTACCAGTGGCTACTTTACTTAACTATGAGGTGATGGATGCTTTAGTCTTTCTATGGGGAGTCATTCTTCAGGGATTATTATGCAGGGCAATAGTCCCAGGAAAGGTGGGTGAAGAGGAGGGTAAATGCAAAAGCTAAAGGGTCAGGGAAAACAATGAGGCTTTAATGAAGAATCCATAGCAAGGCAGAATTAAACAGTTTTACAAACTCCCACTACAAACCACCCACTACAAACTCCAAACATGCACACCCAAAACTAGAGGGGAAAGAAAAGAGCTCCTGGGGGGCTGGGAGAGACAAAAGATGGTGACACGGCACAGCAGACTCGCCTATGAACATTTCTCACCTTCCTAACACTGGAAGATGTTTCATTAAAAAGTTGCTGTTCAAAATTACACTGAAAAATCTCTAAAAATAGGCCTGATATCATAAAAATAAAAGGCCACTCCTCAGATAAGAGGACTGACAGATACAAACACTTGAGTTATCTTTGATGTATATTTGAAAAATGGCCTGGCAGAGAAAAAGGAAGAAAAGGAAGGAGAGAGGAAGACAGTGAGGGAGGAAGAGAGGGAGAGAAGAAAGGAGAGGGAAATTCAGAGTACAATAGGAAAGACAAGAGAACTAAGAAGGAACACATTTTTTAAGCCCATACTTATCTATCCCAGCGGCCAAACAAAGCAGATCCACAAAGAAAAAAAAAATGCAGTTCTCTAATAACATTCTAAAAATCAAATTCAAACTCAAAACATAAGAAACTGCAGTCTGAGAACAAATATCACAGTGCTCACTGGATTTAAAAATGACTACTGAGAGTGGGTACTCAAATGGGTCAGTGCTCTTCAGAAATCATTCTTAGGCATTATCAGACAGAATACTGTGATCAGGCCTTACCCACCAAGTGGAAACTAAATTTCCTCTATTGCTTTGTATGGTCCTATTCTGGGAACAGACAAAATCACTTCACTGTCTTCAAGTACAAGAGGACTTCAGCCAGAGCCGCGCCATCCCTACCCGCACGGTGGCCATCAGCGATGCTGCAGTTACCTCATGACTATTGCACCACGCAGGGTTGCAGGGGGGTGGGCACTCTTTTCCACCACACGGGGAGGAACTCAAATCTTTTATGATAGAAAGTTTCTGTTGGATTATCTCAGCTCTCCCATGGCTCAGACCCCACCCTGCCATCTACCCAATATCCCAGGAGTCACTAGCCCTGGCTCCTAAATCGAAGACTCCAGAGTAGAAGTAAACAATCTGAACAACATAAACAATCATGAGAGGAAACATGCAGTTGGGGATGATGCTCAGTTTGAGATGGACATCTGACTCTCCTGCAAGGATTAGAAGAAAAGCAGCAATGTAGATACTTGTGTGCACCTGATTTGACCAATAGAATCAACAATGAAAGACAGATGATGCAACACCAACAGTCCCCATTACAGTCTCTACCTCCCTCTCTTCCTCTGGGTGGCAAGTGATGGAAAGATGATCTTCATCTGACCATTTCTTCTCCCTGTCTCTTGTTCCCCATCCCCGTTATACAGGATAGATTGAAGGTCCTTGGTGTATTTCTGCAGAGCTTAAGCAGCCCTTAGAGGAAAACAAATAAACTGGATTTCCTAGTTGTTTTTTTTGAGAGTCACCCCCTCATATCCCTGCAATTTTATCCCAAATTAAGTATCAACCTACCAACAACTGTCTGGCTGGGAAATCTGTGGAAGGGATACAGAGGCTTTGTGTGTTTAACATCATTCATGTTCCTTACCCTCTGTCTCTTCTCCCTGTATTCCACCTATGGTTCAGTGCTGCAAGAGTCTGGGCTTGGGGTCTTTAAAACCATCAGGGAGAAATGATAAAAAGAGAGCTGCTTTCCCTCTTATCTTGAGGTGTTTCTCCCTTGGGACAGAGCACAGTTTGTGCAACTCTGGTAGCAGTACCCTGTGACATTGTTTTGTGCTCCACTTCCCTTCTTGCTTCTGGGAGGAATGCCTTCTGTCTTTGGTATTATAGCTCATCTTCCCATTCTTTTACTTAGTGCATTTGTACAGATATTTTTAACTCTTTACATCAGAAGAGAGGCCTTGACAACCAGCTTGGCTCCTCTTCTACCGTTACTCCCTGCTTGTATGTTGTTGCTAGCAGAGTCCTCTTGTACTTCAAGAGGACTTGCCCATTTTTGTGACTACATAATATTCCATGGTGTATATGTAGCACATTTTCTTTATTCAGCCTGTCGTTAATTGGCATTTAGGTTGATTCCATGTCTTAGCTATTGTGAACAGTGCAGGATTGAACATTCACATGCATGTGTCTTTATGGTAGAATGCTTTATATTTATCTCGGTATATATTCAGTAATGGGATTGCTGGGTAGAATGGTAGTTCTCCTTTTAGCTCTTTGAGGAGTTGCCATACTGCTTTCCACGATGGTTGAACTAATTTACACTCCCACAAACAGTGTATACGCATTCCCTTTTCTCTGCAACCTTGCTACAATCTACTATTTTTGACTTATTAATAATAGCCATTATTATTAATAGCCATTCTGACTGGTATGAGATGGTGGTTTTCATTTACATTTCTTTGATGACAACATAATTTTGAGCTTTTACTCATATGCTTGTTTGTGGCTTGTATATCTTCCTTTGAGAAGTGTCTGTTCAAGTCCTTTAAGCACTTTTTAATGGGGTGGTTTGTTTTTCTCTTGTAAATTTGTTTAAGTTCCTTATAGATACTGATGTTCAACCTTTGTAAGATGCATAGTTTGCAAAATTTTTCTCCCATTCTGTAGGTTATCTGTTTACTTTGATAGTTTCTCTTGCTGCACAGAAGCTTTTTCGTCTTTGCCTTTGTTGTGATTGGTTTTGGTGTCTTTGTTATGAAATTTTTGCCTGTTCCTAAGTCCAAGATGGTAATGTCTCAGTTGTCTTCTAGGGTTTTTATAGTTGGGTTTTACATTTAAATCTTTATTCCATCTTCAGCTGCTTTCTGTATATGGTATAAGGAAGGGGTCCAGCTTCAATCTTCTGCTAGTCAGTTATCTCAGTGCCATCTATTGAATAGGGAGTCTTTTCCTATTGCTTGTTTTTGTCAGCTTTGCCGAAGATCTGATGGCTGTACATGTGCAGTCTTATTTCTTGGCTCTCTATTCTGTTGCATTGGTCTATGTGCCTGTTTTTGTACCAGTACCAGGCTGTTTTGGTTACTATAGCCTCATTGTATAGTGTGAAATCGGGTTGTGTAATTTCTCCAGCTTTGTTCATTTTTCTTATAATTGCCTTGACTATTGAGGCTCCTTTTTGGTTCCATATGAATTTTAAAATATTTTTTTCTAGTTCTGTGAAACGTCATTGGTAGTTTGATAGGAATAGCACTGAATCTGTAGATTGTTTGGGACACAATAGCCATTTTAGTGATATTGATTCTTGCAATCCATGAGCATGGGATGTTTTTCCATTTGTGTCTTCTCTGATTCCTTGAGCAGTGTTTTGTAATTCTTAGTGTAGAGATCTTTCACCTTCTTGGTTAGCTGTATTTTATTTTGTGTGTGTGTGTGTGTGTGTGTGTGTGTGGCAATTGTGAATGATAATGCCTTTCTCATCTGGATATTAGTTTGGTTGTTGTCAGTGCATAGGAATGCTAGTAATTTTTGTACATTGATTTGGTATCTTGCAACTTTGCTCAAGCTATCACCTGAAGGAGCTTTTGGACTAAGACTATGGTGTTTTCTAGAATAGAATCAGTCATCAGCAAACAGAGATAGTCCGACTTTCTCTTTTCCTGTTTGGATGCTTTCATTTCTTTTTCTTGCCTGATTGCTCTGGCTAGGACTACAAATACTATGTTGAATAGAAATGGTGAGAGAGGGAATCTTTGTCTTGTGTTGGTTTTCAAGGGGAATGCTTCCAGCTTTTGCCGAATGTTGGCTGTAGGTTTTTCATAGATGGCTCTTATTATTTTGCAGTATGTTCCTTAAATACTTAGTTTATTGAGAGTATTTAATATGAAAGAATGGTGAATTTTATCAAAAGTCTTTTCTCCATCTACTGAGAGAATCATATGGGTTTTGTCTTTGGTTCTGTATATGTGATGAATCACATTTATTGATTTGTGTTATGTTGGAATATCCTTGCATCCCAGGGATGAAGCCTACTTGATCATGGTGGATTAGCTTTTTAATGTGCTGTTGGATTTGGTTTGCAAGTATTTTTTTGAGAATTTTTGCATTAATGTTCATCAAGGATATTGGCCTGAAGTTTTCGTTGTTGTTATTGTGTCTCTGCCAGGTTTTGGTACCAAGATGATGCTGGCCTCAGAAAAATGAGTTCAGGAGAAAACCATCCTCCTCAATTTTTTGGAACAGTTTTTCTGTGAATATGGTACCAGCTCTTTTATTGTACATCTGGTAATATTTGGCTATGAATCCATTAGGTTTTGGGCTTTTTGGTTGGTAGGTTATTTATTGCTGATTCAATTTTGGAGCTCATTATTGATCTGTTCAGGGAATTAATTTCTTTCTGGTTCAATCTTGGGAGGCTAGATGTGTCCAGCAATTTATCCATCTCTTCTAGGTTTTCTAGTTTGTGTGTGTGTAAGGTTTTTTGTAGTACTTTCTGATGGTTGTTTTTATTTCTGTGGAGTCAGTAGTAACATTTCCTTTGTCATTTCTACTAGTATTTATTTAGGTCATCTTTGTTTTCTTCTTTTTTTTTTTTTATTATACTTTAAGTTCTACGGTACATGTGCTTAACGTGCAGGTTTGTTACATATGTATATTTGTGCCATGTTGGTGTGCTGCACCCATCAACTCATCAGCACCCATCAATTCATCATTTATATCATGTATAACTCCCCAAAGGAATCCCTCCCGCCTCCACCCTCCCCATGATAGGCCCCAGTGTGTGATGTTCCCCTTCCCGAGTCCAAGTGATCTCATTGTTCAGTTCGCACCTATGAGTGAGAACATGCGGTGTTTGGTTTTCCCTTCTTGTGACAGTTTGCTAAGAATGATGGTTTCCAGCTGCATCCATGTCCCTACAAAGGACACAAACTCATCCTTTTTTATGGCTGCATAGTATTCCATGGTGTGTATGTGCCACATTTTCTTAATCCAGTCTGTCACAGATGGACATTTGGGTTGATTCCAAGTCTTTGCTATTGTGAATAGTGCTGCAATAAACATACGTGTGCATGTGTCTTTGTAGTAGAATAATTTATGATCCTTTGGGTATATACCCAGTATTGGGATGGCGGGGTCATATGGTACATCTAGTTCTAGATCCTTGAGGAATTGCCATACTGTTTTCCATAATGGTTGAACTAGTTTACAATCCCACGAACAGTGTAAAAGTGTTCCTATTCCTCCACATCCTCTCCAACAACTGTTGTTTCCTGATTTTTTAATGATTGCCATTCTAACTGGTGTGAGATGGTATCTCATTGTGGTTTTGATTTGCATTTCTCTGATGGCCAGTGATGATGAGCATTTTTTCATGTGTCTGTTGGCTGTATGAATATCTTCTTTTGAGAAATGTCTGTTCATATCCTTTGCCCACTTTTTGATGGGGTTGTTTGTTTTTTTCTTGTATATTTGTTTGAGTTCTTTGTAGATTCTGGATATTAGCCCTTTGTCAGATGAGTAGATTGCAAAAATTTTCTCCCATTCTGTAGGTGGCCTGTTCACTCTGATGGTAGTTTCTTTTGCTGTGCAGAAGCTCTTTAGTTTAATTAGATCCCATTTGTCAATTTTTGCTTTTGCTGCCGTTGCTTTTGGTGTTTTAGACATGAAGTCCTTGCCCATGCCTATGTCCTGAATGGTACTACCTAGATTTTCTTCTAGGGTTTTTATGGTATTAGGTCTAACATTTAAGTCTCTAATCCATCTTGAATTAATCTTCGTATAAGGAGTAAGGAAATGATCCAGTTTCAGCTTTCTACTTATGGCTAGCCAATTTTCCCAGCACCATTTATTAAATAGGGAATCCTTTCCACATTTCTTGTTTCTCTCAGGTTTGTCAAAGATCAGATGGCTGTAGATGTGTGGTATTATTTCTGAGGACTCTGTTCTGTTCCATTGGTCTATAGCTCTGTTTTGGTACCAGTACCATGCTGTTTTGGTTACTGTAGCCTTGTAGTATAGTTTGAAGTCAGGTAGTGTGACGCCTCCAGCTTTGTCCTTTTGACTTAGGATTGTCTTGGCAATGCAGGCTCTTTTTTGGTTCCATATGAACTTTAAAGCAGTTTTTTCCAATTCTGTGAAGAAACTCATTGGTAGCTTGATGGGGATGGCATTGAATCTATAAATAACCTTGGGCAGTATGGCCATTTTCACGATATTGATTCTTCCTATCCATGAGCATGGTATGTTCTTCCATTTGTTTGTGTCCTCTTTGATTTCACTGAGCAGTGGTTTGTAGTTCTCCTTGAAGAGAACTACTTTACATCCCTTGTAAGTTGGGTTCCTAGGTATTTTATTCTCTTTGAAGCAATTGTGAATGGAAGTTCATTCATGATTTGGCTCTCTGTTTGTCTGTTACTGGTGTATAAGAACGCTTGTGATTTTTGCACATAAATTTTGTATCCTGAGACTTTGCTGAAGTTGCTTATCAGCTTGAGGAGATTTTGGGCTGAGACGATGGGGTATTCTAAATATACAATCATGTCATCTGCAAACAGGGACAATTTGCCTTCTTCTTTTCCTAACTGAATACCCTTGATTTCTTTCTCTTGCCTGATTGCCCTAGCCAGAACTTCCAACACTATGTTGAATAGGAGTGGTGAGAGAGGGCATCCCTGTCTTGTGCCAGTTTTCAAAGGGAATTTTTCCAATTTTTGCCCATTCAGTATGATATTAGCTGTGGATTTGTCATAAATAGCTCTTATTATTTTGAGGTACGTTCCATCAATACCAAATTTATTGAGCGTTTTTAGCATGAAGGGCTGTTGAATTTTGTCAAAAGCCTTTTCTGCATCTATTGAGATAATCATGTGGTTCTTGACTTTGGTTCTGTTTATATGCTGGATTATGTTTATTGATTTGCAAATGTTGAACCAGCCTTGCATCCCAGGGATGAAGCCCACTTGATCATGGTGGATAAGCTTTTGGATGTGCTGCTGAATCCGGTTTGCCAGTATTTTATTGAGGATTTTTGCATCGATGTTCATCAGGGATATTGGTCTAAAACTCTCTTTTTTTGTTGTGTCTCTGCCAGGCTTTGGTATCAGGATGATGTTGGCCTCATAAAATGAGTTAGGGAGGATTCCCTCTTTTTCTATTGATTGGAATAGTTTCAGAAGGAATGGTACCAGCTCCTCCTTGTACCTCTGGTAGAATTCAGCTGTGAATCCATCTGGTCCTGGACTTTTTTTGGATGGTAGGCTATTAATTGTTGCCTGAATTTCAGAGCCTGCTATTGGTCTATTCAGGGATTCAACTTCTTCCTGGTTTAGTCTTGGGAGAGTGTAAGTGTCCAGGAAATTATCCATTTCTTCTAGATTTTCTAGTTGATTTGCGTAGAGGCGTTTATAGTATTCTCTGATGGTAGTTTGTATTTCTGTGGGGTCGGTGGTGATATCCCCTTTATCATTTTTTATTGCATCTATTGGATTCCTCTCTCTTTTCTTCTTTATTAGTCTTGCTAGTGGTCTGTCAATTTTGTTGATCTTTTCAAAAAACCAACTCCTGGATTCATTGATTTTTTGGAGGGTTTTTTGTGTCTCTATCTCCTTCAGTTCTGCTCTGATCTTAGTTATTTCTTGCCTTCTGCTAGCTTTTGAATGTGTTTGCTCTTGCCTCTCTAGTTCTTTTCATTGTGATGTTAGAGTGTCAATTTTATATCTTTCCTGCTTTCCCTTGTGGGCATTTAGTGCTATAAATTTCCCTCTACACCCTGCTTTAAATGTGTCCCAGAGATTCTGGTATGTTGTATCTTTGTTCTCATTGGTTTCAAAGAACATCTTTATTTCTGCCTTCATTTCGTTATGTACCCAGTAGTCATTCAGGAGCAGGTTGTTCAGTTTCCATGTAGTTGAGCGGTTTTGATTGTGTTTCTTAGTCCTGAGTTCTAGTTTGATTGCACTGTGGTCTGAGAGACAGTTTGTTATAATTTCTGTTCTTTTACATTTGCTGAGGAGTGCTTTACTTCCAATTATGTGGTCAATTTAGGAATAAGTGTGATGTGGTGCTGAGAAGAATGTATATTCTGTTGATTTGGGGTGGAGAGTTCTATAGATGTCTATTAGGTCCGCTTGGTGCAGAGATGAGTTCAATTCCTGGATATCCTTGTTAACTTTCTGTCTCATTGATCTGTCTAATGTTGACAGTGGAGTGTTGAAGTCTCCCATTATTATTGTATGGGAGTCTAAGTCTCTTTGTAAGTCTCTAAGGACTTGCTTTATGAATCTGGGTGCTCCTGTATTGGGTGCATATATATTTAGGATAGTTAGCTCTTCCTGTTGAATTGATTCCTTTATCCTTATGTAATGGCCTTCTTTGTCTCTTTTGATCTTTGATGGTTTAAAGTCTGTTTTATCAGAGACTAGGATTGCAACCCCTGCTTTTTTTTGTTCTCCATTTGCTTGGTAGATGTTCCTCCATCCCTTTATTTTGAGCCTACGTATGTCTCTGCATGTGAGATGGGTCTCCTGAATACAGCAGACTGATGGGTCTTGACTCTTTATCCAGTTTGCCAGTCTGTGTCTTTTAATTGGAGCATTTAGTCCATCTACATTTAAGGTTAATATTGTTATGTGTGAACTTGATCCTGCCATTATGATATTAACTGGTTATTTTGCTCGTTAGTTGATGCAGTTTCTTCCTAGCCTCGATGGTCTTTACATTTTGGCATGTTTTTGCAATAGCTGGTACCGGTTGTTCCTTTCCATGTTTAGGGCTTCCTTCAGGGTCTCTTGTAAGGCAGGCCTGGTGGTGACAAAATCTCTAAGCATTTGCTTATCTGTAAAGGATTTTATTTCTCCTTCACTTATGAAACTTAGTTTGGCTGGATATGAAATTCTGGGTTTAAAATTCTTTTCTTTAAGAATGTTGAGGCCGGGCGCGGTGGCTCAAGCCTGTAATCCCAGCACTTTGGGAGGCCGAGACGGGCGGATCACGAGGTCAGGAGATCGAGACCATCCTGGCTAACACAGTGAAACCCCGTCTCTACTAAAAATACAAAAACTAGCCGGGCGAGGTGGCGGGCGCCTGTAGTCCCAGCTACTCGGGAGGCTGAGGCAGGAGAATGGCGTGAACCCGGGAGGCGGAGCTTGCAGTGAGCTGAGATCCGGCCACTGCACTCCAGTCCGGGCGACAGAGCGGGACTCCGCCTCAAAAAAAAAAAAAAAAAAAAAAAAAAAAAAAAAAAAAAAAAGAATGTTGAATATTGGCCCCCACTCTCTTCTGGCTTGTAGAGTTTCTGCCGAGAGATCTGCTGTTAGTCTGATGGGCTTCCCTTTGTGGGTAACCTGACCTTTCTCTCTGGCTGCCCTTAAGATATTTTCCTTCATTTCAACTTTGGTGAATCTGGCAATTATGTGTCTTGGAGTTGCTCTTCTGGAGGAGTATCTTTGTGGCATTCTCTGTATTTCCTGAATTTGAATGTTGGCCTGCCCTACTAGGTTCGGGAAGTTCTCCTGGATGATATCCTGAAGAGTGTTTTCCAACTTGGTTCCATTTTCCCCCTCACTTTCAGGCACCCCAATCAGACATAGATTTGGTCTTTTTACGTAATCCCATACTTCTTGTAGGCTTTGTTCATTTCTTTTTCTTCTTTTTTCTTTTGGTTTCTCTTCTCACTTCATTTCATTCATTTGATCCTCAATCGCTGATACTCTTTCTTCCAGTGGATTGAGTCGGTTACTGAAGCTTGTGCATTTGTCACGTATTTCTCGTGTCATGGTTTTCATCTCTGTCATTTCGTTTATGACCTTCTCTGCATTAATTGGTCTAGTTGTCAATTCTTCCACTCTTTTTTCAAGATTTTTAGTTTCTTTGCGCTGGGTACGTAATTCCTCCTTTAGCTCTGAGAAGTTTGATGGACTGAAGCCTTCTTCTCTCATCTCGTCAAAGTCATTCTCTGACCAGCTTCAATCCGTTGCTGGCGATGGGCTGCGCTCCTTTGCAGGGGGAGATGCGCTCTTATTTTTTGAATTTCCAGCTTTTCTGCCCTGCTTTTTCCCCATCTTTGTGGTTTTATCTGTCTCTGGTCTTTGATGATGGTGACGTACTGATGGGGTTTTGGTATAGGTGTCCTTCCTGTTTGATAGTTTTCCTTCTGGCAGTCAGGACCCTCAGCTATAGGTCCGTTGGAGATTGCTTGAGGTCCACTCCAGACCCTGTTTGCCTGGGTATCAGCAGCAGAGGTTGCAGAAGATAGAATATTGCTGAACAGCGAGTGTACCTGTCTGATTCCTACTTTGGGAGCTTCCTCTCAGGGGTGTACTCCACCCTGTGAGGTGTGGGGTGTCAGACTGCCCCTATTGGGGGATGTCTCCCAGTTAGGCTACTCAGGGGTCAGTGACCCACTTGAGCAGGCAGTCTGTCCGTTCTCAGATCTCAACCTCCGTGTTGGGAGATCCACTGCTCTCTTCAAAGCTGTCAGACAGTTTCAGGCCTCTCCTGCTTCCCCTGTTGTTTTTTTAGCTGAGTCCTGCCCCCAGAGGTGGCAGTCTATAGAGACAGGCAGGTTTCCTTGAGCTGCTGTGAGCTCCACCCAGTTCGAGCTTCCCAGCGGCTTTGTTTACCTACTTCAGCCTCAGCAATGGCGGGCGCCCCTCCCCCAGCCTCGCTGCTGCCTCGCGGTTAGATCGCTGCAGACTGCTGTGTTAACAATGAGGGAGGCTCCGTGGGCGTGGGACCCTCCCGGCCAGGTGAGGGATATATTCTTCTGGTGTGCCTGTTTGCTTAAAGTGCGGTATTGGGGTGGGAGTTACCTGATGTTCCAGGTGTTGTGTGTCTCAGTTCCCCTGGCTAGGAAAAGAGATTCCCTTTCCCCTTGCGCTTTCCAGGTGAGGCGATGCCTCGCCCTGCTTCAGCTCTTGCTGGTCAGGCTGCAGCAGCTGACCAGCACCGATTGTCCGGCACTCCCAAGTGAGATGACCCCAGTACCTCAGTTGAAAATGCAGAAATCAGCGGTCTTCTGTGTCGCTCGCGCTGGGAGTTGGAGACTGGAGCTGTTCCTATTCGGCCATCTTGCTCCGCCCCCCTATTTTCTTCTTAATTAGTCTCACTAGCGGCCTATTTATTTTAGTAATTTTTTGAAAAAAAAAAAAAACAACAACAACTCCTAGATTCATTGATGTTTTGAATTTTTTTGTGTGTTTCAATTTTCTTCAGTTCAGCTCTGAGATTTGTTATTTCTCATTTTCTGCTAGCTTTCGGGTTGATTTGTTCTTGCATCTCTAATTCTTTCAGTTGTGAAATTTGTCTGTTAATTTGAGATTTTTCTAACTTTTTGATGTGGGCATTTAGTGCTATGAATTTCTCTCTTAACATTGCTTTAGCTATGTTCCAGAGATTCCAGTATGTTGTATCTTTATTCTCATTATTTTCAAAGAAATTTTTGATTACTGCCTTAGTTTCATTATTTACCCAAAAGCCATTCAGGAGCATGTTGTTTAATTTCCATGTAATTGTGTGATTTTGAGCAATTGTCATTGTGATGACTTCGATTTCTATTGTGCTGTAGTTCAACAGTGTTTTTGGTATGATTTCAGTTCTTTTACATTTGTTGAGGATTGTTTTATGTCTAATTATGTGATCAATTTTAGAGTATATGTCATATGGCAATGAGAAGAATGTATATTCTGTTTTTTGGTGAGGGTTGGAGGATCGTTGGATATGTCACTAAAGGTCTGGCAGATCCATTTGGTCCAATGCTGAGTTTAAGTCCTAAATATGATTATATGAATAAATATGTCAATTTTCTGCCTTAATGATATATAGGAGCCAACTAAAAGTGATCTCAACAGTCAAAGTTGGAACAATTATAGCAACAAAATAATTTAACTTTAGATTATAACCCAAAATATCAAGTAAATATCTGAGTCCACACTGATAAAATAAATAATTGAATAAATACATGGAAGAAAATAGATGAGTCTTCTGTGCAGAAAAATTCAAAATAATTTATGCAGATACTTCACCCTCAAGGAAGTGAAGCATAACTGCTCACTCCTTAAGAATTTGGGCTGTGTATGGTGACTTACTTCCAAAGAGTACAGCATGTAAAGGGGAAAAAAGTAATTTTACAGTGGAGTAACCTGACTCAAACTATCTCAGCCAAGTAATCATTCACAGCAACAGTGATAAGTCTTTTTGGTGGTATGTACCTTGATACGATTTGATGAGAACATCACTTTACCTCTGTGGTTTTTCTCCCAAAAATCCATAACCTAATTCTAATCATGAAGAAAATTAGACAAATGCCAGTTGAGGGATATTCTACAAAATACCTGGCCAGTACTCCTCAAAACTATCCAGGTTACTGAAAACAAGAAAAGTCTGAGAAATGGTCACAGACAAGAGGAACTTAAGAAGATATAAAAACTAAGTGTAATGTAGGATCCTGGATGGTATCCTGGAACATAAAAAGTACATTAGGTAAAAACTAAAGAAACTTGTATAAAGTATGAAAATTAGTTATTAATAATGTATCATTATGGATTTATTAATTGTAACCATACTTGTTAACAATAGAGAACACTGGGTACTTGGCTTATAAGAACTCTCTACACTATCTTCACAATTTTTTCTATAAATCTAAAACTGTCCTAAGGTAAAAGTTCATTTTTATAAAATTTATTCTTAATACAGAAAACTTCTAAAGCACAGACTATCATGTTTGTTTTTACCCCTTCATCCTTCCCCTGCTACATCCGTTGCCTGATTTACACACTCGTTTGAAATCATATCTCACTAGGTAAGTCTCCATGGCACACACTGCTTTATTTAGATGATTTCACAGCTTTTCTTCTGTATAGGGTAATCATATTCACCTGTAATTTCATTAAATAAGTTTTAAGAGTCTTTTTTCAATGAACTTCTGGAAATGTGCTTTTCATGTCTGTCTAGTAATATTTTTTGTTTTGGTTATGCTATAAGGTGGTTCAGTGTGCAAGTTTTGTGCAATACACTAAAAGCTGACAATACTTTCATATACTTAAAACTTCTGCACTGTGCTAATTATATTTGTTATATGTGAGTTATACAAAGGGGAGTAAAATGTGATGTGCTCTAAGATTAAAACAATAAGATTATATAGCCACTTCTGTCACTTCTACTTAATAATGTTGCCCTTTTGGCCAGAGTTAAGTGTCATATGTTTTTAGCAAGAATTAACAGTTGGTTCCATCTTGCTCGTAGTATATATATAATAAATTAACTATCTCTGCAAGTCAAACAGCTTCCAGGCATTCTACTTTTTACATATGGAGATCTTTAGCCTGTATTATGATTGGCAGGATCTCCTAGTGACACTGTATTTTGTTTACTTCAATTGTAAAATCTACCTTAGAAAAACTCCATCAATGTCTTTGACTAGTATAAGGAGATGCAGTTTTACCACTGCATAATATTCTTGATTGCAAAGTATATACAATTAAGATGGTGTAATTTTCCTGATCTTATACTTAGTATGAGGCTTGATGACTTATATTAAAAACAAAGTAAGGAAAGGAAAAGGCAGAGTAAGTCATTCCGTGAAGTGCATAGAATAGAGTTGGACAAATAGTCACAGGTGAGATTGAAATGCTGAAGAAATTTGAGGAAATGTGTTGAGATTCAATAACAAAAAGCATGGCAAGTTTAGTTGTGACTGAAAATAGTGAACTGAGTGATTTCTGAGAAGAGATAGCAAGATTCTTATCAAGTGTCTGAAACATTATAATGTAAAATCCAAGTCTGAAGTTACACGTTGGCTACCAATACATGTGTCAAAGTCCTCAAAATGACAAAGCTACAGTTGAGGGTCTTTATTAGTCAGAATTCTGTAGAGGGACAGAACTAATAGGAGATATATACATATATCTCCATATATATATATATATGAGTTTATTAAGTATTAACTGACATGATCACAAGGTCCAACAATAGGCTGTCTGCAACCTGAGGAGCAAGGGAAGCCAGTCTGAGTCCCAAAACTGAAGAACTTGGTATCTAATGTTCGAGTGCAGGAAGCATCCAGCACAGGAGCAAGATGTAGACTGGGAGGCTAGACCAGTCTAGTCTTTTCACATTTTTCTGCCTGCTTTATAGTCTAGCCATGCTGGCAGCTAATTAGATGGTGCCCACCCAGATTAAGGGTGGGTCTGCCTTTCCCAGCCCACTGACTCAAATGTTAATCTCCTTTGGCAACACCCTCACAGACACACCCAGGATCAATACTTTGCATCCTTCAAGCCAATCAAATTAACACTCAGTATTAACCATCACAAGTCCACCCCTTGTCAACTTGAACCCATATACATCTCCTGAGATCGTACATAATATTCAAATAAAGACAATAATAAGGTCATAATTATGCCTAACATAGTACAGTTATCCTTCATACAACTGAAATGCACCAGTCCCCAACCCAAATACTATTATATAAAGTTAACAACACTTAAATGCTGACATGAAGCCAATAAATTTATGTCACATGATAAAGGAAAAATAAAATAAAATGAAGATATTTTCTTAGTACAAGTGTACACACACACAAACACATTTTTAACAAAAGAAGAAGGAAATATGGCAATTACAGTCCTTGTGTCTTCAACTGGTCACATAGTCACAGCTGGTATTGATGACTACCTTCTTCTATTACCCATTCTGTATTCCCTTTGCTTTCAGGAAGCACCTCCGCAGGTCATAGTTATTCCTGGTCGAGTGACATAAACCTTCATTCCTGAAAGGTCTGGGCCATTTGTAGTCTTGCTTGGATTGGGCTATGGTAGTTTCTCATCGACCTTAATTATAGGGCATGGTAATACTAAGAGACACCCTAATAGATCTATACTTCATGCACACTCTTCCTTACCCCTGTTTTGGGGTAGTAGACTGATTTCATCTTGATAGTCTGGGTCAACCACCCTAGCCAACACTGTAACTCCCTTCTTAGCCTGTTGACTTAAAGGTAGGCAGATCATGAGGTCAGGAGATCAAGACCATCCTGGCTAACACAGTGAAACCCCATCTCTACTAAAAATACAAAAATTTAGCCAGGTATGGTGGCGGGCACCTGTAGTTCCAGCTACTTGGGAGGCTGAGGCAGGAGAATGACATGAACTCAGGAGGCGGAGCTTGCAGTAGCTGAGATAGTGCCACTGCACTCCAGCCTGGGCAACAGAGTGAGACCCCGTCTCAAAAAGACAAAACAAAACAAAACCAAAACCACAAAAATAAAAAAAAAAAAAGAAACAAAACAACAACAACAACAAACAAATAAAGGTAGAAGGATCCCAAAGTGTCCAGGTGGCAATCTTAACTTCTAGTTTAATGGAACAGTTGTTGTGTCTGCTGGTGGCAGCATTCCTCCCTCTGGAACTAAGACCTCAAAGCCAGAAGAACGTAGTCATGAGAACAGGAAGCAAAAATTTTGCTAGTGGATCACTAGGGGTGATGGTGAGTGGTGCCACTGCCACTTTCACCCCTTGATTCCTGGACCCCTGAATCATGGCTATCGAAAAAACAGTATCATATATTGGACACTGACTCAGAGCATACATAGCATTCTGGAAACTTTGCCCCAGCCCTTCAAAGTATTGTTAGCTAGTCGGCATTGTAATTGTGACTTTAAAAGGCCATTCTACTGCTCTATTAATCCAGCTGCTTCTGGATGGGGAACATGGTAAAACCAGTGAATTCTATGAATATGAGTCCACTGTCATTATGGCTATGTCTTTAGCCATAAAGTGAGTGCCTTGTTCAGAGGCAATGCTGTGTGGAATACCATAATGGTGGATAAGGCATTCTGTGAGTCCCCGCGTGGTAGGGTTGGCAGAAGCATTGCGTGCAGGACAGGCAAACCCATATCTGGAGTAAGTCTCTATTGCAGTGAGGGCAAACTTTTGCCCTTTTCATGAAGGAAGAAGTCCAATATAATCAACTTACCACAAGGTAGCTGGCTCATCACCCTGAGGAATGGTGTCATATCGAAGGCTCAGTGTTGGTCTCTGCTTCTGGCAAATTGGGCACTCAGTAGTGGCCTTAGCCAGGTAAGCCTTAGTGAGTGGAAGTCCATGTTTCTGAGCCCATGGGTAACCTCCATCCCTGCCACCATGGCCACTTTGTTCATGGGCCAACTGGGCGATGACGGGGTAGCTCAGTGTTGTCCACAGAAAGGGTCATCCTATTCAGTTGATTATTAAAATCCTCCTCTGCTGAGGTCATGCGTTGGTGAGTACTCACATGGGATAAAAATATCTTCACAGTTTTTGAACACTCAGAGAGGTCCATCCACATACCTCTTCCCCAGATTTATTTGTCACTAATTTTCCAACCATGCTTCTTCCAAGTCCCTGACCATCAGCCAAACCATTGCCTACAGAACACGAATCAGTATATAATTGCACATCTGGCCATTTCTCCTTCCATGCAAAGGGCACAGCCAGGTGTCCTGTTTGGAGTTCTGCCCACTGGGAAGATTTCCCTTCAACACTGTCCTTCAGGTATGTCCTAGAAAGCAGCTGTAGTGCTGCAGCTGTCCACTTTTGGGTGGTGCCTGTATATCATGCAGAATCATCTGTGAACGAGGCCTTAGTTTTTTCTTCCTCTGTCAACTGATCATAGGGAACTCCCCATGAGGCCGTCGGTGCAGGATGGGGAAGAGAAGGCAGGGTGGCAGGAGTGGAGATTGTGGGCATTTGAGCCACTTGCTCATGTAACTTACTTCTGCTTTCAGGACCTGCTTGAGCCCAATCACATATATACCACTTCCATTTGATGATGGAATGATGCTGTGCACAATCCACTTTATGGCTTGATGGGTCAGAAAGCACCCAGTTCATGATAGGCAGTTCAGATCTCATGGTGACTTAATCACCCATAGTCAAATGTTCAGTTTCCACCAAAGCCCAGTAACAGACCAAGAACTGTCTCTCAAAAGGGAGTAGTTATCTGCAGAAGATGGCAGGGCTTTCTTCCAAAATCCTAGGGGCCTCCACTGTGATTCACCTACGGGGGCCTGCCAGAGGCTCCAAACAGCATCCCTATTAGTCATTGACACCTGAAGCACCATTGGATTTGCTGGGTCATATGGCCCAAGTGGCAGAGCAGTTGCACAGCAGTCTGGACCTGTTGCAGAGCCTTCTCCTATTCTGGAACCCACTCAAAACTGGCAGCGTTTGGGGTCACTTAATAAACGGGCAGGAGTAACACACTCAAGTGAGGAATGTGTTGCCTCCAAAATTGAAATAGTCCCACTAGGCATTGTGCCCCTTTCTTGGTTGTAGGAGGGGGAAAATACAGCAAATTATCCTTCACCTTAGAAGGAATATCTTGACAGGCCCCGTACCATTGGACCCCTAGACATTTTACTGAGGTAGAAGGTCCCTAAATTTTAGTAGGATTTATTTCCCATCCTCTGGCATGCAAAGGTTTCCCCAATAAGTCCAGTGTGTTTGCTACTTTTTGCTCACTGGATCCAATAAGCATAATGTCATCAATGTAATGGACTAGTGTGATATCTTGCAGAAGTGAAAAACAATCAAGTTCTTTCTGAATGAGATCATAGCACAAAGCCACAGAGTTGATATACCCCTGACATAGGACAGTAAAGGTATATTGCCGGCCTTGTCAGTTGAAGACAAATGACTTCTGGTAGGCTTTATGGATAAGAATGGAGAAAAAGCCGTTTGCCAAGTCAATGGCTTCTTACCAGGTACGGCAGCAAAAGCCAAAATTGACAAATGGGATCTGATTAAACTAAAGAGCTTCTGCACAGCAAAAGAAACTACCATCAGAGTGAACAGGCAACCTACAGAATGGGAGAAAATTTTTGCAATCTACTCATCTGACAAAGGGCTAATATCCAGAATCTACAAAGAACTCAAACAAATATACAAGAAAAAAACAAACAACCCCATCAAAAAGTGGGCAAAGGATATGAACAGACATTTCTCAAAAGAAGACATTCATACAGCCAACAGACACATGAAAAAATGTTCATCATCACTCGCCATCAGAGAAATGCAAATCAAAACCACAATGAGATACCATCTCACACCAGTTAGAATGGCAATCATTAAAAAGTCAGGAAACAACAGGTGCTGGAGAGGATGTGGAGAAATAGAAACACTTTTACACTGTTGGTGGGATTGTAAACTAGTTCAACCATTATGGAAAACAGTATGGCGATTCCTCAAGGATCTAGAACTAGATGTACCATATGACCCAGCCATCCCACTACTGGGTATATACCCAAAGGATTATAAATCATGCTGCTATAAAGACACATGCACACGTATGTTTATTGCGGCACTATTCACAATAGCAAAGACTTGGAATCAACCCAAATGTCCATCTGTGACAGACTGGATTAAGAATATGTGGCACATATACACCATGGAATATTATGCAGCCAATAAAAAGGATGAGTTTGTGTCCTTTGTAGGGACATGGATGCAGCTGGAAACCATCATTCTTAGCAAACTATCACAAGAACAGAAAACCAAACACCGCATGTTCTCACTCATAGGTGGGAACTGAACAATGAGATCACTTGGACTCGGGAAGAGGAACATCACACACCGGGGCCTATCATGGGGAGGGGGGAGGGGGGGTATTGCATTGGGAGTTATATCTGATATAAATGATGAATTGAGGGGTGCTGATGAGTTGATGGGTGCAGCACACCAACATGGCACAAGTATACATATGTAACAAACCTACACGTTATGCACATGTACCCTAGAACTTAAAGTATAATATATATATATATATATATAATTTAAATGAAAAGTAAAACAAAACCCAACACAGTAGTTATATCCTGTACAACTGAGGATAGCTTAAAAATGTGGGCAGCTTAGTTCTTTAATTAATTAAGCTAAGAAGGTCAACCTGATCCTCAGAAACATTATTTGTGAGTGATGAGGATTTAATTATCATTACTTTCTTACAGAAACAGTAGAAAATTGGAATCTAAAAAGGAAACCCTATCAAGAGCATACCATTAGCATTTAACTGAGTTAGGTATAGAAATCAGAGTGCAAATATATATATCCTGATAACACATACAATCAAGAAGAATACTTAATCTATTTTTATGACTTTTCACATTCAGGTATGATAGGAAGCAGAGCTAATTATCTATATATCTGTATCATACATTTTGTATACTACCCTTGATAGCTATTTGTGAGTAGTGCCTGTGACACAGATCATTTTAATTTTACAATAATCAGGAATAATTTCTGGATGGGCACAGTGGCTCACGCCTGTAATTCCAGTACTTTCAGAGGCTAAGGCGAGTGGATCACCTGAGGTCAGGAATTTGAGACCAGCAGGGCCAGCATGGCAAAATCCCATCTCTACTAAAAATGCAAAGAATTAGCTGGGCGTGGTGGCAGACACATGTAATCCTAGCTCCTCAGGGGGCGGAGGCAGGAGAATCATTTGAACCCAGGTTGCAGAGGCTGCAGTGAGCCGAGATTGCACCACTGCACTCCAGCCTGGGCAACAAGAGTGAAACTCCATCACACACACACACACAAAGGTGGCATGTGCCTGTACTCCCAGCTACTCTGGGAGGCTGAGATGGGAGGATCACTTGAGCCCAGGAAGTTGAGGCTGCAGTGAGTGTGATCAAGCCACTGCACTCCAGACTGGGCAACAGAGTGAAAATTTGTCTCAAATAAAAGGAATAGTTTCCTGTATATAATGACCAATTATGGATACTATAGAAAAATAAGATAATGGAATAACAAATGATTGTTTTAGAATGTCACTAATTCACTTAACAGAGTAATGATCTAGGTTTTCTTTTAAAAGATATAAATGTGTTTAAACCTACTAACTTCTATTTCGGAAGCCATTACTAATATTCTTTATGAATAGTTTCTCCTGACTCATATAATATGTCATAGCAAACTTCAATGGAATAAGCACAACATTGTGTTTATGTCATGAATGATTATACTTAATAAAAAATACATTATTTAGTTTGAATCAATTGAATGAGAGAAGTTATGGTCTAGGAACAAGAATTATGAAATAATAAGAATAGTTGATTTTAATATTCTCTTGAGTCTAAAGTTGTTCAACCCATATGTTCTACTCTGACCTCATGATTTTTGAAACATCGTTGAAGCACAACACATTTTATTACTAATTAGCATACTGCATTTGGATAAAAGCAATCGAATAGCAAAGTTATAAATTAATAAAGTAAAGGGATAAGTTAAAAACTAGTAGAATAATCTGAATTTGGAAATCATATAAATATGGGAAATCTAACAGGTGTTAAATTGCAGTTTTTAAATTTTCAATATAAAATTGAAACAGTATCCATGAGACATTTTCTTACAGGCAAAATACAGGGGAAACAAGATCCAAGTTATAGAAGAATTTCCTTTTGAATACAACTTTTTGAGTAAAATAAAAATGTAATTTAGAAAATAATGTGCATATATTCTGCAGCATTAAAAAAGTGTCCATTTTGAAATTACATACAATTATCAGTTCACTTGTGGGTAGTCACCGAGATCCCTTTCTGAATAGTGTTTGCAAAAGACAAGGTTATACTTTAACAAGATATTAAAAGTATTTGTGAATTTTTAAATGAAGGACTGTGCATTACTTTAGAGTTTTTAATATTGCTTCAGACATACAGAAAATCATAAGAGGCACAAGATCCAACATTATTAATGCTAACTTTGACCATTTAGTATATGGTGAATCCAATTTTGTCCACTATGAAGTTACTGTTTTCTTAATTGAAATAACTATGTAATTTATGTGGACATAATTTGAGTATAATTTGTAGTGAGATACATTATGCCTACATTCTGTTCCTCAAATTTTTACCCACTGATTCTAGTGCAAGATGATGATTTCCAACTCCACCATGTCTCTCCAATCGTTAGTTGGAGTTCCACTGTAAGGAATAACTTCTCTTACTTATCTATTTATTTACTTATTTATTTATGTATCATATGGACTTACGTATCCTTATTTTGTTCCATCAAAATTTATAATATATTAGTATCACTATTTATTTACTGTCACTATTATCATATTCAGATTATTTCATATTTGATGAAGCATGAGCCCTTTCAAGTTAGCTCTTGTGTCCTTCTGACAAGTCCCCAATGTTCTTTTAGCAGTTAATTAATTGGTGTTGCAAGAAGATATGTGTACTCATCTTGTATTTTTTCCACCAAAGCATTAAGAGTCAACCATTTTTCCAAGTATCCTGGTTTATTTCACTGGAAAACAGTATTTAGAAAACAAAATCTATGCATTGACAGAGCTAGGAAATTCATGTAAGTGTGAATGTGTTTATGCCATATATATATAAATACAAAATATATAATGTGTACATACATGAATATGTGTATCATCTATTTTAAATATATATGAAATTAGTTTATATTAATACTTTCAATTATAATATAATGCTACATTCCAGGCTTCCTTCTTTCTCTATTTGAAACTTGGTTCCTCAACAGAAAACCCTGCCTTTCATTATGCTGAATGTATTTACTTATTTACTAATACTTAGAACACATAGAAGGATCCTTCAGAATTGCTAATCCATACCACTGTGAAAAGCAAGTTTACTATTCACAAGGTTTAATGTTTATTTTAATTCATTGGAAAAAATTGTATAAATTAAAATTGACAATCATAAGTGTAAAATTCTATGAATTTCAAAAGTAGAGGTACTCATAGAACTCATATTCTTATCAAAATTTAGAATATGTCATATAGAATAGTGAAGTAATACAGTATATATTCTTTGGTGTTTGACTTCTTTTACTCTGTATAATGTTGCTAAAATTTGTCCAGGAAATCTGATGTATTAGGAGTTTGTTCCATTTTATTGCTGATCAGTATTCTTTTGTCTAAGTACAACTCATTAATTCATTCTCCTTTTAATGGACATTTGGGTTGTTTTCAGCATTTGGCTTTTATGAATAAAAATGCCAAAATCATTCTTTTAAAAGTCTTTTGTAGACATATGTTTCAACTTCTCTTGGAAAATACCTAAGAGTGGAGTTACTGGGTCATATGGTAGGTGTAAGTTTAACTTTGTAAGAAACTGCTACAATTTTCTCCTAACTGGCTGTACCATTTGTGCTTCTAGCAACAATGTGTGAGTATTCCATTTGCTTCAAATACTCAGTGACATTTGGTATTTTCATTTTTAAAATTTCAGTAATTGGAGTGGCTGTATAGTAGCATTTCATAATGGCTGTAATTTGTATTTCCCCAAAGTATTAGTCATTTTTATACATTTTATTTTTGTACAGTAATTGTTTACTGTGCCCTAGGAATGTTTTCTCTTCCACAGGTTGCCAAGATAATCTCTTTAGTTTGCCTTAAGAACCATTATGACTTTAACTTTAGAATTTAGATTATGATATCTCTCAAATTAATTTTTACATTTGGTGTTGGGTAAAGTTTGAGCTTCATGTTTTTCCATATGGATATTCAGTTGATCTAGATTCATTTGTTGGGGAAAAAAAAACAAAAAAACAAACAAACAAAAAAACTTTCTCCAATGATTTGCTTTGATGCCTTTGTGGAAATTAAATTGTGCTATATAAGTGTGGGTCTATTTTGGAAGTCTCTAGTTTATTCTATAGATGCAATTATCTACCATTAAGGAAAAGTCAAGCTATCTTAATTACCGTAGATTTAGAGCATTTTTTGAAATTGGATTGTGTGTAAGTCTCCACCTTTCTTTTCCCAAGAATTTTTGGCTATGCTAGGTATTTTGCATTTCCAAATACATTTTGAATCAGCTTTTATATTTCTACAAGGAAAACCTGTTGTTACTTGCATTGAGATGGTGCTCAATCTATATATCAATTGAAGAATGCAGAATAAACACTTAATTTTGAAACCTCTAATCTACAAACATGTTGTATCTCTCCATTGATTAAGACTTTTGTTAATTTCTCTGAGCAATATTTTGTAGTTTTCAGTGTAGAGGCTTTACAGTCTTTTGTTAAATTTGCTACTAGGGGTTTCATGTTTTAAAACATTATTTTATACAGGATTGATTTTTAAATTCATTTTCTAGTTGTATGCAGTTAATATATTAATCCTGTACTCTGAAATTCTGCTAAATTCACCTACTGGTTCTAGCAGTTGTTTTAAAAATTCCTTGTGATTTTCTATGTAAACAATTATGTTATCTGCAAGTAGAGACAGATTTAATTTTTTCTTTCCAAACTTCATGTGTATTTTTTTCTTGCCTTTTTGGCACGATGTGAAATAGTAGTGGTAAAAGCAGACATCTTTACCTTATTACTAATTTTTATAGAAAATCACTCAATATCATATTATGCATGACATTAGGTTTTAGGTATGCCTTTTATAATGTTGAGAAAATACATTCTCTTTATCTATTCAGAGGATTCCAAGTTATTTCTGTTTCAGTCTGTTTATATAGTAAATTAAAACAATTGATTTTCAAATGTTAAAATATCTTTCCATGGCTTTAAGAAACCCCATTTGCTCAGAAGGATCCTTTTGATATGTTACTGGCTTCATTTTGCTAACAGTTTGTTAGGAATTTTTACATCTTTATTTGTGACGAATATTAGTCTTTTCTTTTTTGGTAAGTTTTTTGGTCATGTTTTGGGTAATTCTGGCCTCATAAAATAAGTTTGGAGGTGTTCTACAACTATTTTTTAAAAATCATGTAAGCTTTGTATTTCTAAATTTCTTAGCAGAATTTAAATTAAGTAGTAGAAACATCCAGGCCCTGATTTGTTTTATGAAAAAGTTTTATTTTATATATTTTTAAAATAATATATTCTACTTTTTGCTGAGTAAGTGCACTATTGAGATTTTCTATTTCATCTTGTTAGTTTTTGGAAATTGTGTTTTCTCAGGAACTCACGCATTTCATTACAGGTGTCAAGCATATTCAATAAAGCCATTAATAATATTCCCATATTATTCTACTACTGTCTGTAAAATCTGTAGTAAAATCCTGTTTTTTACATCACATTAGTAATTTGGGTTTTTCTATAATTTTTTGATTGGTCTTTTATCAATATTTCATCAATTTTATGTCTTTTTAAAGAATCAGTTTTGGTTTTGGTAATTTTGTTTATTTCTGCTTGTTATTATTTTCTTCATTCTATATATTTTGGATCTAATTTGTTCACCTTTCTTTAAAATGACAATGAATAATCTCTTCACATAAAAGCCATTCACTTTATTTTTAAGCATTGCTTTAGGTACTTCCCCAACAGTTGATATATCATATTGAAATATATTATAATTTCCTTTGTTGTTTATCTTTCACCTATGGAATATTAAGAAGTCGGTTCTTTCATATCCAAGTATATGTGGATTTCTAGATATTTCTTGTTATTGATTTTTGTATTTACATTTGTTATGGTCAGGTAGTATACTTTGACCAGCATAGAGTCTAACTAGGTAAATTGTTCATAAGCACTTAAAACTATGTATATTCTGTAGCTGTTGTGTGAGTATTTTGTAAGACCAATTAGGTCATGAAGGTAGATAGTACTTTTCAGATTTTCTCTATGACATTTTTGGTCTAGTTTTTTGTTGTTGCTTTTAAATTACTGAGGGAGGGGTGTTAAAATTTTCAACTGTGTCTTTTGATTTGCCTTTCTCCCTTTAGTTCTGTCAGATTTTCTTTTACGTACTTTGCAGCTCTGTTCTTAAGCACATCACTTATGATTGCTATGGTCTTGATGAATTGACCCTTTTAATCTAACCTCTGTATCTCTGTAGTAAGGCTTGTTTAAAACAAGTATATTTTCCCTGATATTAGTATTTCATGTTTCAACTTCCTTATGTTTACATGTGATACACCTATTGTATTGCTTGATACACCTATTGTATTGTTATTCTTTTACTTTCAGCCCATCTGTGCCTTATATTTTAAATTCACTTCTTTAACCAATAATATAGAGTTGAGTCATGCTTTTTCATAGTCTTATAATTTCTACCTTTTAATTTAATATTATTTAACTTATACCTATCATTTTGTTATGCATTTTTCAGTTTCCCAATTATATATTTTTAATTCTTTATCCTTTTCCTTCTTTGTTTTGCTTCTTGTTTTAAATACTTAGTATTATATATCCTCTATTGATTTTGTAGCTATAACACTTAGCACTATTTTTTTAAGTTATTACTGTAGGGATTATAATATGCATAAGTCAAAATATATTTAGGGTTAATATTGAATCACTTTATACAAAATATATGAGCCTTTGAACAATGGATTTATACCTTATTCTTGTTTTCTTTGTATTTTTTTCTTATATATCTCTACATACCTTATTAAGTTCACAATAAAATATTCCATTTCATTTTAAATAGTTTTGTGGAGGGGCCAAGATGGCTGAATAGGAACAGCTCTGGTCTATAGCTCCCAGCGAGACTAACAGAGAAGGTGGGTGATTTCTGCATTTCCAACTGAGGTACCCAGTTCATCTCACTGGGACTGGGCAGGCAGTGGGCACAACCCACAGAGAGTGAACAGAAGCAGGGTGGGGTATCGCTTCATGTGGGAAGTGGATAGAGCAGGGCACCTTTCTCCCACAGCCCAGGAAAGTGGTGAGGGACTGTGCTACCCACCAGGAATACTATACTTTTCCTAGGGATTTTTGCAATCCACGGATCAGGAGATTCCCTAGTGAGCCTACACCACCAGGCTCACAGGTTTCAAGCACAAAACTGGGCGACTGTTTGGGCAGACACTGAGCTGCAGGAGTTTTTTCATACTTCAGCAGTGCCTGGAACTCCAGTGAGACAGGAGAACTGTCCTCTCCCCTGAAAAGGGGGCTGAAGCCAGGGAGTCAAGCAATCTCGCTCAGTGGGTTCCATTCTCACAGAGCCCAGCAAGCCAAGAACCACTGGCTTGAAATTTCCACTGCCAGCACAGCAGTCTGGAGTCTGTCTGGGAGGACTGAGGTTGGGATGGGGGAGGGAGGCACAAACACCATTACCGTGGCTTTAGTAGGCGGTTTTCCTATGACAGTGCTAATAAGACTGGGAGGTTTGGACCAGGCAGAATTCACCACAGTGCAACAAAATGGTTGTGGCCAAAGTGGTTCTCTAGATCCCTACTCTCCAGAAAGGGCAGTAACTCCAGTCAGGGGCTTGCAGACAGAAGTGTTATCTCCCTGGGACAGAACACCTATGGAGAGGGGCAGCTGTGGTCTCAGGTTCAGTGGACCTAATCTTTCCTGCCTGCCTGCTGGCTCTGAAGAGAGTGGCTCATCCTGACAAGGGGGATTCTCCCAGCACAGCACACCAGCTCTGCTAAGGGACAGACTGCTTCCTCAAGAAGGTCCCTGACCCCATGCCTCCTGACTGGGAGAGACCTCCCAACAGGGGTCGACTGACACCTCATACAGGAAAGATCTGGCTGGCATCATGATGGTGTCCCTCTGGGACAAAGCTTCCAGAGGAAGGAGCAGGCAGCAATCTTTGCTGTTCTGCAGCCTCCACTGGTGATATCCAGGAGAACAGAGTCTGGAGTGGACCCCCAGCAAACTGCAGCAGACCTGCAGAAGAGGGGCCTGAGTGTTGGAAGAAAAACTAACAAACAAAGCAACAACAAAAACAACATGAACAAAAAAAGACTCCACTGACAAAAACCCCATCCAAAGTTCATCAGCCTCAAAGACCAAAAGTAGGTAAGTCCAAGAAGATGGGGAAAAACCAACGCAAAAACACTGAAAAATCCAAACCCAAAATGCCTCTTCTCCTTCAAATAATCGCAACACCTCTCCAGCAAAGGCACAGAACTGAACAGAGGATTTGTCCACTTGAGATGGACAAATTGACAGAAGTAGGCTTCAGGAGGTGGGTAATAATCTCCTCCGAGCTAAAGAAGCATGTTCTAACCCAATTCAAATAAGCTAAGAACCTTGAAAAAAGGTAACCAAAGCTGCTAACTAGAATAACCAGTTTAGAGAGGAACCTAAATGATCTGGTGGAACTGAAAAACACAGCACGAGAACTTTGTGAAGCATATACAAGTGTTGATAGCCAAATCTATCAAACAGAAAAAAGTATTCACAGATTGAAGACCGTCTTGTTGAAATAAAGCATGCGGACAAGATCAGAGAAAACAGAATGAAGAGGAACAAACAAAACCTCTAAGAAACATGGGACTATGTAAAAAGACTGAACCTACGATTGATTGGAACACCTGAAAGAGATGGGGAAAATGGAACCAAATTGGAAAACACACTTCAGGATGTTATCCAGGAGAACTTCACCAACCTAGCAAGACAGGCCAACATTCAAATTCAGGAAGTACGGAGAACACCACTAAGATACGCCATGAGAAGATCAACCCCAAGACACATAATCGTCCAGTTCCTCAAGGTCAAAATGAAGGAAAAAATGTTAATGGCAGCCAGAGAGAAAGCCCAGGTCATCTACAAAGGGAAGCCCATCAGACTAACAGCAGATCTCTCAGCAGAAACCCTATAAGCCAGAAGAGAGTGGGGGCCAATGTTCAACATTGTTAAAGAAAAGAATTTTCAACCCAGAATTTCATATCCAGCCAAAGTAAGCTGGATAAGTGAAGGAGAAATAAAATCTTTTTCCAGACAAGCAACTGCTGAGGGATTTCATCACCATCAGGCCTGCCTTGCAAGAGCTCCTGAAGGAAGCAGTAAATATGGAAAGGAAAAACTGCTACCAGCCACTGCAGAAATACACCAAAATATAAAGACCAATGACACTATGAAGAAATTGCATCAACTATTGTGCAAAATAACCAGCTAGCATCATGATGACATGATCAAATTCACACATAATAATATTAACCTTAAATGTAAATGGGCAAAATGCCCCAATTAAAAGACACAGACTGGCAAATTAGATAAAGAGTCAAGAACCATTGGTGTGCTGTATTCAGGAGAACCATCTCACATGCAAAGACACACGTGAGATTAAAATAAAGGGATGGTTGAACTAGTTTACAATCCCACCAACAGTGTAAAAGTGTTCCTATTTCTCCACATCCTCTCCAACACCTGTTGTTTCCTGACTTCTTAATGATTGCCATTCTAACTGGTGTGAGATGGTATCTCATTGTGGTTTTGATTTGCATTTCTCTGATGGCCAGTGATGATGAGCATTTTTTCATGTGTCTGTTGGCTGTATGAATATCTTCTTTTGAGAAATGTCTGTTCATATCCTTTCCCCACTTTTTGATGGGGTTGTTTGTTTTTTTCTCGTATATTTGTTTGAGGGTGCTGACGAGTTGATGGGTGCAGCACACCAACATGGCATAAGTATACATATGTAACAAACCTGCACGTTATGCACATGTACCCTAGAACTTAAAGTATAATAAAAAAAAAAAAAAAAAAAAAAAAAAAAAATAAAGGGATGGAGGAAAATTTACAAAGCAAATGGAAAGCAGAAAAAAGCAGGAGTTGCAATCCTAGTCTCTGACAAAACAAACTTTAAATCATCAAAGATAAAAAAGACAAAGAAAGACATTACATAATGGTAAAGGGATCAATGCAACAAGAAGAGCTAACTATTCTAAATATACATGCACCCAGTATAGGAGCACCAGGATTCATAAAACAAGTTCTTAGAGACCTACAAAGAGAGGCAGAGTCCCACACAACACCCCACTGTCAATATTAGACAGATCAACAAGACAGAAAATTAACAAAGATATTCAAGACTTGAACTCAGCTCTGGATCAAGTGGATCTAATAGACATCTACAGAACTCTCCACCCCCAAATCAGTAGAATATACATTCTTCTCAGTGACACATGGCACTTATTCTAAAATTGACCACATAATTGGAAGTAAAACACTCCTCAGCAAATGCAAACGAACGGAAATCATAATAGTCACTCAGTCACTCAGACCACAGTGCAATCAAATTAGAACTCAGGATTAAGAAACTCAGTAAAAACCACACAACTACATGGAAATTAAACAACCTGCCCTTGAATGATTCTTAGATAAATAATGAAATTAAGGTAGAGATCAAGAAGTTCTTTGAAACCAATAAGAACAAAGGACAACACACCAGAATCTCTGAGACACAGCTAAAGCAGTGTTAAGAGGGACACTTACAGCGCTAAATACCCCAAAAAAGTTAGAAAGATCTCAAATTGACACCTTCATATCACAATTAAAAGAATTAGAAATGCAAGAGCAAACAAACCCAAAAGCTAGCAGAAGACAAGAAATAGCTAAGATCAGAGTAGAACTGAGGGAGATAGAGATATGAAAAACTGTCCAAAAAATCAATGAATCCAAGAGCTGGTTTTATGAAAAGCTAACAAAATAGGTCACTAGCTAGAGTAATAAAGAAGAAAAGAGAGAAGAATCAAATAGACACAATAAAAAATGATAAGAGGATATCACCATTGACCCTACAGAAATACAAACTACCATCAGCCAATACTGTAAACAATTCTACACAAATAATCTAGAAAATCTAGAGGAAATGGATAAATTCCTGGACACATACACCCTCTGAAGACTAAACCAGAATGAAATAAAATCCCTGAATAGACCAATAACAAGTTCTGAAATTGAAGCAGTAATTAACCTAACAACCAAATAAAGCCCAGAAACGGAAAGATTCACAGTTGAATTCTACCAGAGGTACAAAGAGGAGCTGGTACCATTCCTTATGAAACTATTCCAAAAATTGGAAAAGGAGGGACTATTCCCTCCCTCCTGATTTCATAAGGCCAGAATCATCCTGATACCAAAACCTGGCAAAGATGCAACAAAAAAAGAAAACTTCAGGCCAATATCCCTGATGAACATTGATGAAAAAATCCTCAATAAAATACTGGCAAACTGAAACCAGCAGCACATCAAAAAGCTTATTTACCATAATCAAGTCGGATCCATCTGTAAAATGAAAGGCTGCTTCAACATAGGCAAATCAATAAATGTAATCAATCACATAAACCGAACCAATGACAAAAACCAAATGATTATCTCAATAGATGTGGAAAAGGCCTTCAATAAAATTAAACATCGCTTTATGTTAAAAGCTCTCAATGAAGTAGGTGCTGATAGAACATATCTCAAAATAATAAGAGCTATTTATGACAAACCCACAGCCAATATCATAGTGAATGGGCAAAAGCTGGAAACATTTCCTTTGAAAACTGGCACAAGACAAGAATGCCCTCTCTCACCACTCCTATTCAACATAATATTGGAAGTTTTGGCCAGGATAATCCAGGCAAGAGAAAGAAATAAAGCATATTCAAATAGGAAGACATCTCTTTGCAGATGGCATGATTGTATATTTACAAAACCCCATCATCTCAGCTCAAAAACTCCTTAAGCTGATAAGCAACCTCAGCAAAATCTCAGGATACAAAATCAATGTGTGAAAAATCACAAGCATTCCTATATACCAACAATAGACAAGCAGAGAGCCAAATCATGAACTCCCATTCACAACTGCTACAAAGAGAAAAAAATACCTAGGACTACACCAACAAGGGACGTGAAGGACCTCTTCAAGCAAAACTACAAACCACTGCTCAAGGAAATAAGAAAGGACACAAATCAATGGAAAAAACACTGCATCCTCATGGACAGAAAGAATCAATATCGTGAAAATTGCCATACTGCCCAAAGTAATTAATAGATCCTATGCTCTTCCCATCAAACTACCATTGAAATTCTTTACAGAATTAGAAATAAAAAATATTTTAAATTTTAAATGTAACCAAAAAAGAGCCTGTATAGCCAAGACAATCCTAAGCAAAAAGAACAAAGCTGGAGGCATCACTCAACTCAACTTCAAAGTATACTACAAAGCTATAATAACAGAATCAGCATGGTACTGGTACGAAAGCAGACATATAGACCAATGGAAAAGAACAGAGACCTCAGAAATAACATCACACATCTACACCCATCTGATCTTCAACAAACCTGAAAAATACAAGCAATGGGGAAAGGATTTTCTATTTAATAAATGGTGCTGGGAAAACTGGCTAGCCTTATGCATAAAACTGAAACTGGACCCCTTCCTTACACTTTATACAAAAATTATCTCAAGATGGATTACAGACTGAAATGTAAAACCCAAAACCATAAAAACCCTAGCAGAAATCCTAGGTAATGCCATTTAGGGTATAGGTATGGGCAAAGATTTCATGACTAAAATGCCAAAAGTAATGGCAACAAAAGCCAAAATTGACATGTGGGATCTAGCTGAACTAAAGAGCTTCTGCTCAGCAAAAGAAACTATCATCTGAGTGAACAGGCAAACTACAGAATAGGAGAAAATTTTTGCAACCTACCCATCTGACAAAGGTCTTATGTCCAGGATCTACAAGGAACTTAAACAAATTTACACGAAAAGCCAAACAACCCCATCAAAAAGTGGGCAAAGTATACGAGCAGACACTTCTCAAAAGAAGACATTTATGCAGACAACAAACATATGAAAAGAAGCTCAACACCAATGATCACTAAAGAAATGCAAATCAAAACCACAATGAGATACCATCTCATGCCAGTCAGAATGGAGATTATTAAGAAGTCAAAAAAACAATAGATGCTGGTGAGGCTGTGGAGCAATAGGAACACTTGTATACTGTTGCTGGGAATGTAAAGTATTTCAACCATTGTGGAAGACACTGTGGCGATTCCTCAAGGATCTAGAACCAGAAATATCATTTGACCCAGGAATCCCATTACTGGGTATATACCCAAAGGAATGTAAATCATTCTACTATAAAGACACATGCATATGTATATTTATTGGAGCACTATTTACAATAGCAAAGACATGGAACCAACCCAAATGCCAAACAATGATAGACTGAATAAGGAAAATGTGACACATATATACCCTGGAATACTATGCAGCCATAAAAGGGAATGAGATCATATCCTTCGTAGGAAATGGATGAAACTGGAAGCCACCATCCTCAGCAAACTAACACAGGAATAGAAAACCAAACACCGTATATTCTCACTCTTAAGTGGGAATTGAACAATGAGAACACATGGACACGAGGAGGGAAACAACACATAGCAGGGAGGGCCTGTCGTGGGGCGGAGCGGGTTGGGAGGCAGGGGGAGGGACAGCATTAAGACAAATAGCTAATGCATGCGGGGCTTAAAACCTAGATGACAGGCTGATAGGTGCAGCAAACCACCATGGCACATGACTATGTAACATGCCTGCACATTCTGCACATGTTTCCTGGAACTTAAAGTAAAATTTAAAAATAATAATAATTTTGCTTTTAAAACAGAATTTTACTTTTAAAATTTAAAAGAGAATATATAATTTTTGATATTGTGTTTCGTGTACTTTTTTGGGATCTACCAACTCTTTAGAGTTTCCATCTTTCATCAGTTTGCTTCAGCTTGAGGAACATTTCTTTAGCATTTCTTATTTTAAAAAAAGGTCTGTTGACAATGGTTTTACTTAGTTTTTGTGTATCTAAAAATGTATTTATTTTGCCTTTGCTTTTGAACATTTTCACTGCATATAGAATTTGGGGTTGACACTTATGTGTTGAACAATGTTCCTTTGTCTTTTTCCCTTTAATTTTCTTTGATGAGAAGCCTCATACCTTTTGGGTAGCTATTTCATTTTTGTCATGTGTTATTTTCTCTGAATATTTCCAAGATCTTCAATTACCTTTCACTGTAATCAGTTTTAATATTATTTATTATTCTGTTTAAAGTTGATGGAGCTTTTGGATCTCCAAGCTGTTGTTTGCCAAATTGGAAAATCTGGCCCCATTATTTCTTCAAACATTTTTCTGCTTTTTCTAGGACTCTAATTGTCCATTGTTAGGTTATTTGTTATTGCCCTAGGTCAATAAGACTTTGGGGTTTTTTTTTTTTTTTTCTATTTTTATTTACCCCAACTGTTCCTCAGATTGCGTAATTTCTACTGTTCTCTTTTAAATTTACCAACTCTTTTTTCCGCTACCCTAAAATTACTGTTAAGTCCTTTCAGTAAACTCATTTCATGTCAAAAACTTCAATTTAGTTTTTTAAATAGCTTCCACTTCTCTGTCAAAATTTCCTATCCATTTATTCATTATGACTACATTTTCTTTTAAAGATGTGACTTAAGGCTTTGCTATGACTTTATAACAGTTACTTTAACATATTTTTGTTCTTGTTGTTGTCGTTTGCCTGTGTTTGCTAATTTCCGTGTCTGGGCTTGTCAAAGTCCTTTCTGTTGAGTGCCTTTTTCTTGGTCAGAGGAAACTTTTTCTTTTCTTTTTTTTTTTTATGGACTAGTAATATTTTATTGTTTGCTGGGCATTGTGGATTCTACATAGCCGAAGGTCTGTATTTTGTATTCTTTCTTCAATGAGCACTGTTTTTTTGTTTTGTTTTGTTTTTGGCATTCACTTATCTTATAGAAAGGTGTGCCTCCTGTCACTATGAAATCCCCAGGCTCGGCCAGGCACGGTGGCTCAAGCCTGTAATCCCAGCACTTTGGGAGGCCGAGACGGGCGGATCACGAGGTCAGGAGATCGAGACCATCCTGGCTAACACGGTGAAACACCCTCTCTACTAAAAAATACAAAAAAGTAGCCGAGCGGGGTGGCGTGCGCCTGTAGTCCCAGCTACTCCGGAGGCTAAGGCAGGCGAATGGCTTAAACCCGGAAGGCGGAGCTTGCAGTGAACTAAGATCCGGCCACTGCACTCCAACCCCGGGCGAGAGAGCAAGACTCTGTCTCGAAAAAAAAAAAAAAAAAAAAAGAAATCCCCAGGCTCCATTCAAATCACAGGCTTCCAGCAGGTGTTCTGTTCCAGGCCTTGTAAAATCTCACTCTAGTCATGTTCTGCATTGTATTCAGGCAGATATTTGATGGAGTACTTAACACAGAATTGGGGAAGTGTATTCCTGCACAGCTCACTTTTCTCTAATAGCCTACCCAACAAATGTCAGCAGTCCAAGTATCACCAAACTCCAGTGTCTGCCTCCAAAGTTCAGTGAAAGCACTATGCTTCTGAGTTTAGTTTTGACTCTATCTTTCCACACATATGCCCAGATAGTGCCTACATTGTGCTCAGGCACAAAGCTAGACCAATTGTGATGCTCATCACTTGCAATTCCCATTTGTCAAAGATTGCAGCCCTATACTGTATGCTATCCAGTGTCTGAAAATTGTGTTATTATATATTTAGTTAGTTTTACTTTTATTAAAAGCATAGGGCTAATTTCAGTACTAGTTATTCTGTTATGGCCAGTAATGAAAAGCCATGTGTTATTCCCTGTCATCAAATATATTTTTGCCTAGTAATTAATACAAGTTTTTGTAAAACATCAAGGTTTAATAATAAAAATGCAAAAATATTAAATAAAAAGCATAAATAGAAGGAAAATATGTTAGTACCATAGAAGGAAAATATGTTAGTTCTGCAACAACTTGGAAATTTTACTAATGGTGGCATGGATTACTGTGTTTCTAAGCTGGGCTCTCTAAATCAGCACTTTTAAACTTAATAGGAATTCAATCCTTTGTGGATATTTTTAAAATAATTTTCTTTTAGTATATTTTTATATTTAATTTGAACCATTCCATTATTTAGTACATTAATAGTGTTATGTATAGTGTGAACTGGTTGTACTTATATTTTAGATTTTTTGGCATATCTCAATGTTTCATCAAATGCCAATCAAATGTGCCAGCACTATTTATGAATTACTCTTTTTCCCTAAGTTTGAAGTAATAATTAATTTAATACATCTTTGTTAGGTACTTGTTATGCTCAACGTATTGTTCAAGTATATTAGTGAACAAACACCAAAAACCCTATTTTGTAGATCGTTACATGGTAATGGATGGAAACAGACCATAAACAAAGAACTCAAATAATTTATTAAGTGACGAAAAAGAAGACGTAGATGAGTCCCAAAATTAAATAGCATGGTTAAAATAACCTTCATTGGAAGATGACTTTTAGGATCATGTCTGAATTTACTCTTCCATGAATCATCTATTCACATAATTGATCTTTTTTAATTATTATAGGTGTGTATTTTATATTTGATATCTAGTCATACAAATCCCCCTTTATAATTTTGCCATATTTTGAGCATTTTTTGATATAACCGTTCTTTTTCTCTTCTATTCGATTTTTAGAATCACAATAAAGTTCTGAAAATCTCTTTGGATAATAATTGGATTTGCATTATGCATAAACTAATTTGAGAAAAATTTACATCTTTATTCAGTCTTCCACTATGAGAATATAGAAAGCATATCCATTTTTTTTTGTAAGTATTTATGTATCTATTGGTAAGATTTTTTTGCTTTCCTCTTTGACACACATTTCCATTTAAGTTTATTTCCAGGTATAGTTTTGGCTGCTGTTAAAAATATGATCCTTTGCTCCCTATTTAATTTTCAATTTGGATGCAGAAAATGTATTAGGTGACCATTTCAATTTAACATTTCTAATACATTTATTAGTTAATGTTTTTGGCTTTGCAAAATCATAGAAATAGAAACAACACTTTATTTTCCTTTCTTTTCATTCCCTCTCTTTCTGTTTTATGAGCTAGTTGTTGTTCATCTATTTTCTTGTTTTATTATATAAACTAATTTGGAGCACAATGTCAAAGAAATAGTGTTGACTTTTGGAATCCCTAGTGTTGACTTTTGGAATCCCTATCTTTTCTTAATTGAAAGGACTTGTTAAAATTTTTGCAATCTATCTATATGACAAAGGGCTAATATCCAGAATCTACAAAGAACTTAAACAAATTTAAAAGAAAAAACAAACAACCCCATCAAAAAGTGGGCGGATAATATGAACAGACACTTCTCAAACGAAGACATTTATGCAGCCAACAAACATATGAAAAAATGCTCATCAGCACTGGTCATTAGAGAAATGCAAATCAAAACCACAATGAGATACTATCTCTCGCCAGTTAGAATGGTGATCATTAAAAAGTCTGGAAACAACAGATGCTGGATAGGATGTGGAGAAATAGGAACACTTTTACACTGTTGGTGGAAGTACAAATTAGTACAACCACTGTGGAAGACGGTGTGGTGATTCCTCAAGGATCTAGAAGTAGAAATACCATTTGACTCAGCAATCCCATTACTGGGTATATACCCAAAGGAATGTAAATCATTCTACTATAAAGACACATGCACATGTATGTTTATTGCAGCACTTATCACAATAGCAAAGACTTGGAACCAACCCAAATGCCCATCAATGATAGACTGGATAAAGAAAACGTGGCACATAAACACCCCATGGAATACTATGCAGCCATAAGAAATGATGAGTTCATGTCCTTTGCAGAGACATGGATGAAGCTGGAAACCATCATTCTGAGCAAACTAACACAGGAACAGAAAACCAAACACTTCATGTTCTCATTCATAAGTAGGAGTTGAACAATGAGAACACATGGACACAGGAAGGGGAACATCACACATTGGGGCCTATCGGGGGGGGTGGGGGGCAGTGGGAGGGATAGCACTGGGAGAAATACCTCATGTAGATGACGAGTTGATGGGTGCAGCAAACCAACATGGCACATGTATACCTATGCAACAAACCTGCACATTCTGCACATGTACCCCAGAAGTTAAAGTATAGTAATTAAAAAAAAAAAAGTACATGATGTTATGGGATACATACAGATAATGAAATGGTTACTATAGTGAAGCAAGTTGATATATATGTATCTTTTTTTAAGAGCAGTTAAAATCCACTCATTTAGCAGGAATCCCAAATACAGAAGAATTTTATGACCTGTAGTTCTCATATTGTATAACAGATCTCTAGATTTCTTCATCCTACATAGCTGCTACTCTACTTTGTATGCTCTGACCCACATCTTCCCATTTCCTCCTCTTTCCCCCAACCCCTGGTAACCACTATTTTATTGTCTATCTCTGTATATTTAACTTTTTTAATACACTTGATATATAAGTGAGATTATGCAATTTTTTCTATGTCTGGCTTATTTTACCTAGTTTCATGGCCTTCACCTTCATCTATGTTATGGCAAATGGCACAATTTCTTTCATTTTAAAGGTTAAATATTATTCCACTATTATATTATTTCACATCACAGTTTCATTGTCCATTCATCTGTCAATAGACACTTAGTTTGTTTTGATATTTTGGCTATTGTAAATAATGTCTAAATGAACATGGGAGTGCATATATCTTTATGAGATGGTGATTTCATTTCCTTGGGTATGTGCCCAGACGCAGGATTGTTAGGTCATCTGATAGTTCTATTTTTAATTTCTTTGGAAACCTCTATGTTATTCTTAATGTCTGCACCAATCTACATTCCTAACAACAGTGTAGAAGGGTCCTCTTCTCTCTGAAATAATTTTAATAATTTTTTATTAAGAATAATGTAGGCATGTAGCTTAAAGTAGATACAAAGATATAGTAAAATGTATATCCTTATTTTCCATTATTATGTGTGTGTATCCTTTTATTTCTTGTTTACTGTATTTTTTAGTCAGAAATTAATTTTAAATGGATATGAAATTATGTCTAAAAGCTTTCAACATAAACCAATATTATCACATTTTATTAATTTGAAAAATATATTTTGGAAAGGAACCTAATTGGAAGTGATGCATTATGTTTTAATATATGGGTTTGTAGTTATTGGCTCATATTTGATTTATGATTTCAAATTATTTCTATAAAATATATGGATCTATTTTCATGTAACTTTCATGAATTTTTCTTGTCAGTATGACAACTTCCTTCCATGCTTCACTACAGTATTAACAATAAAATGTGGTGATTCATATATTTCAGAAATTGAAGGTGGGCATAATGTTGTGTCCCTGTAGACCTAGCTACTTGGGAGACTGAAGTGGGAGAATTGCTTGAGCCCAGGAGTTCAAGTTTAGCATGGACAACATAGCAAGAATCCACTTCTAAAAAATGCATTAAAAGAGCTTGTATACTGTTTTAGAGGTAATTATTTGAAAACTTTTCAGTTCTCTTCAGGGATTTTTGTTTTTTTTTTTTAAACTCATATGATCGTTAACATTTTAAACAAATTCATCTATTACAACAAGTTTTAAATTGATTGAAAAACATATACACACATAGGCCTATAATTTTTAATCTCATATTTTTAATCTTACTTAGAGCAAATTTTGAATTTGGTCCTTCTAAAAGCTTTCTGATTCCATACCCCTACAAGAAAAAAAGTTTTTCAATTTCCCCACTTTACACTTTTGGGATTTTCTAACTTTTGGTATCTTTTAATCTGTTACATTTTAAATTTATGTTTATTTTTCACTTGTTTTCTAGTGCTCAAGGTTTAAATTTCTTTCCATATTTTATTTGTTAAAATATTCAGTTATGAATTTTCTTTTGAGAAAACGTTGGCAATATTTTATACATTTTGATGAATAGTATTTCTATTTCTGTTCCTTTCAAAAAACTCAAATTCCATTTATTGATTTTCTTCTTTCAGAATTTTACAATGGGTACTTTCAAAAAAAAAAAATATATATATATATATATAAGTGGTTTCATTAGTATTATATATGTGCTTTCAGTCAGAGAATGTGATCTGCATTCTACTTTGCAGAATTTGAGGTTCTATATATGGCTCAAATAGCTTTTGTTTGAATTTCATTGTGTGAGATATATATTATTTTTTGTGGATTAAAATCACCTTGTATTACATTAGCATCAACCTTTATATCATTCAAATCTTTTGAAATCTTTCTTTTTCTTTTACTTGATCTCTGAAGTACATACAGCTTTACAGTTTAATATAATACGTAACACAAGATAATTTTAATCTGAACAGACTTAAGATATATTCTTAAACAAGAAGTGGAAAATAAACATATAGATAATTTTAATCTGAACAGACTTAAGATATATTCTTAAACAAGAAGTGGAAAATAAACAACTCTGTTTACACTATAAATAAAACCTCAAATTCTACAAAGCAGAACACATATAATTAAACCTTTTAAAAATATTTTTATTTATTGCATTTTTATTCCTAATTTACCTTGTCTGATATTAATATTGTGATTTCTGCTTTTCTTTTTGTATTTGTGCAACATTTTAAATTCTTTTATTTCAACCTAGATTTTTTTATTGTTTTAAATGATTCCTTCATTGCCTTATCAAAATATTTTTTTTTCTTTTTCGACTCAGTTTAAAAATCTTCATGTATCAATAGTGTAACTCTTGACTTATATTGCTATAATTGATATAGTTGGTCTTGAGACTGCATGCTTTTTCATATCTTTTTATTCTTCCTTGTTTCCTTTTTTGAATATTTTCTATATTAACTGTGTTTGTTTGCTTCTAATCTAGTGGTTTATGAGTATAAATTCTTCTTTTTATTCTTCTAATTTTTACATTTAAGCACACTTTAAACTTGCTACTTCCACCTCTAACCCAGAACAGAAAAAAAAATTAAATTAATAAGTATAGATTTATATTTTCAAACAACAAAAACAGAAACTTTGTATTGGCCTAATAGTGAAATTTTTTTCATAAAAATAAATCAACAAACAACAACAACAACAAAAACCCAAGCAGCTGAGAAGTCACAAGGTTAAATGTGGTCAATATCATTAGCTAAGGCCATTTTAATAAGCTGCTGCCCCTACTTGAATATGCTTTACAGTACACTTATAACAGTCAGAATAAGAACACTTTCCTTGATCCACCAATAGTGCTCATGTTCTAATTCCTGAAACCTGTTAATATGTTAAATTACATGTTGACATGGTTTGGCTCTGTGTCTCCACTCAAATCTCATCTCAAATTGTAATCTCCGGGTGTCAACGGAGGGACCTTGTAGGAGGTGACTGGATCATGGGGGCAGTTTTCCCCATTCTGTACTCACGATGGTGAGGGAATTCACATGAGATCTGATGGTTTTAAGGAACACTGTTTCCCCAGTATGGTCTCT
Source organism: Rhinopithecus roxellana (assembly GCF_007565055.1). NCBI lineage: Eukaryota > Metazoa > Chordata > Mammalia > Primates > Cercopithecidae > Rhinopithecus > Rhinopithecus roxellana. The sequence goes on from NC_044552.1 coordinate 115,481,919, forward strand.
CCTGCCACCATGTAAGATGTGCCTTGCTCCCCTTTGCTTTCAACTATAATTTATAATTGTAAGTTTCCTGAGGCCTCTCCAGCCATGGGGAACTGTGAGTCAATTAAACCTCTTTTGTTTACGAGTTACCCAGTCTCAGGTAGTATCTTTATAGCAGTGTGAAAATGGGCTGATACAAATAATTGCTACCAGCAGAGAGCAGTACTGTTATAAAGATAATCTGAAAACTTGGAAGTGACCCTGGAACTGAGTAGAAGGCTGAGGTTGCAACAGTTTGGAGGGCTCAGAAGAAGATAGGAAGATGAGGGAAAGTTTGGAACTTCCTAGAGACTTGTCGAGTGATTCTGACCAAAATGCTGATAATTATATGGACAATGAAGTCCAGGCTGAGGAGGCTTCAGATGGAGATGGGGAACTTATTGGGAACTGGAATAAAGGTCACTCATGCCATGCTATGGCAAAGAGATTGGCGGCATTTTGTCCCTTTCCTGGAGATCTGTGGAACTTTGAACTTGAGAGAGATGATTTAGGGTGTCTGGTAGAAGAAATTTCTAAGCAGCAAAGCATTTAAGAGGTAACTTAGCTTATTCGGAAAGTGTTCAGTTATATTTATTTACAAAGAGATAGTTTGAAATTTGAATTTATATTTAAAAGGGAAACAAAACATAAAAGTTTGGAAAACTTGCAGCCTGACCATGTGGTAGAAAAGAAAACCCCATTTTCTGAGGAGAAATTAAAAACAGCTACAGAAATTTGCATAAGAAGGAGCTGAATGTTAAAAGTCAAGACAATGGGCAAAATTTCTCCAGGGCATGTCAAGGATGTTCCCAGCAGGCCCTCCCATCACAGGGCTGTAGGCCTAGAAGGGAAAAATTGCTTCGTGGGCCAGGCCCAGAGCCCTGCTGCTCTGTACAGTTTTGGGACTTGGTGCCCTGTGTCCTAGCTGCTATAGCTCCAGTCATGGCTAAAAGGGGCCAAGGTACAGTTTGGGCTGTGGCTTCAGAAGGTGTAAGCCTCAAGCCTTGGTGGCTTCCACTTGGTGTTGGGCCTATTAGTCCATAGAAGATAAGAGTTGAGCTTTGGGAGGCTTTGCCTAATTTTAGAGGATGTATGGAAACACTTCAGTATCCAGGCAGAAGTCTGCTGCAGTGGTGGAGCCCTCATGGAGAACCTCTGCTGGGGCAGTGCAGAATGGAAATTTGAGGTTGAAGCCCCTACACAGAGTCTCCAGTGGGACTCTCCCTAGTGAAGCTGTGAGAAGAGGTACATGTCCTCCAGACCCCAGAAAGGCAGATCCACCAGTAGCTTGCACTATGTGCCTGGAAAACTCACAGGCACTCAACACTAGACCGTGAAAGCAGTCAAAGGGGCTGGGGTCAGGGTCATACCCTGCAGAGCCACAGGGGTGGAGCCACCCAAGTCCATGAGAACCCACTTTTGCATCACCATGCTGTGGATGTGAGACATGGAGTCAAAGGAGGTCATTTTGGAGCTTTAAGATTTAATGACTACCTGGCCAGATTTCAGACTTGCATGGGGTCCTGTGGCCCCTTTGTCTTGACCAATTTCTTCAATTTGGAATGGAAACATTTATCCAATGCCTGTATCACCACTGTATCTGGGAAGTAATTAACTTTATTTTGATTTTACAGGTTCATATGTGGAAGGGACTTACTTGCCTTGTCGCAGATGAGACTTTGGACTTGGACTTTTGAGTTAATGTTGGAATGAATTAAGACTTTGGGAGACTGTTGGGAAGGTATGATTGGTTTTAAATGTAAAAAGAACATGATATTTTGGAGGGACCAGGGTTGGAATAATATGATATGGCTCTCTATCCTCACCCAAATCTTATCTTGAATTGTAATTTCCACATGTTATGGGAGGGACCCGGTTCAAGGTGATTGGATAATAGGGGTTGTTTCCTACATGTTGTTTTCATGATGGTGAGGGAATTTTCATAAGATCTGATAGTTTTAAGGCAGGCAATTTCTCTGCATGCTCTCTCTCCCCTGCCACCATGTAAGACATGCCTTACTTCCTCTTTGCCTTCCACTATGATTGCAAGTTTCCTGAGGCCTCCCCAGCCTTGTGGAACTGTGAGTCAATTAAACCTCTTTTGTTTATAAATTACCCAGTTTCAGGGTCTTTATAGCAGTGCGAAAATGGACAAATACATATGGCAAGGGGGAAGAAAATTAGAATTAAGATAGCCAAACAGCTGATCTTAAAATGGGAAAATTATCCTGCATTATCTAGATGGGACCAATGTAATCACAGAAGAGAGAAATGAAAGGATGGCAACCGGAGGACTCAGTCTGATGATACTGTTTGAAGATAAAGAAAGGGGGTTAAGAACCTTCCTCTAGAAGCTGGATAGTGCAAGAAAACTAATTCTTTTCTAAAGTCTTCAAAACAAGGCATCCCTGACAATACCTTGATTTTACCACAGTGAGACCCATTTCAGACTCTAATCTATAAATTGGTGAGATAACATATTTGTGTTATTTCAAACCACTAAACTTTGGTAATCACTTCCAGCAGCCATACTACTTAACTGGAAAAAAAATCACAGTTATAAATGAGATGCTATTAAAAATATCACTTAACTGGAAAAAAAATAACACTTAACTGGAAAAAAAATCAGTTATAGATGAAATGGTACAAAAAAGAAACAAAACTTAGAGGTAATTGACCCATAAAGAGAAAACACATGCACAAGAAATACAGAAAGAAATGTTTTCCAAAGAAACAAAGTTATTAGAGAAATCAGAGAATGACTTCAAAATAAGTACATTTTACATATGTAGAAAGATAATGGAGAAAATAGCATTCATGAGACAAGAACATATCAGTAAAAATAAATGCTATAAGTTTTTCAAATGAAAAGTATAATTATTGATTGATATGGCTTGGCTGTGTCCCCACTCAAATCTCATCTTGAATTGTAACTCTTCTAATTCCCATGTATTATGACAGGGACCTGGTGGGAAGTAATTGAATCATGGAGGCGGGTCTTTCCCATGCTGTTCTCGTGACAGTGAATAAGTTTCACAAGATCTGATGATTTTATAAAGGGTAGTTCTTCTGGTAGTTCTCTTGCCTGCCACCATGTAAGACATGGCCTTTACTTCTCCTTTGCCTCCATGCTATGTGGAATTGTGAGTCCATTAAGCCTCTTTCCTTTAAAATTATCCAGTCTCATGAGAACATACCCATGAGGACAGACTAATACTCTCATATAAAAAACAAATAGTAATTGCACACTAGAAAAGACAAATTAGTGAGTTAAATGATCAAGGCAAAGAACTATACCAAAATATAATAAAAATACATTTAAAAGATGGAAGTATTAAACAGAGTGAAGAAAACACTTTTATTTATTGACAGTTTCTAAAGAGAATATAATCAAATATAGGAAAGAAAATGTTAAATGTAATCTTTTTTCAAAAGTACAATAAATATAATGATATATTTTTATAAAAAGTTTCAAAAAGCGAGGCATGGTGACTTACACCTGTAATCTCAGCACTTTGGGAGGCCACAGAGGGCAGGTTACTTGAGGTCAGGAGTTTGAGACCAGCCTGGCCATCACAGTAAAACTCCATCTCTACTAAAAATAATACAAAAATTAGTTCAGTGTGGTGACACATGCCTATTGTCCTGGCTACTCAGGAGGCTAAGTTGGGAGAATTGCTTGAGCCTAGGAGGTGGGGGTTGCAGTGTGCCGAGATCACACCACTGCACTCCAGGCTGGGTGACAGAGTGAGATTCTGTCTCCAGAAAAAAAAAAAAAAATCAAAAGACACACATTTGTGGAAATATTCTTCCAAAAGGAAAATAAATGATTTCAGAAAGGAACAAAGAGGAAAGGGAATGATGAGCAAACATATAAGTAAAATGAGTATTAAATCTTAATAAGTATATATTGTAAGAAGAGAGAACAGAAAGAGGATGCAGAGAAGGGAGAGAAGGGGATGGTGGAAGCAAGCAAGAAAGAAGGAAGTTAAGAATGTTTTTAAATAATAATCTAGAAACAAAAGTCCAGAATAGAGTTAAAAAGTGAAGGGGTTTAAAGAGAGAAAAAGGAAAAGAAGAAAGGGAAGAAAGATACTGATACATTATTGAATATATTTTTATAAAATATATATTTAAATATATGTGTTGAAAACTGAGCATAACAATGGAAAGAATAGAAATAAAATTTACAGCTATCAAAATAAGGATGAAATGAAACTCACTCAATTCAGAAAAAGATAAGAAAACATGGAGAATGAATGGCAAATAAAAAACACAAAGTGAGAAAACAGATGTCAGTAATCGCTGCTCACACTGACTTTGAATGAAGTAGATTCTCCTATTCTCAGACTGAGATTATAGGACTGTATCAAATAAAGGAACGAAACTATCATACCTAAAATGTCTTTTTGTTTTCTTTTGTATTTCCTTTTTTAAATTATTTTTTCTAAAATTTTTGTATAGTAGGTGTATATTTTTACGAGGTACATGAGATGTTTTGATACAGGGATACAAAGTGAAATAAGCACATCATGGAGAATGGGGGTATCCATCCTCTCAAGCATTTATCCTTTGAGTTACAGACAATCCAATTATACTCTTTAAGTTATTTTAAAATGTACAGTTAATTTATTATTAACTATAGCCACCCTATTGTGGTATCAAATAGCAGGTCTTATTCATTCTTTCTATTTTTTGTATCCATTAAACATTCCCACCTCCCTCCAAACTCCCCCCTCTGCCATTACACTTCCCAGACTCTGGTAACCATCCTTCTACTCTTTATGTTCATGAGTTCAATTGTTTTGATTTTTTGACCCCACAAATCAGTGAGAACATAGAAATTTTTCTTTTGTATTTCTATGGAAGAATAGGTGTACACAAATAGCCAAGAAACAAATGATGAAATAACAAATATAAGGTGTTTTTCCACCATTCATCTAGATATAAACTAAAGCTATAATAACAATTATGTGGCATTAGAACAGTAATAAATAAATAGATCAATGTAACATTGGGTAGTAATACACACACACATATAAGAATATAGCAAGTAATAAAATTTCAAAATAGTGAGAAACAGGAAAAATGTTTCTTGAATTATCCGTATATTAGTACTTTTAAAATTTTGATTGTTAGAAGCTAATTGGTCTCTGACTAAATCTTTTGGCTTAAGAACAAATTTGTTGAAACAAATGGATCTTATATTCACATATATACACATTTATTTATTTATTTAAAATGAGTGATAACATTATGTTAATATCACATAACTCAAGTGAAATTTTTCTGTCTTTATACTATTGGGTGAATTATGTGGGAGTAACTATGCTGGAAAGACATCAGAGTAATATATAACAACAATAATATTGCTAATTACATTGCTGTAATAAAGACATAATAAAAATGCTACTAGCTCTTCTGTAGCAAAGCTTGTCCTTAAAGCATTGTAAACAGAGATATCATGGCTATTAAAAATTAGTGTTGATGTATGATATTATGATAAAGAGTTAGTCTGACAAACACTGGCCCAAGTGAAAAGAATACATTAAATTACTCTTAGAACTACTGCTATATCTCTTCAATATGGAAGGTTTGTGTCCTAATTTTTAATCATGCCTGTAGCAGACAGCACATTTGTAATGAAATGAAATGATTTTACCTAACATTATTCTCTATTCTTTACTTTTTTGACTAATATGCCCCACATAGGAAATTGTTTCAGAAGATACCTTAGCATATCTAGATACAAAAATGAGCCCTTCAAAAATGTCCAAAAAATTTAACTTAGTAATTACTTTTGTGAGCCCTTAAATGTTCCAATACATTGCTGGCAGTCTACAAAAGTGTTTTGATTTATTTTTAAAGAATCATATTTATTATCAAATACAGTACTTTGTATTCTATCAGCAGGGTAGTTGGGTTGGCAGTAACAAAAAACAAGTTTCCTAAAGTGATCTATAGGCTCCCATATTTCAGTGTATAACTTTGGAAGTTATGGAATACCAGATGCACATTACTTTTGCCTCATAAAGCTTTGGCCGGGGCACATTGTAGCTTCTAAAATCTACCTAACAAATATACTGGCTTCCTCATTTCTTTTGAATTATTGCAAATAATTTTTATAAACCTAGATACAGTGAAAATCTCATTAGTTTGTGGGTACTGAGTGAATAAAAACCAAAACCATTTGCAACTAATTTATTACACAGTACAAATTTTTTTTCTGATTCTGATATAATGATGGGAGAGAATATGACAAATCTTCATTTTACAATAAAAAGCACAACAATGAGGTTATTTCTAGGCACTTACCCTATATTCCTTTTTCGGTCACTTTCTGTAATATTTTATTAAGTAAAACTCCTTTTAAAGCAAGGCATCCTAATCTCCCCCCAAATTTACATTTATTCCCACCCTCACCCCTTAAGAAAAGACATCTCACACTTTTCTCCAGAGAGTAACTACAAAGGGTTAAAGAAAATCTACTCTGACAATACTAGAAACAATTCTCTCGGTGTGTGTTGGTTCACTGCTCCACAGGGCATAGCAGATGTTGTGTCTGGTAGTAAGAAGGGCCCAGGAGGTGTGGGCTGTCAATCACATGTTTGCTTTTTTTTCCCCTTAACTACAGGCTATGCTATGGATATGAAGCCCAACTAAAACAATCTGCCTCAGCTGGGGTGTGTGAGGTATCAATAACCCTTGGCAGAGGTGTCAAGAGCCTTGCTGGAACTCAACTACCCTGCTGACCAGATGCTTAGCAAGTTAACAAGACTCTGATCATTCACCACTTTTTCTAACACAACAATTAACACAACTGGAAAATCACTGCACTGATTATCTGAAGAGAAAAAAATCTTACCAACGTTGCCTTTTATGGAACAGAGGCAAATAATAAATACTGGACCATACCAAAAAGAGGAGAATTTTGAAGTTTCAAGCTGGGCAGGTGCTAGGGCTCAATAAATAAGATGAGAGAAACTGGAAAGTAAAAATGTTATCAAAAGTATTTTCTCAGTATGCTCATACACATTTCTGAGTACATTAAAACTATTTCAATCTTACCCTTACAAATATGATGTTTTATCTTTGGAAACAACTGAGGCTAACACATTTTCTCATAAGAGATCAAGACTAAAACTTAGTTTGAGAATAGAATCTAAGGAGCTAAAGTTTTACTAAAGTGAAGAATATTAGTCAGCATCTATATATAGACTATAAGAATATATTCAGAAGTTACTCATTGAACAATATTTAGATATCTACAAAACCTGGATAAAGCAATCAAGTTACTTGATTTTTTTAAAACTCCTCTTTAAAAGACTGCATACGAAATTGGTTTATTTTTTAACCGAAAGATATATTTTCTTTTTTTCAAGTTATATTACCCTAAGGTCATTCCCTTTCCTCTCATTCATAATTCTATTAGATGGCAATTATATGCTTTTTCTGGAAAAAAATAAATTATATGCTATTCCTAGAAAAATATACGGTATGCAGGAAAACATGAATATTAGCTTTAAACAATTTAATGTTGTTTGTCTTTGCTTTGAAATTCAATAATGCCATCAGCCTGTAAGACCTCTTAGAGCCTAGCATTTCACACAGTGAAAGCTGCTTTCTGTTACAAAAGCACAGCAGCTGTGACTCCCGCAGATACCCTTAAAGACAGATATAATAAAACACTGGGAGGGAGTAGGTCGACACAGGAGCATGAAATGGACGAGATGAAGCCCCTTTGTCACAGCCAAACAGGCTATAAAGTTACTATAGTAACATACAGTATTAAACTCCAGGTGGATTGACTTAATCTTCCTCAAACAAAAAATAAAGGTTAACAAAAACCAAACCAATAATGATTACAATCACTCTACCCAAATATTTTTCAAGAAGTTCTTATTTTTGGTTTAGTCTGGATAGGTGAAGAACAGGGTACACTGGCTCATGTTCTGATTTGAAGAAACAACCCCAGAAGTTCAGGGTGTGGCTGAAGAAATGCCTTTTTAAAATATGTGAATGCATCCAATGACTTGATCAAAGTGATGAGAGAACAATTAGACTATATGGATTCTCAAACCTAATTTTTTTTTTCTACGTTCATCACATTTTTGTCAAGTGGAGAGAATTTAAGTGATAATGCCTCTGGATCCAGTCCTAAATTCATGGAAAATTCAGCAGCCTTTTCTGAACTTTGGTTGAAGACTTTCAGGCCCCATCTGTTTTAGTCTACAGAGAATAATGACTTATGACATAAGGTATAATAAGTATGAAATAAGAACCAAGGAACTGGCCTGTGGAACATAAGACAAAAAGTAGAAAGGACAAGGAAATGAAAAATTGCAAATTGAATTCTAATTTTTAAATTTCATTAAGGAAGTATACCTAAGAGTTTAGGAGATACAGTAACCTCTTAGAGTACACGTCAAGTCCTGCTTATTACTTTTTGCAGGTATAGGACTTGCTATTATTTTGCTGTGATAATTGTTTCATTTATAAACCACTCTTGTAAGCAAAACTTCAGGAACCCTTTATTCCACCCAAACACTCTCCCTCACACACACACACACACACATGCACACGCACACACACACATGGTATTTTCTCTTTTGCATTAGTAAATATCCATTTTTATAGCTCTATTTTCAAATGTTGAATTTTATGTTTTAAATGTAGATGAAGACTTGCAATGATAAATAAAACTTAACATGTGCACTTGCAGTTTGGATTAATCCAATGATCACTTGGATTGCTCTCTTTGAATATTGCTGTAATGATCTGAAAGAGTTAAGAGACTTGCTCTGAACCTTAATTTATGCCATGGAGTTAGGCACCAGGGCAAGCTGGACTCAATAAGAATATTTTTAGTAGGATTTAGCTAACAGTGTGAGACATACCTTTAATGGATTTAGTTTGGGTAAACAACCTTTGTCTAGACAGCCCAAATGTCACAGGTATTGGTGCTCATTTTAAGTGGTAACTTCTATGCAAATAATTGCAAAGTTGCATTTCATTCTCTGTACTGATATTTTATGAATTAAGGTTTTTGACTGTATCAAGAGCTGAATGTATACTCATAAATGATAATTTTAGTTAAAGTTTTTTTTTCTGGTCACATATTTGACAATATGGCAATAATTAAGTTTCAGATTGCACTCTAAGTTTTATGATGTGATTGCTGAGGACTGCTAAAGATTTTTTATAGTATTAGCTATAGGAAAGAGATACGAAAAGAAAGAGCTGATGGACAGCAGATTTTTGGGGAAAGTACAGAGCAGAATTAGTGTTAAAAGATCAAGAAATACAATCATAGTAGGAAAGAGTAAGGAAACTTATTTATTATAAGTAAAGATATTTATTAATTAGACTTACTTTATATATCCATGAATAGAAGAAATATGAAATGTTGTGAACTAGAACAGAGCTATTTTTTTTACAGGTGGATTAAATTTAGTCACCTTTCTTGTTTCTTGTATTAATAATTAATAACTAATGATTTTTTTTAAAGATCATATGACCTTTACCTACTTATGCTTAGATTCATCCATAAAATATTTGCTGTTTACCTTATTACATCGTTGAAGAATCTTAAGAAAGGAGAAAGAAAAACCTCATTCTTGAATTGTGGAGCTATTCAAACTAATACGTAGATTGGGATGTTAGAACGACAAATGTAATTTGCATCTATCCAGAGGCCTAAAATTTTGAGCATGGCACAAAACTATCCATAGGGATAGCTTAATGGACTCTTAAATTTCATTCATGTTATAATAATACTTCATGCTTAGTTTAGATTTTTCATAGTTTCTAAAATTCCAGTTAAGGAAAATATGATTAATTCATTCCTTATATCTAAAATTGTAAATTCATAATTTTATATAGGTTGAAACAATTTCAAATCATGAACGGTAAATTTTGAAAAATTCAGGAAATTCTTCACTAATACAAGTTATAAAAATAAGAGTAAGGTTAGGTAAAGGATCTTTTTGCAAGCATATAATTTCAATATAAGTGGGAATGTACTTAAAACTCTTAGCACTGGATAAAGTTTTGGCTTTAATATTAAAATATTGAATTACTTATGCACGCAAATTTATCTTTTCCATTATTTTAATTTTAAGAACAAGTGTCACCTGAAGTAGAATTTATTTTATTGGTTGATAACATCAGAACCACTTTCCCCCCAAAAAGTGCAAAATAAAATGGATATGAGGTCCACAGCAAAAACCATTACATTAAATGTTGACTTAAAGGAGAATAAGTCACTGGTAATTCTATTTGTATATTGCATAATCTGTTATTTTGTTTTCCCTTCAGTATGCAGTCCACATTTTGCCAGAAGAGCTGTGGGGTTCAAACCAGTAATTAAAAACCTGGGGCTCTAATAACTTTGACAAATATAGTAGGTCCACTCCATTGTATAAGTTGCTCATAGAGAAAAAAAAATGAATTTTTAAAGATAAATTAGTTTAATTCATAAAAATTCACATAACAGATAAATAGTTCATACAGATTAGTTCTGCCATCTTCATTCGGAGAAGCAAACAAGAAAAAGAGAGGAGGCTAAAAGCCATGTTTTTAGTGCTATCAGCTGGAAAGTGTGTCAGACTCTTAAAATTGCTGTAATTTTCACCTCAGGCACCCCAAAGAGCTCAGTAAACCATCCAGGATGAAATCCACAACAATCTGTAAGTCCAGCACCCTCCCCGCAAACCCTGCAGGGTAGCTGAGAATGCCCTAGACTCTTCTGGCATCCTCAACAACTTGATTCTGACCTCACTGAGCATTCATTCCATCAGAAAAATAGAGTCACCCTCCTCAGATTCTATATCCGGATAAGAAGAATCAGAAACAAACAACCAAAGCCATTAAGAAAATTTATATACAGAACAAATGTTTTAATGACCCTGCAGATTGTACCCCAAGTTCCCTAACTTCAAAGGAACGATCTGAGCTGGAAGTTCTAGTCTGCTAATGAGCAAAGAACATCTTTATGTAAACTTATCTATGGTTTGCACCGTGGAGATCTTGTGAGAACACAGTAAAGAGTGATTAAACATGCTTTATTTCTGTATTAATAACATTTAGTAAGGTCAGTAATAATCACTTACCTTAACATTTTCAAGAGACAAAAGCTTCTCCAAAAGCTGTTGCTACTGTCTAACTGTATCCACATCAGAAATAAAGCTCAGGAATCTCATAATGATGGAAGCAGCAATTGTCATTTTAATTTTCTTTTTTATTTCCAAAAAATAGAAATGGGTTTTACAATGATTTTTGCACAAAATATGGAGCAAAATTCACTCAGTGAACAAGTTGTTCTCTAGATACTTCTAAAAGCAGAATTAATTTTTTTCTGTAAAAATATCATAATGTCCATAGCTTTGTTTAAATGGAGATACTCTATTGTCAAAAACTTTTTAATGAAATTCTGTTAGCTAACTGATGACTTATATTGATGGACCATTCCAATTTTCCATCTTCTTTAAAAATATGAAGATTTTAAAGTAGGTATAAGCCATTTAAACAACCATCACATTCAAGAGAGAACACTTTGTTTTTCCTCTTTGTTATGGAATACAGCCTCTATGTCACAGTCAACCTTTTAGTAATGGTCACTAAATAGTGAACATTAGTTTTTAAATCTCCAAAAATACGTGAAGATAGTAGGATAATAATTTCTGAATGAAATCTGAGGTCCTAATTGCTTATCTATGTTTGCATTATATAAAATCAATTATCCTTAATATTGCATGTAATTTATAATACATTAATAGTTTATTAGAATGTGAGCCCCATGGGGACAGTGCCTGTATCTGTTTATTCATTCCTCCATTTCAGTGATCACAATAGTGCCTGACACATAATAGATACTGAGTGTTTATTGAATAAACAAATGATGAAATTACTACATTTAACATAATTTTCTGCAGCTGCCTAAATATATGGAAAGGAATAAATATTTTATTTCACATTTCAGCTGAGTTCAATACATTGAAGTATACTTCAGGAAGCAGGTTTAAATGATTCCTCCTTGATGAATGTAGAACTTACAGAAAGCATATACAAAATGTGTAATTTTCTTTTTTTGTTTATAAATTAATGCTGTCTTTTTGTATATATGTCACTTGGCCATTGTTAAACGACAATTGATAGATAAAACCATTAAGAAAAAGATTGCACATTTGTTTACAAAAGCAAACTATTTATAAGGGAGTCTTGAAAAACTGGCTCTCTGAACACAGTTTGAAGCAGGTATGTGAAGGAAAATAAACATTCACAGTACAAGGTTTCCAAAGTTGTATTTCGCCTGTTAACAACAGGGGGGGAAAAAAATGAAAACAAACAAACAAAAAGTTGTTTTCTCTAATGATTATTATATTTGCATGAGTCTGCACCTATCTATAGATATCAGTACTTCAGAGTCATGATTCAGTTTTCCTAGGAAGTTGGCAACTTCGGGAAAGCACTAAAGCCTTTATTGATTTGGGGACTGGGGGGTTCTTTTTCATTTTGTTTTAGTTCATCCATTAATGAAATGGTTTTTGTTTGTAAGTGTGTTTTGCTTTCATTTCTGACTGGTATGATGTGCCTAATCATCATGGAGGCAGGGCAAGATGTCAGTTTTGCTTTTTAACTAGAATTTCGTGACCACAAAATTAATTATTCAAAATGTATTTATTTCAGGCCTCATGTAAGTCTATCTGTTCGCCATATTCTGAAAGTTTAACTCAGCCTGCCTCAGACACTCTGCTTTGCACAAAAAAGACTACACTGGGAGCTTTAGATTTGTTCCCTAGCAATCACTTAGGATTCTTCTGGAAGAGTCTACTGGAAACGTCGTGCCCACCCTGCCTTCCCCTTCCCCACCTCCACCTCAGTGCCAAACACCTCTCAGTTCCACTTCTGGAATCTCAAATCTGCCCTCCAGGCCAGGGGTTTGCTCCCTGGAGCAAGTGCGTTAACCTCTCTGAACCTCTGTTTCCTCATTTATGAGACTATGATTTAAAAACTTATTTGCAGGATTTTTGTGAGGATTCCATATAATTTACATAAAGAACTTATGACTGTAACCTCTCCACAAGTTATTCAGTTAGGCCGGGCGCGGTGGCTCAAGCCTGTAATCCCAGCACTTTGGGAGGCCGAGACAGGCGGATCACGAGGTCAGGAGATCGAGACCATCCTGGCTAATACGGGGAAACCCTGTCTCTACTTAAAAATACAAAAAACTAGCCGGGCGACGAGGCGGGCGCCTGTAGTCCCAGCTACTTGGGAGGCTGAGGCAGGAGAATGGCGTAAACCCGGAGGCGGAGCTTGCAGTGAGCTGAGATCCGGCCACTGCGCTCCAGCCTGGGCGTCAGAGCAAGACTCCGTCTCAAAAAAAAAAAAAAAAAAAAAAAAAAAAGTTATTCACTTAATACATATTCTCTTCATGTTTATTTGTCTATTTTTAGCCTGTTCTTCTCTTTTGACTTGTCATTTAGACATGATTTATAGAATGTAAAATGCTTATTTTTCCCAAAACACTTGAATCCACATTCACTTTTTAACTCTTGCTTGTCATTGCCTTGGGGGAACACTTCTCTTGAATCCAAGCCCCAGGACCAGGCCATCTTCTGGTTGTTGCTGCCCTCTAGACCCCCAGAGAGGCTGTTCAGTAGGTGACTGTTCAGTAGAAATTTTTTCAGGGTATGTTGTCTAAGTATGCATGTATTTGCAAGAAAACTATGCTGGTCAATATGTTGAACACTGGCACACTGAATGCAGTCAAGTTTCAGGGTTTTAAGAAACATCTTTCTGGTCTTTTATTTTATTGTCTGTGTCTTGCAATGTGACAATGCATACGAACTGCTTAGCACAGGTCCTAGTACAAAGTAAAAGCTTTAACTTGTCAATTATTGTTATACTCTTATTATTATCAGTTATTATTTGTTACTCTTCTAGATATTCAATATAAAAGTACATTGCAAATTGATGCTAGGAAAGAAACATATTTTAATTTTTACAAGTCTCATAGGGGAATTAAAGTTCTTTTAACAGGAAAGCATAAAACGGCAGTTGTAATATATGTAGATTTCACTCATGAATGGTTATAATAATGAAGTAGAAATCAAAACTACATAGACACTCTAGGTTCTACTAGCTGTTTTAGTTCCTAAGATGAACTCTTTAATTCTCTCCTCTGTAAACAAAAGTTAAGGTTTCCAAAGTACTCATGATTGTTTCTAAATTATCTTAATTGTATGTATGAGCTAAATGAAAATTAGAGAAGTATAAGAAATAATCCAGAAGAAATAGAGTATGATGTGATGGTTTTTACTAAAGTGTAGGCTTGAGTTCTGGTTTTGATTTTGCCTTAATTTACAGTGTCATTTAGAGAGTTGGCTAAGAATTTCTTTTTTTCAAGAGTCATGCCTCATGACAAATGGCCTTGAATAACAAAGCATGTGCTAGCACCAGCAGTGGGATAAGTTCTCTTTTTCACTGATATAACCCAAGAGGCATTATTCAATTATGGCTACTTGTTCACCAAATCAGTGTGCACAATACAGACTTTTCTCTATCAAAATATCTCTAGTAAGATCTTCAGATGACCCTTAAGTTTAATCATCTATATTGGATTTAATTTGAGATTTCTGAGAAATAACTGAAGTGACTTCAAGATGTTCCCAATCAAAATTGCTTTAGGACAACAGTGTGAACTACATCAGGAACTGTCCCTGCTGGCCAGATGTGGCCTAGTGCCAGGTTCAGGAGCTCTGGGAGATTCGGAATACGGGGAGTCTGCCTTTCATGGAAACTGATACTGCTTACAAGGATAAACAGGTCATTGATGTCTTGACCATTGACTATTACCACAATGCAGAGCTACGACATTTTTGAAAGTCAGTTGTGAGAAAGCACAATGAAAACATAAGCAAAATTTTCTAAGTCCTCCTGAGAATGCAACAAATCAATTCAGTGACTTTCAAGGTCTCTGCAGGACAAAAATTTCATATTGTATGTGTGTTTTTGAATTCCTAGAATGAGAAATTTCCTATGTTGCAAAATGGCATTGTTAACATGCTTTTAAAAGAAGATGGTTTAATTATAGGTAATATACACAGGAAAAGTATTTCTTTTTCATATAGGTACTTCTACAAACTGAAGTAATTAAAAAGAAAGTTTATACATCATTCTGAGCATATAAACTGCCACTTGAGAAAAAACATCATTTACCCCCTCTAAGCAGAGGCAAAAGTATAATTAGGAATATTTCCTCATAATACATTTTAATTATTTTTGACCAATAATAACATTTGGATGCTGTGGTGTATTCTCTCTCTCATGTGTAGTAAGATTAAATTCAAGTTTCAATCCATTTCTTGTCAAGTCCAACTCCCATTAGTAAGAGTTAAAAGCAGTTGTATCAAGCAGCTTTAACAATGAGGATGTCCTTAAAAATATGAATTATATACATTTGCCATGAGATAAATGTGACAGGGGTTCAGACTTTATTGGCATCTACTCACTAAAGTCATTATTAAGTGCACTCTGTTATGTGGATGATACATGCCGCATTTTCTGTAGTTTGATCATGTTAAAGTATATAGTATAAAGATACTGAATGATCTTTATGCCCAACATATAGATTAACATTTCATTTAATAATGATAACTTAGAATCATGATACACTTTATAATTTACAAATCAATTTTACATTGGTAATCTCATCTAAAAATTTGATCTTAAAAACAGATTTTTAATAAGATTCTAATGTTAAGAAAACTGCCAATTTTCTCCAAGTCCAATACTGGATTTTTTTTCCAAATGTATTAAATTATTTTGAAAAATATAATTTTAAATTAAATAGAGAACTCTGCAGGATGAATCACCAGTTCTGCTGTTCCACATTTTAAACTTTTACCTTTTTTGAAGATTTCTTCCACCATTAAGAATATGTCTTATGTGGATTATCTTGCAATATCAAAGCAAGAGAAGATTGTATAAGACTTTTTACCAGATTAATGTCATTTGCAAAATGATAGATAAAATAAAAATGAGCCTAGTCACTAAGAGTTTCAGATTCTCATTTTCAGTTAAGCATAATGTATGCAGATAAAAAGAAAAATCATAATAAATTAGCTTTATAACCAGCAAGAATTGTAAGTGGGTTAGTAGACTATGCTTACTCTATACCCTTTAACAATGAAGACACTGTGCAGTATTTTCTTAATTATGCCAAAGCAAGTGTTTTAAAAAATCACTGGCTTTCTCATGTTCCTGATGCTTGCCCTATCTGTGGAAAGGGAAAAACAAGAAAGGAAACATTTCTAAAAAAGCCACTTTGGTAATATTTGAGACACCACCATTCTTATTTCACTGGGATTTCATTTCATTCTTGTAGGCTTAACATCTCACTGCATGAACAAAGAAAATATCATGTGAAAAGGGCTTCAGGCTAGCTACTTCCAAAAGGATTCAACCTTCCTAGTGCTATCAATATCATCCATACACCCACACAGTTAGCACTTTTGAATACATTTACTGAAAACCATTAATAAAGCAACAATCTTAGTCTGGTTCTTAACCATGTGTCAGAGTGAAATAAGTTCATGTAAATCTGTGAACTGCACGACAATGATCAAATTAACAGTCATTTCAAGAAAAAATGCCCCTCAGGCTGAAAAATAATTAGTAGTCTCTCACTATCTTTTCCTCCTAATAAAAATCACGATATTATTGTTGACTGTGCTAATAAAACACCTCCCGTGACCCTGATGCAGCTTGATGTAAAATGTAAGGACTGTTCTATTGTGCAGTCTCACACATGTTTTATTGAACATTTCCACTTGGCTCTTCATCTGGGAACACAAGGGCCCACAGAAGCTGAAGAACTTTTGTCACAGTGTAATGTAACTCTCACTTGTTTATTGCTGCAGTTAATAAAACACCAACTTTGAAATTTATTATCTTTGAAATTTAACTTTTAACTGCAGAAACTGAATATTCAGAGCTTCGGATATAAGCAGGGATAAGAGAAAGAGACAGAAAAAGCCAACAGAGAGAATCCAGTGTGTGCATAAAGCAGCCCAAGGTTGGCATATATGTAGCCATAAATGTCAAGTCTTGGATTTTGACTTTTAGGAAAACAGTATTGAGAAAACCTTAATGATCAGAGGTTGTTCAACATATTTTCCATCTGGTTATTTATATTCACACCACAATTACCTTTTGAATGCATCTGTGCAAAACAACAGTAGAGGTCTATGAGGGACAGAAGGAAGTTAAAAAACATAATTCCTGTTCTCAAGGAGCTTATCAAGGATATGACACATTGGGTTTCTGCACTGAAATGGATGATGAGCTAATGTTGGTTAATAACATTTCCAATATACAAACTGAGGATAAAATATCAGTTGTCTTTACAAAAAAATAAAAAATAAAAAAATAAACCTGTGAAAGTCAGCAAACTACTGAAGCATGTGACTCAGAACATTAAACAGCATCTATATACTGATAGCATGATTCATAAGAAACTTGGTTTCAGGAATCAACGTGATTCAACAAAGGCATTTGGAGATGGCGAGATGAATAAGATATTGTCTTTTCCCTGAAGTGGTTTGGTGTTCAGGGAAGGAAAATTCATTACTATCACTAATTATAATATAAATCAGAATATGGCCAGTTGTTCCAGTGACTATTTACTCTATAGCAGAATATTTTGGTTGTGCTTTTGTAAATTCTTAAAATTAAGTCTTTGAAGTAATCAATGATACAAATGTTTCTTGGAAAAAGCTGAACATTTTCAGGCATAATTTTAAGGAAATATCTAAGTGTCAAACATTATCAGAAAACATATAGTAGTTAACAGCAGATAGTAAGTAATTGTAAAGTGAAATGAAAAGTCAAGCTTACTGTTGATATTACAAGAATATATATGAAAATATACATTTTTCCAAAAGCAAAGAAAATTTTGTTTTGCTTAAGTTTTACGGAAGGGACATCTCAGAATTCCTCTAAACCCCTGTTTTTCAAAGTGAGCTCCACTCTACATTAAAAAAATGTTTTAAATGTCCAGTAAGTCTGGAAATACTAGATAAGCCAAGTTAAACATCTTTAGAGCTTTAATATGGTCGCGTGCATTGTGGATCTCTAGGAGAAAACACTACTCTCACAGAGCATCTCAAAGGACTGTAGTTCCATGGACCAAAGCTTGGACATAGCAACATCTGATGGTAGATGGGAACAAGAGCAGACTCTCAACTCCCATCCCTAAAAGGGGGAGCCTAGAAGTCTTTACTTTTAAGGCTCTTCAGGTAATTACAATGTAATAATCTGGTATTGAAACTTGAACTGATATTTGAGAGTCACTGCTACTAAAGGTAAGACTTTACATTTAGATACTACAGGTGATTCAAGATTTATGAACATTTTCTGTTTTTTTTTTTTTTTTTTTTTTTGAGACTGAGTGAGACTCTGTCACCAGGCTGGAGTGCAATGGCACCATGTCAGCTCACTGCAACCTCTGCCTCCCAGGTTCAAGCGATTCTTCTGCCTCAGCCTCCCGAGTAGCTGGGACTACAGGCGCGCGACACCACGCCCAGCTAATTTTTGTATTTTTAGTAGAGATGGGGTTTCACCATGTTGTCGAGGATAGTCTCAACCTCTTGACCTTGTGATCCACCCACCTCGGTCTCCCAAAGTGCTAGGATTACAATTAGCTTCAATATAATAGTAGGCATTAAAACATTATTTCAGAAAGCCTTTCAATAAAGAGATGAAAGTAATTGCTTTTCATAAATACCCTTTGCTGGAAAAAGGCAAATCTTTCATTTCTCAAGCTATGGTCTACTTTACATCATAACGATGTGAACATTTTGAAGAGAAAGAGGAAGGAATTTCTGAATGTCAGTGCTCAACAGTTCTGGCTAATTATACGTGGCATAATTATTAGCTATACTGCTTGTTGTTTCTTTCAGCACGGGATGAGTTCCCCCCACCTCAGTTTTCTTTTCTTTCTTTCTTTTTTTTTAACAAAGCAAAAAACACCTCTACCTCCATTTTCCTGGCTCTAAGTAGCCAACTGCTTAGGAAAGAGAATCGAGCAGAGGCATGCCATTCCTTTAAATATTATAAGCTGCTGGGTGTCCAAATACTACATTCTGCCCTATGCTACTTTCATTTATACGATACACAGACTGTTTTGATAAACTTTTCACTCTTTGAATTGTGCAAATTAAGTTTCAGCAAGAAATAAGCTCACAAAGATGATTTTAAATAAAAGCAGACAGAACTGTCAAAGAAGACCAAATGCAAGAAGCAAAAGGAAAAGTGTATATTTTCTGAAAACGTAAAGTTCATAAATTATTTTCATTCACCTCTCTCATGAAAGGTGTGGTTTGTGTGACCAATGTTGTCACACAGCAGCACATAAGATGGTATTGACACTGATCTTTCTAAAACAAATCAAGAGTAATGCCACAACTATTAGGAAAATTTAACAAAAGAATTGTTGCCATTGGTACTAACAGGCAGTCAGAGTTTTCTTTGTAATTCTCACATTCTATATGTACAACACTGACAAAACGACAAGTTCTCTTTAGAGAATTCCTGTGCTTAGGAATCAGTGTAATTTTGAGTCAAACATAAATCAACATAGATTGAAACCTGACATCTCACCTGAGTTGTTAAAGTGAGTTATAAAGCATTTACTTAAAATCAAGACTTAACCTCAAGTTTTTTTTTTTTTTTCTTTTATTTGTTTGTTAAAGTGATATTGGTAATGCACATTTCCTTTTTTTTTTTTTTTTCAGGGTCTCCCTCTGTCTCCCAGTTTGGGGTGCAGTGGGATGATCTCTGCTCACTACAACCTCCACCTCCCAGGTTCAAGCAATTCTCCTGCCTCAGCCTCCTGAGTAGCTGGGATTACAAGCACATGCCACCATGCCCGGCTGATTTTTGTACTTTTAGTGGAGACAGGGTTTCACCATGTTAGCCAGGCTGGTCTCAGACTCCTGACCTCAAGTTATTTGCCCGCCTCGGCCTCCTAAAGTGCCGGGATTAGAGGCATGAGCCACCATGCCCAGCCAGTAGTAATGTACACTTGTAAATCAATATACATTGAGGAATTAAAGCCTCTTGTTTATAAAAAGTCTTCAGTGTCTGTAACAAATGAAACTTCCAGCTCATGGTAGTCAAGTGACTGATAGATGAATGAATGAAGACATCTCATACTCACAAATGTAATTCCTCCCTCAATTATCCAAGTTCTCGCTGACTCTGACAGTGAATATTGTCTTGCCACTGTGATGTGAAAAGTTTAAATTATGCTAATACATTATTTGTTGCTGTTTCACTAGTCTATGTATACAACAAATCATCCCTAGTCATAGTGGCAAACAACTCTTTATTATTGTCTCTTACATTTCTGTCAATTGACAGGACTCAGCTGGACAGTTTTCACTTAAGGCTTCTTGCAGTATTGCAAACAAATGTCATCCGAAGGCTTGATTGCCCTGGACATCCAAGATGGTAGGCAGTTAATTCTGGATGTCACATGGGAGTTGAGCTAGGGGTATAGACCAGAGGATCTACATGGGACATCTCTGTGTGGCTCAGGCTTCTTACAAGTTCTTCGAGGAAGCATCATAAATACAAGTATACCAAGAGATCCGGGAAACGTGAAAGACTTAGTGTGACCTAGACTTGGAAATCCCAGAACATTACTTTGCTGTATTTTATAGGAAAACGTAAGCCACCAAATCCAGGCCTGATTCAAGAAGAAGGGAACTAGACTCTATCTTTTAATGTGGGAAGTGTAGACATACATGGAGGGAAGGAATTAATGGTTTTTAGCTTTGACTGTCACAGCTTTTTAGTGGTTCTTCTTTCTTCAAAGACATAAGCATGTCTCAAAATTAAAGTGAAATATTTTAGTCAAAGCACTTCTCTCCGTGGTATAAAGAGGCCTGATACCATTTTAACTCCTTACTTATTTATTACTTCTTGAGGCAGAGGAAAAGTAGCAAAACCCTTAAATGGGAATGATCTCATTTAAACTGAATATTGAACATTGCCAATAGTTGTATGCCTT
This sequence comes from Rhinopithecus roxellana, assembly GCF_007565055.1. NCBI lineage: Eukaryota > Metazoa > Chordata > Mammalia > Primates > Cercopithecidae > Rhinopithecus > Rhinopithecus roxellana. The sequence continues at coordinate 115,503,013 of NC_044552.1, forward strand.
GCTGTATAAATGGCAAATACTGTAGAAACTGTGAAATATCAAGAAAATATAATAACCCTTGTTTTACCTAGAGTTAAAGTCGATGAAAGATCATGTTTTTAATTTCATGTATATCACAATGAAGCAAATACTTGTACTCTTATTTTGCAGATGAGCCTCAAGAGGTTAAGTGTTGTTTCCCCCTCCCCACTAAAACTGCACACTTAAAAAAATAGTAAAACTGAGACGTCAGTCCAGGGATTTTGCTGTTTTTGCTATATACGCTATTTTAAAAAGTTAATAAATACTGTGAAAACTTGTGGAAAATTTGGAGGTGAGAGCATGAAAGTAGGGCAAAGACACAGTAGGAGACAGGGAACATTGTGCTGAGAAACTTTCATTTTACTTCTAGTTATTTCAACAAACATTTCCTACAATCCTATACTACTAGAATGGCAAGCCTTATGGCAACCACTGTCTGGGAAGAATTAAAAAACAAAACGAAACAAAACTCTAGACGTAGGGAGTGAGAAACAGTGAGTAATGTCATAGAGGTCATGGAACCGGCGGCCAGGATGAGGCACAGCGTGGCTGGAGATGGTGTGTGGGAAATATATTGACAAGTGATGAACAATGAGATACATGGAGGAATGGGAAAGGAGACCCCTTCCCTCCCTCAGTGCTCACACCCCTGCTGCTGAATAGCCTTTTGGGTTTGTATAGAACTGGAGGAAGACTGTGAAAGAAATGATGAGAACATCCATAGGCTGGCTGCAAGGCACTCTCTATTTTTTTTTCTCATTACACTGTTTAAAAACAAAACAAAACAAAACTGCATGCCGATAGCAAAATGAATTAATTTAAATTTTCAATAATAGCAAAGGAATATAATGTAACAAACAAAATACACTATTGCCTAATTATGTAGTATTATGTTTCTGCTCGAGTCATGTTTATAGCCTCATCTTAAAAATGAAAGGAAAATAGTATGTGTAGCAGCAACTTTATTTGATTCCTTTCTCCAAACAGTTTATAATTGCTTTAAAACTGGTATTATTTTTTAAGAAAAGTACTCTGACAATTACAAAAAAAGATATAATGAAAGTGTTCAACATCACCTATTACATTATTTTTAGTATTTACCACTGATTTATATGTGTTACTAGCTGGAAGATTAATCTAGGCAAATATTATTCATTAGGCTTAAAATCTCATCAAAACCTACCTCAAAAAGAAAAAAAAAAGATCAGGCCACATAAGCAACTTTTTCAGTTATACATTTGTAAGTAAGTTGATTCACATCTCTTAGGGGTTAAGTGGTCTCAAATTATTTTTATAACATTGATATACATTTCAATTTGTGAGAGCAAGTTGCATTTCTTTAAAAGGATGTCAAATTGTAATGTCATTCTTCATCTGCCTTTAATTCTTATCTATGCATTCATCCACATCCATCCCAGCCTATTATGAATAATAATTTCTAACTATTTTATGATCCATGTTTTTGCTGCAAAATGCACAAAAGTAATTAAGGCAAATTGGAACAATTATAGAAATACACTATTCAATAACTCAGTTGCCAAAAAAGTTTTACTGTACCCTAAGGAGGAAAAAAAAATGCCTATACAGCAGTAATATCATTGCACACGTTTCATTTATTCCTGCAAGCCAGCCAAGCTCAAAGTAATTGTACTGACTAAACTTTTCTTCTTGGAGAAAATTAAAGATATGCTGTTGTCAACACTTGAGCACAACCTTGCCGACACTTAAACTCAGAGAAGGGTGTGACATCCTGCCCCGGCTGCCTTGCGCTAATTAATCACTCTGGTATTTAGGACCATTCAAGCAGACAAATTAATGGGGAATAATTAGTGTATCTTTGTTCCAGCTCAGCTTTGCACACCAGACACTCTCAAGGAGAGAGGGGAGTTTGCAGAGCGCAAGCCATTAGCATGTGCATAGTTTCACTTCTGTTCAGCAAGTTCTTCAGAGATTAAGAGAAAGGCCAAATTAGCAGACGTGTGACTGGGGTTAGGACACCCTTCTGGAAAGAAAGCCCTCTGTTTGGGTATCAGCTTTCAGAAGCAAGTCGATAATCCAGAGACTGAATTTCATAAAACACAATTAAACCTCAGGGACGAAATAATTCCAGAAACCAAAAACATGTTTTTTAAAAAAATACAGTGAAAATATTATAATTATTTATACTATTTGTATTTACTTATACATCCAGAGAAAAATACAGCTCTCAGAAATTTCATATTTTCTCTATACTATTGTTGGCTTTTGTAAATTCTTATTGAAAACTGATTTTTATCAACAAATGGCATTTATAAAGTTTGTAATTAAAGTGTGTAGACCATTTAACCTCTCTCCATTTAGTAAGAACTCTCTGTAGATACTCCCTACGGCCATAAAACTTAATTTGTTTCTTCTGATAGGAATCAGAGAGTAGAAAATTCAGACAAAGTCTCTATACACAGTCAGTGTGACCGGCATAGTATTGATTAAAGTCTGTCTCATTGTATGCTGCTGACTGGTTTCAACGTGCATGTGGACTGAGTTAAGGCACAGTTTCTTATTGAAACATATTTTAAAACTAAAAAAGTGTTGAGATTTACTACATTGAGAATATATCATGATTCGGGTTCACTACTGAAAATTGTTAAAAAATGAAACCAATTGACTCATAAGACTACATATTTTCTGGATTAAAACCATGGGTTTTACTTTGGTACATAAATTCTTCCCCTCATTAGACAAAAACATCTGATTTTTTACACAAATAATGCTTCAAACATCATATTTTATCCTGATGATAAATTATTTCTGAGCTTTTTATTAACAGTTTGCTATACACAGAACTTATCCAAACATACTGCAAATAATTGTGTGAATATATGTATACCCATACACATAATCACACTTGGTTTATACCATATGTGTGCATGATCTTTTATTGCTTTTTCTCATGTTTATGCAGTTTATGTAAAGGAGGCGTTTTTCCTGTTTTCCTACCTAAAGTTCCTATGTTTTGTACGTTCACTATTTTCTATGTTTTACTATCTAACCCTCCAGCTTTATCACTTAACAAGTAAGGCAAGAATGATTGCTATAGCATACAGAGAACATTCCTGCAGATTCCATACTCACTATAGGAAGGCTCCAAACACAGACCTCCTCACTCTCAGAGAGCAAGGGTATTGCATGGAAAGGCAGGCCCAGAGGGTCAGGAGCTGATGTTAAGAGAGACCACACAGTGTGAAAATAGACCACACTCTCAGCCCAGTTATCAATTCTTTTGTAAAGAGATCCCATCACCCTAACTACAAAGGTGAATTAAATGTGGGACACTGTGAGTACATTTAGTTCTATTAATAGCACATAACATAAAAATAGTCCAAAAAAGGAATTTCCCTACCTGGACCATACCAAAATTTGTGATATTGCTTTACCACATGCAGCTTCGAGATCTCATAAAAAACATGATATTGTTAGGCATAATGCTCTTGAATTTGTGCTGGTGGAATGGGAGGAAAGAAAAATTCTTAAAACTACACATTCTTACAATTTCTTAGAGAGGAGAAATGAATCTCCAGTCTCAGCTGAAATACTAAATTACTGCCTATGATAAGCCCAGATACCATTAGAAAGGCTTCCATCCTGGGAGTAGGTCCTCCTAGATCTTTGAAGGTGCCTAATCCTCATTAAAGGCAAACCCTGGGCGTAGGAGGGGCTGTGCTGGCATCAAGGCACCTGGCGATGACTAAAAGCGCTGGCCCCATGTGCGGCTGCCGCTGAGCAGCAGAATGTAATTTAGTCGCACCAGCGGGAGCAGGGGTCAATGATTTTATATTAATGGGGATCACGACAGTTCTAAGCTGTGGCGTGCTTTGAAATAAGTGTTGTACAAGGCAGCAAAGAGAGCTCAGCTGAGGAAATGAGCTGTGTCACTGTCTCCTCATGCCTTGCAGCAAACACTGGAATGTTTTTAGTTGCCACAGACTCTCTGCCATCATAATATTTTATAAACAACAATTACCTGTTTCATTTTGCAAAACTCAGACTCCTAAAGTAATGCTGCTCAAGATGCCACGAAGGATGAACAAATTCCTTTCTAATCGAAATTCGGACCAAGTTGTGTGGACAAAGAATGAACAATATCTGAGATGTTTATATCTGAAAACTAACTTATGAAAACAAGTGCAGGTGTGTTGTGGGTGTCTGTTGTGATACTGTTGAAAGATGGTAAAGCATAACACACCTTGACATGTTACCAAAGTATCCACGCCTAAAACAAAAGAGATGGAGGGGGAGTTCAAGGCAATGCTTTTAAATTTTAGTCAATATTCAATCTTCATCTGCAGTTGAAAGCACTATTATCACATCTTTACCAAAATTTATCTACGTTTTTACATTTATTTTCAGGGATATCAGTTTTAGACTCCATGTTAAATTTTTAGTAGATTAATATTTTTTCCAAATTAGTAATTGGGAATGGGGGGCAAGAAATCATTTTTGTCAGCATCTCTGAAGGTACGGAAAAAAAGGAAAATCAAGTTCTTCCAAGCTTCAGGGATGGTTGGATGAGAAGGGTGCATTGTATGTGGAAAATAACAGAGGTATGACAAGGAATGAAGTTTCTATTTTCAAAACTTCTTTTGAAGTAAACAGGACAGAGGTACCAGAGCCAATAGGAATAAGCATATAAGCTGTACCAAATATGACTGATTAGGGAGACTTCTAGCATTAAGTGATTAACAGCTCACCAAGAGTTATAAAAAAATTTCAACTGTGAAAATCTGTTGACCAGAAAAATAAAATCTATTCCTATAAATTGCACTTGGTAAAACAATTGATTCATTTTCAATAGTTCTCCCATGCAAAAGAAAAGTCCTAGCTGGGCTTTGTGATTAGTGAGCCATTACTGGAGAAAAAAAATTGCTATAATTGAAAGCTGAGTTATATATCATCTGAAAAAACACTTTCTGCAAAACAAAATCCAAGCTTGACTAGTTTATTACAGATATGCCTTCCAAAGATGATCTGTGAAACTGTAGTGCCACGACAGATGTTCATTGCAAAATCTCACATACATGCAAATATGTATATATATATGTAAAGTTTCTGTAGTTAGATCTGTTTAAAAAACACTGCATTTTATAAGGTTATTTTCTGTATTACTAAAGAACATTAGCATATTAGAGGCACTAAGTTCTGAAATAAAGAATCTCTTATGTTTCCTTCAGATCTTTACTATCCAACTAATTTTATTACTATTTTCCCCCCTGAACCTGTGAACATTCTCCTTGCTGAAATACACTTTGGGAAATTCCGTATTAGAGTTCAATAAGTTAGTGAAAATGTGTTTTTATCAAGCAGAACTAGACTAGATGCAATCTCTGCCCCAAGTTTATTCCCCTACACCTAGGAACTGATTAATAGAAGTTTTGGGTTGTTAATTATAATTAAGTTGAGATCAGACTTTCAGAAGGTGTGCAATAAAGTAGACGGTATTTATAAATTAATACGCCAAAAATTGGAGCGGCACTATTTATTTTTCCCCGTAATACAAAGGCAAAGGATAGTAGATAGGTTTCTACCTACAAATGTGAGGAATGGAAGTCACCAAAGTTGTGATGTGGATATTTTCTAAATTCATCATGCTTTTAAATAACTTGGAATATAAAGTTGCTTGGATGGGCCGGGCGCGGTGGCTCAAGCCTGTAATCCCAGCACTTTGGGAGGCCGAGACGGGCGGAACACGAGGTCAGGCGAGACCATCCTGGCTAAAACGGTGAAACCCCGTCTCTACTAAAAACCCGGGAGGCGGAGCTTGCAGTGAGCTGAGATCCGGCCACTGCACTCCAGCCCGGGAGATAGAGCGAGATTCCGTCTCAAAAAAAAATAAAAAATAAAAAATAAAAAAATAAAGTTTCTTGGATGTTCTAAGACTGGAGATACACGTAGTTCTGAAGGGGTAATCAGAGCAGACAGCAGGGTCAGATAAAAGAGTAATTGTCTCAAGAACAGAAGGGCCCCAGTGTGTGATGTTCCCCTTCCCGAGTCCAAGTGATCTCATTGTTCAGTTCCCACCTATGAGTGAGAACATGCGGTGTTTGGTTTTCTCTTCTTGTGATAGTTTGCTAAGAATGATGGTTTCCAGCTGTATCCATGTCCCTACACTGGGGCCTATCATGGGGAGGGGGGAGGGGGGAGGGATTGCATTGGGGAGTTATACATGATATAAATGATTAATTGATGGGTGCTGACGAGTTGATGGGTGCAGCACACCAACATGGCACAAGTATACATATGTAACAAACCTGCACGTTATGCACATGTACCCTAGAACTTAAAGTATAAAAAAAAAAAAAAAAACAGAAGGGATAACGAAAAACTCAGTAATTAAGATACATAATATTTTAATCAATAGATTTCAATATTAAAATTTATGCAAATAAATCCATGATGAACAACATCTCAAAATTTTAAATAAAGACAGGATTAGTGTTACTGATGTTCCCTTTTGCCTCAGGCTCCAGTATGGCTCAGTATAGCACTGGGATAAGAAAGTACCAGGAGACAAACTGCAAGAAGAAAGGAGCACTTTATTGGGTATCCAAATTAGCTCTGATTCTTCCTGATAATAAACAGCCATATAACTTTAGAAAGCCTTATAAATATACCATGTCTGTGTTTACTCATTTATAGAGAGTAAAATAATTCTCTAGCTATTCTGAGAAGCATTCAATCAATGAAGTTTTTATAGATGTTCAAGAAAAAATAAAAATGGATCGTAATTTTGATATCAAATATACTTGGGAAAAGCTCTGTTGAATTTGATCAGGTTTCTTTACTTCAGAACTTCTCATATACTTTTAACATGTTAGTGTATTTTATAATTGTCTTATAAGAAAACAGAGTATTTAAGCAACTAGAGCAATTATTTAAGCAATTATTTAAGCAATTATTAACATCTTATGCACAGTATGAAAAATGCTGAACAAAATGATCTCGAGTTTCCTCCTCCCTTTAAAACTTTAAAATTCTAAAGAGACTTTTTAAAGGTAACATGCACAGAGTAAACAGCAGTTTAGTACAAGTTAATACTTCATAAAAAATAAATTGAAGTATGCTTACAGAAATATATATTTTAATCCATCATTTACAGCACAGCAAAGTTATCTCATACCCATATTCCTGAAAAACAGAGAATCTGCATGTTGGCTTCAACAGCCAGAAATAAATGTTAGATTAGGCTGAAGTTCTTGTACTGAAACCTTACAGAAGACATGTAAAGGGTGGAAAGTGAATGGAATAGAAACGGAGTCACCATAGTTAGCTGACAGTGGGTGAGAAGGGTAATTTTATGGGAACACATATTTTTAAAGATGCTTCGGTATATGAATATGAAGTTTTGAAACAATATTACAAAAGTGTATCAATCATAAAACACTAACATGTATACAAACAGTCATATTTTTACATGTGTATTTTTTTCATGTGTGTGTGTGCGTGTGTGTGGGTGTGTGTGGGACGGGGGGGAAGAGAGAGAGAGAGAGAGAACAATTGGGTATTAAATATTGAAAGGGATACTTTCAAGGCATATAAAATGATTCCATACTCAGAGACAATGAAATGTATCCTTCTGAAGAAATTACATCAATGACTTTAGATGTCTAAACTGCTTTAGAAAAAAAATGATGAAAAACAAATCTATGGCAGTTTAATAATACATGTAGCATTTTTTTTTGGAAGAGCTCAATATCTAATAGTATAACTAAATATTTTGCAAAATATGTCATGGAACCTGTGTTCAAAACAAACAACTGAGTTGGAATTTTCATGAATCTCAACAAAAATATTACTTTTTAATCTTCTCTTTAAACTTTGAAAATTTCAAGTGTTTTCCTCTATAACCTTATGTCAATTTTGTAAATCTCAATTTTTTTTAGTGCTCGATTGTTCTGTACTTCCATTCACTCAATTATCTAGAATAACATATGATTCATATTTCCTCCTCTCCAATTCTCTAGTATCTTCTTCTTCATGTTTACTCTCAGCCATGTCCTTGCTCTATTTTTCACTGAGAAAACAGAAATCAATTGAACGGAATTTCCACAAGTTTTTTTCCATTTTTTTCACACTTCTAGAAACCTGCCTTTGTAACCTTACATTTTTCCTTTTTTTTTTTTTTTTTTTTCTATTACTGTGGAGGAATTGTTCTCCCTCCTACATAGGCCAAATCCTCCATTCACCTGCTGGATTACATCGCATATAACCTAATCAAGTACACCACTCAAGCACATCTTTCCTTTCTCGCACACCATAATTTTCTTCTCTCTACATTTTCCCTTCCCATTTCTGCCTAATTTCTCTCCTTCCTTTATATCAAAACTCCCTTGAAGACACCTAATCTCACTTTCTCCTGCCATTTTCATTTGACTCCACTCCAAACAGGCTTTTTGCCACTCTCCACTACACCTAAACTAAGTTGTGAACTCTATTTTGCCAAGCCCAATGGTCAACTCTTGTCCATTATATTTCTGCTATAAGTAATATTTTACACTTTTCACATCCACTACCACTTTAAATCAAACTATCATTATCTCCCTCCTAGATTATTACTAAAGCCTCTCAACTGCTCCAGCTCTCACATTGCCCCCCTCCAACCTATACCTAGCTGAAGTTAGACGAATTCTGCAAAAATGTGAAGTGCATCAATGCACTTTTATGCTCATAGTTCTCCATCCTACTCAGGGTAAATGACAAAGACTTCCTAACGTAAGAAGTTATATCTAATCTGGTCACCTGTCACCTCTGAGTTTATCACCTATTCCTCTCTTTCCCACAAGCCGGGTCATTCCACTAAAATCATATTGGCCTCTCTGTTGTCCTTTAAACAAACTAGGCATGCTCCCAGTTCACATCTTTTGATGTTCTTTCTTCTGCCTCTTAAAATCTCAACTTTAAAAATCATAGGATTTGTTTCCCTTTTCCTTCAGGTCTTAACTAACCCACTCTTTGCCCAGAGCATTCTTCCCTAGGTATGCTGTCTAAAATTGTGTACACACACACACACACACACACACACACATATCATACTTCCTATAACACTACCCTAGTTATTATCTACTGCACTTATCACTCCCTGACACATTGCAAATTGTATTGTTTTCTTTAATGTATAATTTACATTTTCCATGATATATTTTACTTACTACCTATTAATTTTTCTCATTTAGAATGTGAGCTCCTGAGGGCAAGTTTTTCTTCTTCAGTTCTGTTTAGAGCTGTATCCCCAGGACCTAAAACAAGTCTCTAACAAACAGGTGCCCGAAATGTATTTGTTGAATAAATTAAATGAGTGAATTTTGACTTCATTTCAGTTGAAAGTATTTCTCCATTTATCTAATTATAATAATTAAATAATTTATCCAAAGGTAACACATAATATTCTAGTGAGAATGATTAGAAAAAATGTAAGGGATCCTTATTTCTCTCTTTCTACCTTATATTACACCTGAAGTTTTCGGTCAACTTGATCTTTAGCTATACAAAGTTTTCATTTTTATATTAGCAAACAATCCTATCAATTCTTTTCTGGCAACTGGATTCCTATTGTTGGTTAAGAAGGCACCTCACAGATCCCAGGTTGCAAATATAATCTCCAAAGTATTTGTACAGATCCTTTCAAAAACATCTGAAATTTTTGTACATGTTGTATTATAGCAGTCCAGCTTATTGATTAATTACTCCTATTTGTAATGCTATTTATTTAGACTTTCACCTATAGATAGAAATACACATTTTAGCCTAGACTTACATAGGGTCAGTATCATTGATATACCACTAGGCTATATAATTTTTTCAGCTTCAGTATAATATCATAGGACCACCATCATATATGTAGTCCATCATTGACTAAAATGTCACTATGTGATGCATGATTATATATATATACAAGTATATCTCCTTTTATTGCACTTCACTTTAATGCATTTTGTAGATACCGCATTTTTTGCAAATTGAAGATTTGCGGTAACCCTGAATTGAGCAAGTCTATTGGTGACATTTTTTCCAAGAGCATGTGCTCACTTCGCGTCTCTGCATCACATTTTGGCAATTCCTGCAATGTTTAAAACATTTTTATTTCTATTATGGTAACCTATGATCAGGAATCTCTGATGTTAATATTGTCATTGTTTGGAGCACCACAAACTGCACCCATTTACATCGCCAAACTTAATCCATAAATGCTGTGTGTGTTCTGACTGGTCCATTGACCAACCATTCAATGCCTCTTTCCAACTTCTTGAGTCTCTCTATTCCCTGAGACACAACAATATCGAAATGAGCCCAATCTGGGGCCTCCTTATTCCCTGAGACACATCAATATTGAAATGAGGCCAACACTTATGGCCTGTAAGTGTTCAAGAGAAAGTTAGAGTCATTCTAAATCAAAAGCTAGAAATGGCTAAGCTTAGTGAGGAAGGCATGTCAAAAGTTGAAGCAGGGTGAAAGCTAGGCTGCTTTCATCAAAGAGTTAGCCAACTTGTGAATGCAGAGTAAAAGTTATTGAAAGAAATTAAATGTGCTACTCCAGTGAACACAAGAATGAGAAGAAAGCAACACAGACTTATTGTTGATAGGGAGAAGGTTTGAGTGATTGTCTTCATAGAAAACCAAACCAGCCACAGTATTCCTTTAAGACAAAGCCTAATCCAGAGCAAGCCCCCAACTCTTTTCAATTCTGTGAAGGCAGATTGACATGAGGAATCTGCAGAGGAAAAGTCGGAACCTAGTAGAGGATTGTTCATGAGATTTAAGGAAAGAAGGCATCTCTATAACCTAAAAGTGCAAGGTGAAGCAGCAAGTGCTGATATAGAAGCTGCAGCAAGTTATCCAGAAGAGGTATCTAAAATCATTGACAAAGGTGGCTACACTGAACAGCAGATTTTCAATGTAGATGAAGCTGCCTTACATGTTGGAAGAGGATGCCATTTGGTTCTTTCACAGTTAGAAAGAAGTCAATATCTGCCTTCAAAGCTTCAAAGAGCAGGCTGACTCTCTTGTTAGGGGCTAATGCAGTTGGTTACTTTAAGTTGAAGTGAATGCTCACTTACCATTCCAAAAATCCCAGGGCCCTTAGGAATTAGGCTAAATCTACTCTGCCCGTGCCTTATATATGGAAACCACAAAGCCTGGATGACAGCACATCTGTTGAAAGCAAGGTTTACAGAATATTTTAAGCTCACTAATGTTGAGACCTACTGCTCAAAAAACAAAGATTTCATTCAAGCTATACTGTTCATTGACAATGCACCTAATCACCCAAGAGCTCAGATGAAGATGTACAAGGAGATTAACTTTGTTTTCATGGCTGCTAACATAACAACCATTCTGCAGTCCATGAATCAAGGACTAATTTTACTTTCAAGACTTGTTATTTAAGAAATGCATTTTGTAAGGCTATAGCTGCCATAGAAAGTAATTCTTTTGATAGACCTGGGAAAAGTAAATTGACACCTTCTGGAAATAATACACCATTCTGGACACCATTAGGAACATTTGTGATTTATGGGAGGATGTCAAAATATCAACATTAACAGGAGTTTATAAGAAATTGATTCCAACCTTCATAAATGACTTTGAGGGGTTCAAGATTTCAGTGGAGGAAGTAATTGTCAATTTGGTAGACAGAGCAAGAAAATCAGAATTGGAAGTGGGCCCAAAGATAAGGCTGAATGGCTATAATCTCATGATAAAACACATGAGAAACTACTTCTTATGGATGAGCAAACAAAATGGTTTCTGAAGATGGAATCTGCTCCTGGTAAAGATGCTGTGAGCAGTGTTAACAAGACAAAGGATCTAGATTATTATACCAATTTATTTGATAACGGAGTGGCAGAGTTTGAGTTCCAGTTTTGAAAGTTCTGCTTTGGGTAAAATGCGCTCAAGTAGCATTGCATGCTACAGAGAAATCTTTTGTGAAAGGAAGAGTCAATTTATACAGCAAACTTTGCTTTATTTTAAGAAATTCCATACTCCACCAACTTTCAGCAACCCTAATCAGTCAGCAGCCATCAATATCAAGGCAAGACCATCTACCAGCAATGAGACTACAACTTCCTGAAGGCTCAGATAATCGCTAGCATTTTTTAGCCATGAAGTTTTCCTTCTAATGAGGGTGTGTACTTTTTAAAGACATAATGCTATTATTACTCACTTAAAAGACAATAGTATAATGTAAACATAACTTTTATATGCATTGGGAAACCAAAAACAATTGTGTAAGTCTCTTTCTTGCAATATTTACTTTATTCCAGTGGTTAGGAATAAAACCTGCAATATTTACACACTTTCTTTTCTTTTTTTTATTATTATTATACTTTAAATTCTAGGGTACATGTGCATAACGTGCAGGTTTGTTACATATGTATACTTGTGCCATGTTGGTGTGCTGCACCCATCAACTCATCATCACTCATCAACTCGTCATTTACATCAGGTATAACTCCCAATGCAACCCCTCTCCCCTCCCCCCTCCCCATAATAGGCCCTGGTGTGTGATGTTCCCCTTCCCGTGTCCAAGTGATCTCACTGTTCAATTCCCACCTCTGAGTGAGAACATGCCATGTTTGGTTTTCTGTTCTTGCGATAGTTTGCTGAGAATGATGGTTTCCAGCTGCATCCATGTCCCTACAAAAGACACAAACTCATCCTTTTTTTATGGCTGCATAGTATTCCATGGTATATATGTGCCACATTTTCTTAATCCAGTCTGTCACTGATGGACATTTGGGTTGATTCCAAGTCTTTGCTATTGTGAATAGTGCCACAATGAACATACATGTGCATGTGTCTTTATAGCAGCATGATTTATAATCCTTTGGGTATATACCCAGTAATGGGATGGCTGGGTCATATGATACTTCTAGTTCTAGATCCTTGAGGAATCGCCATACTGTTTTCCATAATGGTTGAACTAGTTTACAATCCCACCAACAGTGTAAAAGTGTTCCTATTTCTCCACATCCTCTCCAGCACCTGTTGTTTCCTGACTTTTTAATGATTGCCATTCTAACTGGTGTGAGATGGTATCTCATTGTGGTTTTGATTTGCATTTCTCTGATGGCCAGTGATGACGAGCATTTTTTCACGTGTCTGTTGGCTGTATGCATGTCTTCTTTTGAGAAATATCTGTTCATATCCCTTTCCCACTTTTTGATGGGGTTGTTTGTTTTTTTCTTGTAAATTTGCTTGAGTTCTTTGTAGGTTCTTGATATTAGCCCTTTGTCAGATGAGTAGATTGCAAAAATTTTCTCCCATTCTGTAGGTTGCCTATTCACTCTGATGGTAGTTTCTTTTCCTGTGCAGAAGCTCTTTAGTTTAATTAGATCCCATTTGTCAATTTTGGCTTTTGTTGCCATAGCTTTTTGTGTTTTTGACATGAAGTGCTTGCCCATGCCTATGTCCTGAATGGTATTACCTAGGTTTTCTTCTAGGGTTTTTATGGTATTAGGTCTAACATTTAAGTCTCCAATCCATCTTGAATTAATTTTCGTATAAGGAGTGAGGAAAGGCTCCAGTTCCAGCTTTCTACTTATGGCTAGCCAATTTCCCCAGCATCATTTATTAAATAGGGACTCTTTTCCCCTTTTCTTGTTTTTTTCAGGCTTGTCAAAGATCAGATGGCTGTAGATGTGTGGTATTATTTCTGAGGACTCTGTTCTGTTCCATTGGTCTCTATCTCTGTTTTGGTACCAGTACCATGCTGTTTTGGTTACTGTAGCCTTGTAGCACAGTTTGAAGTCAGGTAGCGTGATGCCTCCATCTTTGTTCTTTTCACTTAGGATTGTCTTGGCAATGCGGGGTGTCTTTTTTGGTTCCATATGAACTTTAAAGCCGTTTTTTCCAATTCGGTGAAGAAACTCATTGGTAGCTTGATGGGGATGGCATTGAATCTATAAATTACCTTGGGCATTATGGCCATTTTCACGATATTAATTCTTCCTATCCATGAGCATGGTATGTTCTTTCATTTGTTTGTGTCCTCTTTGATTTCACTGAGCAGTGGTTTGTAGTTCTCCTTGAAGAGGTCCTTTACATCCCTTGTAAGCTGGATTCCTAGGTATTTTATTCTCTTTGAAGCAATTGTGAATGGAAGTTCATTCATGATTTGGCTCTCTGTTTGTCTGTTACTAGTGTATAAGAACGCTTGAGATTTTTGCACATTAATTTTGTATCCTGAGACTTTGCTGAAGTTGCTTATCAGCTTAAGGAGATTTTGGGCTGAGATGAAGGGGTTTTCTAAATATACAGTCATGTCACCTGCAAACAGGGACAATTTGCCTTCTTCTTTTGCTAACTGAATATCCTTTATTTCTTTCTCTTGCCTGATTGCCCTAGCCAGAACTTCCAAGACTATGTTGAATAGGAGTGGTGAGAGAAGGCATCCCTGTCTTGTGCCAGTTTTCAAAAGGAATGCTTCCAGTTTTTGTCCATTCAGTATGATATCGACTGTGGGTTTGTTACAAATAGCTCTTATTATTTTGAGATATGTTCCATCAATACCGAATTTTTTGAGAGTTTTTAGCATGAAGGGCTGTTGAATTTTGTCAAAGGAATTTTCTGCATCTATTGAGATAATCATGTGGTTTTTGTCTTTGATTCTGTTTATATGCTGGATTACGTTTATTGATTTGTGTAGGTTGAACCAGACTTGCATCCCAGGGATGAAGCCCACTTGATCATGGTGGATAAGCTTTTTGATGTGCTGCTGAATCCGGTTTGCCAGTATTTTATTGAGGATTTTTGCATCGATGTTCATCAGGGATATTGGTCTAAAATTCTCTTTTTTTGTTGTGTCTCTGCCAGGCTTTGGTATCAGGATGATGTTGGCCTCATAAAATGAGTTAGGGAGGATTCCCTCTTTTTCTATTGATTGGAATAGTTTCAGAAGGAATGGTACCAGCTCCTCCTTGTACTTCTGGTAGAATTCAGCTGTGAATCCATCTGGTCCTGGACTTTTTTTGGTGGGTAGGCTATTAATTGTTGCCTCAATTTCAGAGCTGCTATTGGTCTATTCAGGAATTCAACTTCTTCCTGGTTTAGTCTTGGGAGAGTGTAAGTGTCCAGGAAATTATCCATTTCTTCTAGATTTTCTAGTTGATTTGCGTAGAGGTGTTTATAGTATTCTCTGATGGTAGTTTGTATTTCTGTGGGGTCGGTGGTGATATCCCCTTTATCATTTTTTATTGCATCTATTGGATTCCTCTCTCTTTTCTTCTTTATTAGTCTTGCTAGTGGTCTGTCAATTTTGTTGATCTTTTCAAAAAACCAACTCCTGGATTCATTGATTTTTTGGAGGGTTTTTTGTGTCTCTATCTCCTTCAATTCTGCTCTGATCTTAGTCATTTCTTGCCTTCTGCTAGCTTTTGAATGTGTTTGCTCTTGCCTCTCTAGTTCTTTTAATTGTGATGTTAGAGTGTCAATTTTAGATCTTTCCTGCTTTCTCTTGTGGGCATTTAGTGCTATAAATTTCCCTCTACACACTGCTTTAAATGTGTCCCAGAGATTCTGGTATGTTGTATCTTTGTTCTCATTGGTTTCAAAGAACATCTTTATTTCTGCCTTCATTTCGTTATGTACCCAGTAGTCATTCAGGAGCAGGTTGTTCAGTTTCCATGTAGTTGAGCAGTTTTGATTGAGTTTCTTAGTCCTGAGTTCTAGTTTGATTGCACTGTGGTTTGAGAGACAGTTTGTTATAATTTCTGTTCTTTTACATTTGCTGAGGAGTGCTTTACTTCCAATTATGTGGTCAATTTTGGAATAAGTGTGATGTGGTGCTGAGAAGAATGTATATTCTGTTGATTTGGTGTGGAGAGTTCTGTAGATGTCTATTAGGTCTGCTTGGTGCAGAGATGAGTTCAATTCCTGGATATCCTTGTTAACTTTCTGTCTTGTTGATCTGTCTAATGTTGACAGTGGGGTGTTGAAGTCTCTCATCATTATTGTATGGGAGTCTAAGTCTCTTTGTAAGTCTCTAAGGACTTGCTTTATGAATCTGGGTGCTCCTGTATTGGGTGCATATATATTTAGGATAGTTAGCACTTCCTGTTGAATTGATCCCTTTACCATTATGTAATGGCCTTCTTTGTCTCTTTTGATCTTTGATAGTTTAAAGTCTGTTTTTTCAGAGACTAGGATTGCAACCCCTGCTTTTTTTTTGTTCTCCATTTGCTTGGTAGATGTTCCTCCATCCCTTTATTTTGAGCCTATGTGTGTCTCTGCATGTGAGATGGGTCTCCTGAATACAGCAGACTGATGGGTCTTGACTCTTTATCCAGTTTGCCAGTCTCTGTCTTTTAATTGGACCATTTAGTCCATTTACATTTAAGGTTAATATTGTTATGTGTGAAATTCATCCTGTCATTATGATATTAACTGGTTATTTTGCTCGTTAGTTGATGCAGTTTCTTCCTAGCATCAATGGTCTTTACATTTTGGCATGTTTTTGCAATAGCTGGTCCCGGTTGTTCCTTTTCATGTTTAGTGCTTCCTTGAGGGTCTCTTGTAAGGCAGCCTGGTGGTGACAAAATCTCTAAGCATTTGCTTATCTGTAAAGGATTTTATTTCTCCTTCACTGATGAAACTTAGTTTGGCTGGATATGAAATTCTAGGTTGAAAATTCTTTTCTTTTAGAATGTTGAATATTGGCCCCCACTCTCTTCTGGCTTGTAGAGTTTCTGCCGAGAGATCTGCTGTTAGTCTGATGGGCTTCCCTTTGTGGGTAACCCGACCTTTCTCTCTGGCTGCCCTTAAGATTTTTTCCTTCATTTCAACTTTGGTGAATCTCACAATTATGTGTCTTGGAGTTGCTTTTCTCGAGGAGCATCTTTGTGGCGTTCTCTGTATTGCCTGAATTTGAATGTTAGTCTGCCTTACTAGGTTGGGGAAGCTCTCCTGGATGATATCCTGAAGAGCGTTTTCCAAATTGGTTCCATTTTCCCCCTCACTTTCAGGCACCCCAATCAGACGTAGATTCGGTTTTTTCACATAATCCCATACTTCTTGAAGGCTTTGTTCATTTCTTTTTCTTCTTTTTCCTTTAGACTTCTCTTCTCTCTTCATTTCATTCATTTGATCCTCAATCGCTGATACTCTTTCTTCCAGTTGATCGAGTCGGTTACTGAAGCTTGTGCATTTGTCGTGTATTTCTCGTGTCATGGTTTTTATCTCTGTCAGTTCATTTATGGCCTTCTCTGCATTGATTATTCTAGTTATCCGTTCTTCCATTCTATATTCAAGATTTTAGTTTCTTTGCACTGGGTACGTAATTCCTCCTTTAGCTCTGAGAAGTTTGATGGACTGAAGCCTTCTTCTCTTAACTTCGTCAAAGTCATTCTCCATCCAGCTTTGATCCGTTGCTGGCGATGAGCTGCGTTCCTTTGTAGGGGGAGATGCACTCTTATTTTTTTAATTTCCAGCTTTTCTGCCCTGCTTTTTCTCCATCTTTGTCGTTTTATCTGCCTTTGGTCTTTGATGATGGTGATGTACTGATGGGGTTTTGGTGTGGGTATTCTTCCTGTTAGTTAGTTTTCCTTCTAACAATCAGGACCCTCAGCTGTAGGTCTGGTGGAGATTGCTTGAGGTCCACTCCAGACCCTGTTTGCCTGGGTATCAGCAGCAGAGGTTGCGGAAGACAGAATATTGCTGAACGGTGAGTGTACCTGATTCTTGTTTTGGAAGCTTCGTCTCAGGGGTGTACCCCGCCGTGCGAGGTGTGGGGTGTCGGTCTGCTCCTAGTGGGGGATGTCTCCCAGTTAGGCTACTCAGGGGTCAGGGACCCACTTGAGCAGGCAGTCTGTCCGTTCTCAGATCTCAACCTCCGTGTTGGGAGATCCACTGCTCTCTTCTAAGCTGTGAGACAGGGTCGTTTGCGTCTGCAGAGGTTTCTGCTGCTTTTTTTTGTTTGTTTAGCTCTGCCCTGTCTCCAGAGGTGAAGTCTACAGAGACAGGCAGGCCTCCTTGAGCTGCTGTGGGCTCTTCCCAGTTTGAGCTTCCCAGAAGCTTGGTTTACCTACGTAAGCCTCAGCAATGGTGGGTGCCCCTCCCCCAGCCTCGCTGCTGCCTTGCCCTTAGATCGCAGACTGCTGCGCTAGCAATGAGGGAGGCTCTGCGGTAGTGGGACCCTCCAGGCCAGGTGTGGGATATAATCTCCTGATGAGCCGTTTGCTAAGACCCTTGGTAAAGTGCAGTATTGGGGTGGGAGTTACCCAATTTTCCAGGTGTTGTGTGTCTCAGTTCCCCTGGGTCAGAAAAGGGATTCCCTTCCCCTTGTGCTTCCCAGGTGAGGCAATGCCTCACCCTGCTTCAGCTCCCGCTGGTCCGGCTGTAGAAGCTGACCAGCACCAATTGTCCAGCACTCCCTAGTGACATGAACCCGGTACCTCAGTTGAAAATGCAGAAATCACCCATCTTCTGTGTCACTGGTGCTGGGAGCTGGTGACTGGAGCTGTTCCTATTCCTACACATTTTTATTTTTAATAAGTCTCCTGAAGTGTTTTTTCTTTATATAATACCTATTAAATGAACAGC
Organism: Rhinopithecus roxellana; assembly: GCF_007565055.1. Classification (NCBI taxonomy): domain Eukaryota; kingdom Metazoa; phylum Chordata; class Mammalia; order Primates; family Cercopithecidae; genus Rhinopithecus; species Rhinopithecus roxellana. The sequence continues at coordinate 115,521,601 of NC_044552.1, forward strand.
TTTGATTTTATTTATCATTTGCTATTTTATATATTTTACCTTATTAATTTAAAATTTTTAACTTTTGTATGGTATGTCCTCTTTCTACTTTATTTTGCACTGTTTTGTAATTGTTTTTCTAATTTCATAAAATAACTTGTACATTTCTTTGTTTATTTTGTTTTGTTGAGATGGAGTCTTACTCTGTTGCCAGGCTGGAGTGCAATGGCACCATGTCAGCTCACTGCAACCTCTGCCTCCTGGGTTCAAGCGATTCTCACACCTCAGCCTCCCAGGTAGCTGGGATTACAGGCATGTACCACCACACCCAGCTAATTTTTATATTTTTAGTAGAGATGGGGTTTTGCCATGTTGGCCAGGCTGCTCTCAAACTCCCCACCTCAGGTGATCTGCCCACCTCAGCCTCCTGAAGTGCTGGGATTACAGGCATGAGCCACTGTGCCTGGCCTTGTTTTTCTTTTTTATTAAGACATTCATAATGCATTTTCCTCAGAGAAGTACTGTTCCTGTGTTCTTACAATTATGTCACAAAGTGTTGTGTTTTTATTTTTTATTTTGTGCTTTCTAGATATGTAATTTTCCTACTTAAAAAAAATCTGATCCAATAATTGTCTAATTCCCAAGTAACCTCAAAATACTTTAGCTTTTATCTTTGTTGTGCTTAATTTATTTATTTGCTAATAATTAGAGAATGTGGCCTAGAAATTCCCTTGTTTTAAATTTCTTAATGTTTCCTCTGTGGCCAATTTTAGACAAATTTTTACAAACTCCTCATAATATACAAATTAAGTATCTTAACTTTTCAAGAGATATAAACTTCTATGTATAGCTAGTTATTTTAACATTATTGATTTTATTATTCATCTTATTTTTATGGATATTTTCTTCCTGTCTCTCTCTAAGCCTAAAAGTGGGTAATTGAAATATTCCACTACAAACAGATTCAGCTATTTTGTGGTCTATTGAAAAGAAGTTTATCTTTTTCATATATTATCTTCTATATATCATATCTTCTTTATAATACACTCTTTTTTTATTCATTTGTATTTTATTTCATTTTCAGACTTTTAATATCATGTCTGATATTACCACTGACACTTCTATAATCTTTATCTTTGTCTCCTGTTAATTTGTCTATTGCTCTATCTTTAAACTGTGTTTTATGTATTACCTTAAGTGTGCTTAAACTCTGTTGTATTTTTTAATTCAATCTCATAGTCTCGTTCTTATAATGAGAAAATTCTGTTCGTTCACATGTAGCATTATCTTATAAATTTGACTTTGTTGCTTCTATGTTAATTAAATATTTCTTACATATTGAATTTTCCCTTTTCCTCAACTGGCTAGGTTGCTTCATTCTATTTTATCCTTGTAAATGTGAAAGCAAAACTATAGTTTACTATTTTATTAATGTTTATTCTCCGTTTTTTATTTGTATAATCAGGTGCATATTTCGATATCATCTTTAGAAAAAAGAGTCAGGTGTTTTCCCCAATCTAATGCACTTTTATGTATATGAAAATGCTTTACTTTCTTTTTTTCCAGCACCCCTTTCCCACTACAATAATATTAGCTCAGCAAAATACAATGGGTTGTTCAAAATTTCATGAAAAATGGGTATTATGAAAAAACTATGCCCGAATATAAAAAAATTTGCATCAATATAAACTCATACTAACTTGTTCTAACATGTTCAAAGAGGATCTAGTTTGAGGCAACAAGCAGGATAAAACATTGGTTTGAAAACAGCCCCTATCATAGCAACGTGAATTCTACAAAACTTGACAGAAACAAACATCACATTTATAGTGAAGAGTGAGTGGAAGAATGGTGACATCACTGATGCTCAATTAAAAGCTTCTGGGGACAATATTCCAAAGACATCAGCAGTTTAAAAATGGATAACTCATTTTAAGAAGGGATATGGTAATGTTAAATATGAAGCCCACAGTGGCAGACCATCCATATCAACCTGTGAGGAAAAAATTAACCTTGATTGTGACCTAATTGAAAAGAACTGACAACATCACAAACAATAGCCACCACCATAGTCTTTCTTATTGATTTAGCTTACACATTTCCTAATGAAAATTTAAAGATGAGCAAAGTTTCCACTCAATGAGTGCCAAAACTGTGTCATCTAGAAAAGTTACAAAAAACAGGAGAGATATCTATGGGAATTTTAAACAACTGAGATAGAGATTATGAAGAATTTATTCAAAGAATTGTAACAGGAGATGAAACATGGCTTTACCACTGCAATCCTGAAGACAATGCATAATCATAGCAATGGCTACCAAGAGGTGGAAGTAGTCCAGTCAAAAAAGGGGACATGTCAAGAGCAAAGATGACAAGAGCATTTTAGGAAGCTCAAGGTACTTTGCTTGTTGACTTTGTGGAGGGACAAAGAATGATAACATCTGGTTCTTATGAGAGGGTTTTGAAAACGTCAGCTAAAGCTGTAGCAGAAAAAATACCCAGAGAGTCCTTCTGCACCATCACAATGTTCTTGCTCATTCCTCTCTGAACAAACATGGCAATTGTGCAGAAGTTTTAATAGGAAATTAAAATTTGAATAAAAAATATAAGTTCCTAACATGGTATAATTTTCACCCTTTTAATATATATCCTAGCATCTTTAATAGTCAGTTCAAAATGTATGTAAAATATGTGAATGTCAGCGAAATAATAAAACACACAAAATATTATACTAAAAATGAGACCCCCTGATAAATAACTCAGTGAAATATTAATGTAATCTTTATAAGAGAGTTCCAGTGAGGCAGCCGCTATGGCTGCACACCAGTCCATATTTCCCTCTCCATACCGCATCTTCCCCCTAGCCCACAACACTTTGGCTCCACATCACTTTGCTGACAAGTGTCTGCATGGGCAGGCTTTGCTTTACTTGCCCTGCCAGTATGCAGAAGTTCAGTATGCCTCAACTCTACTGACTGCCATTGCAGAGTGAGCTTTGGTGGGCACAGAGCCAGCAAGCCCATCCCCTGCTAGTGCCCAACCCTTGCACTAACACACTGTGCAGAATACACGGGATCCTCCCACACCCTGAGCAATCACTACCACTTGGAGAGCACAGAGAAGGCATTCAGATGTGTGCCAGCCAGCACACTGCACCATGTCGACACAACTTTCAGTGCAACACAGCACATGGTCTTCAGCAGAGAATTCTGACTCCTCCCAAGCTGCCTGGCCTCTGCCACTGTGGTGAACACCCACAGGAAAGCAGGCATCCCTGCATCCGCTAGCACTCTGCTTCATCTGCCACACTTCAGTACCCCCAGCACAGTGGACTCCAAACCTTGAGAAGTCAAAGAACAAAGGCCCAAAGCAAGTGCCCCAGAGTTAGAGCACACAGTTGAGAGATGGGAGCTGAGTGTTAGTCCCCTAAAATCTCACAGAAACTAAGCCAGTTGGCTGAATCCATCTTATACCACAATCAAACCCTCAAGGTCATCAGATAGGATAAAAGGAACTAAAAACTCATCCAAAGGTCAGCAGCCTCAATGATTGAAGGTAGATAAGCTCACAAAGATGAGAAATAAACAGCACAAAAATGCTGAAAACTTAAAAAGCCAGAGTACCATCTTTTTTCCAAATGAAAGCATCACCTCTCCAGCAAGGGTTTGGAACTGGACTTAGGCTGAGATGGCTGAAATGACAGAAATATAATTCAGAATATAGTTAGGAACAAGGTTCATTCAGCTATAGGAGCATGTTGAACCCCAATGCAAGGATGCTAAAAATCATTATAAAACATTACAGGAACTGACCAACAAAGTAGCCAGTAGAGAGAAGAACATGACCAAATATATACAGCTGAAAAACACACTACAAGAATTTCATAATGCAATCCATAAGCATTCATATCACAATAGATGAAGAGGTTAAAAAATCTTAGAGGCAGCTAGAGAGAAAGGTCAAGTCACCTACAAAAGGAATCTCATCAGACTAACAGTGGACATTTCAACTGAAATCCTAGAAACCAGAAGAGATTGGGGCCAATATTCAATATTCTTAAAGAAAAAAAAAAAATCCAACTCAGAATTTCATATCTGGTCAAACCAAGCTTCAAAAGTGAAGGAAAAGTAAGATCCTTTTCAACAACCAAGTGCTGAGGAAATTTGTCACCACCACATCTGCCTTACAAAAGCTCCTGAAGGAAGCTCTAAATATGAAAAGGAAAGACCATTGTCAGTCATTATAAAAACACACTAAGGAATACAAATCAGTGACACTATAAAGCCACCATGTGAACAATTATGCAAAATAACTAGGTAACATCATAATGACCTAATGAAAAGACACAGAGTGGCAAACTGGATGAAGAACCAAGACCCATTGGTATGCTGCCTTCAAGAGAACCATCTCACATGCAACAACACACATAAGTTCAAAACAAAGGGATGTAGAAAAACCTACCAACCAAAAGAAAAATAAAAAAGCAAGGGTTACAATAATAGTTTTTGAAAAAATAGACTTTAAACCAACAAAGATAAAAAAAAAGACAAAGAAGGGCATTAAACAAGGATAAAGGGTTCAATTCAACAAGAAGATCTAACTGTCCTAAATATATATGTACCCAACACAGAAACACCAAAATTCACAAAGTAAGTTCTTAAAGACCTTCAAAGAGAAGTAGACTTGCAAATATTAATAGTGGGAGACTTTAGCATGCCACTGACAATATTAGATCACTGAGACAGAAAATTAACAAAGATATTCAGGACCTGAACTTAGCTCTGGATCAAGTGGACCTGACAGATAGCTACAGAACTCCCCAACCAAGAACAACTGAATACACTTTCTTCTCATCACCACATTGCATATACTCAAAAACCAATCATATTATTGGAAGGAAAACATTCCTCAGCAAAGCAAAAGAATTAAAATAATAAGAGTCTCTTGGACCCACAGCACAATCAAAGTAGAAATCATGACTAAGAAACTCACTCAAAACTATATAATTATGGAAATTGAATAACCTGCTCCTGAATGACTTTTGGGCAAATAATGACATTAAAACAGAAATAACGAAGTTTTTTGAAACTAAAGACAACAAAGATACAAGATACCAGAATCTCTGAGACACAGCTAAGGCAGTGTTAAGAAGGAAATTTATAGCACTAAATGCTCACATCACAAAGTTAAAAAGATCTCAAATCAACAACTTAATATCACAACTAAAAGTACTAGAGAATTAAGAGCAAACAAATCCCAAAGCTTGCAAAAGACAAGAAATAACCAAAACCAGAGCTGAACCAATGGAGATTAAAACATGAAAAGCCATCCAAAAGGTCACCAAACTCAGAAGCTATTAAAAAAAAAAAAATAAAAAAAAAAAATCAGTGAAATAGACCACTAGGTAGACTAAAAAAGAAAAAAAAGAGAAGATTCAAACAAATGCAATCAGAAATGACAAGGGGGTTATATCAGTGTAAACAGAAACACAAACAACCATCAGAGAATACTGTGAACACCTCTATGCATATAAACTAGAAAATCTAGAAGAAATTGGCAAATTCCTGGAGAAATACACCTACCACCACCCAAGACTGAACCAAGAAAGAATTGAATCTCTGAACAGAACAATAATGAGCTCTGAAATTGAGGCAGTAATACATAGCTTACTAACCAATAAAAGCCCAGGACCCGATAAATTTACAGCTGAATTCTACAAGATGTACCAAGAAAAGCTGGTACCATATCCACAGAAAGTATTTCAAAAATTTGAAGTAGAGGGACTCCTCCCTAACTCATTATATGAGGCCAGCATCATCCTGATACCAAAACCTGGCAGAGGCACAACAAGAAAAGAAAATTTCATGCAAATATCCTTGATGAACATTGATGCAAGAATCCTCAGCAAACTACCTGCAAACCAGATCCAGCAGCCCATCAAAGTTTATCTCTCATGATCAAGTAAGTTTCATCCCTGGGATGCAAGTTTGGTTCCACATACACAAATCAATAAATGTGACTCATCACATAAAGCAAACTAAAGAAAAAATCCCACACGATTATCTCAGTAGATGAAGAAAAGACTTTCCATAAAATACGACATTCATTCATACCTAGTCTCAATAAGTGAGGTATTAAAGAAACACACCTCAAAATAATAAGAGCCATCTATGACAAACCCACAGCCCATACCATACTAAAGGGCAAAAGGTGGAAGCATTTCCCTTGAAAACCAGCACAAGACAAGGATGCCCTCTCTGACCACTGCTATTCAACACAGTATTGGAAGTCCTGGCCAGTGCAATCAGGCAATATAAAGAAATAAAGGCATCCAAACAAGAAAAGAGGAAGTCAAACTAGCCCTGTTTGCAGACAACAGGATTCTATATCTACAAAACCTGACAGTCTCAACAAAAATATTTCTTAAGCTGACAAAAAATTTCATCAGACTCTCGGGATACAAAATCAATGTGCAAAATTCACTAGCTTTCCTATACAACAACAGTCAAGCTGAGAGACGAATCAGTAATATACTCCCATTCCTAATTGCCAAAGAAAAAATAAAATGCCTAGCAATACGGCTAACTAGGGAGGTGAAAGATCTCTACAAGGGTAACTACACAGTGCTGCTCAAATAAATCAGAGATGTCACAAACAAATGAAAAAATATTTTGTGCTCATGGATAGGAAGATTCAATATCAAGAATATGGCCATATTGCCCAAAGCAAGTTATAGATTCAATGCTATTCCTATTAAACTAACATTCAGATTCTTCGTAGAGCTAGAAGAAACTATTTTAAAATTCATATAGAGTAAAAAAAAAAAAAAAAAAAAAAAAAAAAAAAAAAAAAAAAAAAAAAAAAAGCCTGAATATCTAAGGCAATGCCAAGCAAAAAGAACAAAGTTGGAGATATCATGCTACCTGGCTTCAAACTATACTACAGGGCTGCAGTAACTAAAACAGCATAGTACTGGTACAAAACAGACACCCTGAACAATGGAACAGAATAGAGAACCCAGAAATAAGACCATACACTACAACCATCTGACCTTTGACAAACATGACAAAAACAAGCAATAGGGAAAAGGATCCCTATTCAATAAATGGTGCTGGGATAACCGGCTAGCCATAAGTAGAAGATTGAAACTGGACCTCTTCCTTACATCGTACACAAAAATCAACTGAAGATGAATTGAAAACTTAAATGTAAAACCTGAAACTACAAAAACCCTAGAAGACAACCTAGGCAATACCATCTTGGACATCAGAATGGGCAAAGATTTCATGACAAAGACACCAAAACAATAGCAAAAAAAAAAAAAAAAAAAAAAAGCAAAAATTGACAAGTTGGATCTAATTAAACGTAAGAGCTTTCACAGAGCAAAAAAGAAACTATCAGAGTAAACAGACAATCTACAGAATGGGAAAAAAATTTGCAAACTATGTATCTGACAACGGTCTAATATTCAGCATCTATAATGAACTTAAACAAATTTATAAGAAGTAAAAAAAAAAAAAAAAAAACCCCAATGAAAAGTGGGCAAAGGACATAAACAGATGCTTTTCAAAAGAAGACATACATAATGCCAAAAAGCATATGTGAAAAAGCTCAACACTACAGATCATTAGAGAAATGCACATCAAAATCATAATGAGATACCATCTCACACCAGTCAGAATGTCTGTTAGTAAAAAGTCAAAACAAAAAAACAAATGCCAGTGAGGTTGCAGAGAAAAAGGTACATTATACACTGTTGGTGAGAGTGCAAATTAGTTCAACCATTGTAGAAAACAGTATAGCAATTCCTCAAAGAGCTAAAAGCAGAACTACTATTTGATCCAGCAATCCCATTACTGGGTATATACCCAGATAAATATAAATTATTCTACCATAAAGATACATGCACACAAATGTTCACTGAAGCACTCTTCACAATAGCAGAATCGACCTAATACCTATCAAAGGCAGATTGTATAATCAAAATGTGGTATGTATATACCATGGAATACTATGTAGCCATAAAAAAAGAATGAGATCATGTCTTTCTTGGGAACATGGATGGAGCTGGAGGCCATTATCCTTAGCAAACTAATGCAGGATCAAAAAAATCAAATATTGCATATTTTCACTTATAAGTAGGAACTAAATGATAAGAAGGGTGGAAGGATGGAAAGGGTGGAAGGAGGGAGAGGAGCAGAAAAGATGACTACTGGGTGCTGGGCTCAATACCTGAATGATGAAATAATATGCACAACAAACTCCCATGACACATTTACCTATGTAACAAACCTTCACATATACCCCCAAACCTGAAATAAAAGTAAAAAAGGAAAGGTAAAAAAGAATGGCAGAAAATCAGACTGCTTGGTTTTGAGTAGAGTATATTATATTTATATTAATAAAAGTAAGTTTCCAATGTGTGGTCAAAATATAAAGCAGTTTAGGCAAAACAAACAATGTTGCTTAGAAATTTTCTGTGAGTCTTCAAGAAGATCAAAGATAAAACATGAACATGAAAATTTGCTGCAGATAAGAAATATTTATCAACTATTTTCTCCCCTACTTACCAAACACAGAATTTATTTCAGTACAGATGTGGTTCTTGACATTGCCCAAACTTCAAACTCTTAATTATGTAGGAAAATTGAGCCTAAAAAATAAAACAAAAAACATGTGCAAACTAAATGTCAAATGTAGAGGAAAAGCCTGTTTTATTTAAAAAAAAAAAAATTGGTGTATCTTATCTTATAAAAAAAGAAGCTCACAAATTGATCCATATAACATTTCCTTATACATATAAAAAGAGTAAAATCATTGCCTGTAGTTTTTCCTTTAGTTGTTCAAGTCTGAATCTGACAGATGTGGATTAAATGTGTCTATTCTGTTTACCAAAACAGATTTTTAAAATTGCTAGAATATGCCAATAGATATTCATTCATATTATTACCATTCCATCACAGTACATGGTGATATATTTTAACTGTCATTTGCATCTTGAAACTCTCTTCAATTTTTTTTTCACTTGTACTGATACTACTTTAGTAATGGAATATGCGTTAGTGGTTTTAAACTCAATACTTAGTAAATTAATTCCCAGTTGTCTTCATAAATACTCTAGAGTATCAGGAGGTTGCAGGCCACATAAGCTGTAAAATATTATTAGGATTATCTAGTGAAATATCTACTCTCTATGATATTTTACAGAATTATTTAATGTCACTTAATGCTTCCTGATGGCATCTTTATAGAGGATTGCTACTATAAAAGGAATTTTAAAATATAGAAAAAAGCAGGAATATTTCAATTTTCTGTGGTAGGCACCAAATAGATGACTTACAGCTATTTTTCAAGAAATATCTGAAAGTGTGCTCAACTTTCATCCCTTACTACACACTCTCAAAATATTGCACAAAAACCTCTCCATTATTCAAAAAGAGAAATGTGTGTGTGTGTGTGTGTGTGTGTGTGTATGTGTGTGTGTAAGTGAGTCAGATTATGAAAACTGAGAGAGAGAGAGAGAGAGAGAGAGAGAGAGAGAGAAGTGGAGCCATAGAAATCAGAAGAAAATGAAAAGAGAAAAATAAAAGAGATGTTAAATGAAAAAATAAAACACCATGTCCACTGAATTTTTGTAGAAATGTTAAAGTCAAAGCACACTGAACCAAAAAAGACATTTCATTGTCTCTAATTCATCTGTATGGTGCATTTTATTTGTATTTCCTGGCAGAAGTCAGAATTTATCATCAAATCACCCAAACAATGGCCCAAAATTACTTTTTATCCTGTCTTGAATTTCAAAATTCTACAAGTAACTTTTAACTTGAGTCCTTTTAGGGCCCCAAAAGTAACATGCATTACTTATATTATTGAAAAAGAAAAGATTTGGTGTGAATCAAAAAGAAAACACGTAAAAAGGAGGGCAAAGAATGTAAAATGTACAGCTTGCCACTACTGTTGGGCCTGTTCATCCTTCCACTGGTCAGTGACCTCAATCCTCATGACTGTCAAGTAAAACGGTCTGAGTGACACCTGTTTTCCCAGAACCCCTGACCCTTGCTCAGCCAGTACTCCTGATATGCCCTCAAGAAGTGCACAGTAATGAAGTCAAGGAAATGGGCAGTTGCCAGGGGAGTTTTGCCATGCTTTACACTAACCATTTATATATAATCTCTCACCTCATTTGTAATGAAGAGAAAAGCATTTTTTTTAATTTGAAGAGCAGTATTGACTCATTTAAAAAGTTTTAGATTGGGTTTCTGAAAAAGCATTCAGAATTTCGTACCTCGATTTTGATACATATCCCAGAAGGAACCAGTGAAGCAGTTTTTTCTCATTGGCTTTATAAATCTGCATAAACACTTTAAAGGTCAATAATACAGAAAGTTACTGAACTCTATCTAAAGGAAGTTAAAGAATAAATATTCCTTCCTAAGTTAAAACGTATATGAAATAATGAGATGCTGTTACTGGATCATTTGATTTGCTCCAATCTTTTTATTTACTTTTCTCAGAATCATCTTTGCAACACCCAACCAGGCTGTGAATATGGCATATGGATTTAGTTCTTTATGATGGCTAAACTACAAGATAACATGATATTTTTGTTATTTTGGTCATATAGGTATGAATTTAGGGCCTGCACGCAGCTTACGTAAGGTGCATGACATAATTTAAATCTCTAATTAGTATTTAAAAAGTGCTTTTTCAAAAAAAGCGGCTTCTCTCCCAGGAAAGCAGTAGTTTGAAAATAAATCACAATATTTTTATGTCAAGCAACTGCCCCAAAACTATGAATAAAGAAGATAATTGGAAATGGAGAAACTAGAAAAATGCCACAAAGAAATCAAAAGAATTCTAAGCATTCATGTGCTAGCAGCAATGTGGTAAGAAAATCTCTTCTCTAGATCCATAATATTGCCACAGGATAAAGAGCCCCTCCCCACATATTAAGGGCTAAAATAGAATCAAAACAGGCTGGAGTACAAAGGCCAGCATTGGATAATTCTCTGGCCATGGACCCAGATCATCAGGCAGTACTCCCATCTTTAATAGCCAGCTTGAATTGCAAGACCTCAAATGTGCTCAGGAAAGCCCAACACCTGCCTCTCTGGGCAATGAGAAAGTCTGACTTAGAGAAAGACACACAAAAAGAAACCAGTACAAAAAGAAATAGCAGGCTCACGATTGATGCTTCATTGGGAAAATGAGCCAAGGAGGATTTCTATAGAGCAGAGCACCAAGTAAAGAGTGTGAACTCTTCCACTACCATCAATCACCAGAGAGCAGTTCTGTGTTTTCATGGTATCTGCTGCTCAATAAGAGTCAGAGTGGCAGCAAATTTACAAAAAGACCAAACTGGAGAAAAGAAGGCAGTGACGGCAAAATATCATATCAGACATCATAATCAAGAAAAAAAAAAGTTTTGAATTTAGAAATTACATGAAAAGAGATGCAGAGGGATAGGATGCACTATGAAACCAAGATGCTCTTAGAAATAACCACCACGAGGTTATTTTTATAAAGAAAAAACAAAAGGGCCAGGGTTTTGCCTTTAATTGCACATACTAGTACACTAGTAAAAGAAACAGTTTAAAATGAACTATAACTCTTTTTAAATATTTTAAAATGTGCCTTAGACAACTTTTGAAAACCCATGTACAGTATCGTTTTTGTCTTTTTTCCCAAGATAAAAGCTTTTGTCAAGTGAATCAAGTGACTTTAACATTTTTATGTGTTTGCCACAGACATTCTAGTTCTGAGAATTTATCTTGAAGTTTCTCAAAAAATACAGATTGTGGCACAAAGATGTTCTTCACAATATTTATAACTCATTCATTCATTCAACAAAATTTTTGGAGAATTTTCAACGGTCCAGGCAATGTATCTGCTGTTTGGGAAAACAAACAAACAAACAAACAAAAATGAAATGCCATTGAAAGAGTAATAGTTAATGATGATACAGGCATATGATGAGCTATTAAAATGATGTTTATGGAATGTTTAAAGACTTGGAAAAATGCTAATGATCTAATATTGAGTGAAAATGTACCTATAAAATAGCACTTACTATAATATCTGAAATGTTAAAAATGCATTGAAATGAAGAAATACTCCAAAATAACAACAGTAGTTGACTTTAGGTATTAGAATGATGAATGCTCTCTTCCCCTGCATTGCTTTCGACAAAGAACATGCATTAATTTAATCATCATTAGTAGATATTCAGATTTTGGTAAGCTAGAAATATCCGAACCTGACCCAACTTGGCCATCTGATCAGAATTTTACTCTCTAGGTGTAAGAACTTGACTGAGTCTGAAAGAATGCAAGATATTCAGAGGCTTTTACAGATATGCCTCCCTGGAAGAAACAATAGTTGATTCTGTGGATTGCTTGTACCCTTCTTTCATATTCTTAAAATGCTTTGTATTCCTAAGCATGGCAAGCAGATATGATTAAGACTTTATGTTAATATTCAAAAGTAGATTTGATATGTTTCTTATTATATAAATTTTACTGATATATAATCTACATACAATTAAATGCACCAATTTTAAGTGTACAGTTTGATGAATTCTGACAAATATATACATGAATGCAACCACAATTCCAATAAAAATGCAGAATATTTCCATGATCCCCAAAAGTGCCCTAGCTTTGTGCTGCTTTTCAGGTAATCGTTAGTCCTGTTCCTGGCATCAAACAACTGCTGATCTGCTTTCTGTCAATATAGATTAGATTTACCTTCTAGAATTTCACATTCATGGAATCACACAAAATATACTCTTTTTTATACCTGACGTATTTCACTCAGCTCAAAGTTTTTGAGATCTACCCATGTTGCTGCATGTGTCAGTCTGGGATGCCATTATAGACACTTTAGAATGGCTGAAAACTGAAAGATGTATGAAATCAAGTGCTGATGGGGAAACATAGGAACTCGAGTGCATTGCCAGTGGGAATATGAGATTCGGCAAACAATTTGGAATTTTTAATAAAGTTATACATACACTTGCCACATGACCCAGCAATTCCATACCTAGATATTTATTTAAGAGGAACGAAAACAAATGTCCACAAAGACATGTATATGAATAACAATGGCAGCTGAACTAGAAGCATAACATTTATAACAGACATAATTGAAACAACTTAATGTTTATCAATAATTGAATGAATAAATAATTACATATATGTACAATGGAATATAACTCAATAAAATGTTGACATCTTAAGCATATTTTTTAAAACTATGCTTACAAAATTTAGTTTAATCAAAATGTGTTATCCTGAGAAAAAGGCTCCAACAATGGGAAAATCATATAGATTTACTTATATACATACTATTACTTAGTAAAGTATTACAAACAAAAACATTATTTATTTTTAAATAAGCTCCAATCAAGGTTTAAATTAATAAAGTCAGTGTTCTCAACTCAAAAGTACATTTGTTTATTATTTATTTTTAAGATGAATAAAATTTTTTGTAACATTTGTCATATTATTCAGGGAAGATATTAAACTTGTTAAAACATCAGGAAACAAATAAATAGTTATTACATAAAATTTATATGTTTTAAAATAAGTCCCAAACTCCTGTTGTGTAGTCTTCTACCAAGCTCTGGTGAAAACCTTATTTTTCTTCAAATGAAAAACTCCAATAGTCAGAAATGAAATTATTCCATTTTTCTTTCATTTGAAAATCAAGTACTGAACACAGAATTAGACATGGTCCCCGTTCAGTGGGTTTCACAATCTACAATGCTAGCCTGATTTTCTTTCTGCCAAAACTCTATATAAGAGCACACACTTGATAGGAACTTGTTTACTATTGCTAAGATATACTTTTGTGCCCAGATATAGTACTGAAAGAAAGTTCACAGTCCTTTGAAAAGCAAGGGCCTTGGGCATGCTGGCAGGCCAGGCACAATAACATACACTTGTATCAAATAAAGGAGAGTTCTGTGTCAAGAATGGAATTCTAATAATGACTTGTCTTTTTCTAGTTTACTACTTAAGAAAGCTTGACAGAAACAAAGAGCCAACTTTACTTCTATATGTGTAAGTTTATGGTCTAGCACAGACAGTATCTAGAATATAGTAAAATATTTGTTAGATTGGGAGAGCAAATTAAAAATATGTATTTGAAATAAAACATTCTGTCAATAATAAACTTAACATTCAGTTGTAGTCTGAACTTATAAAATGATTAAAATTTAAGATAAACCCCAAAATAAAACAAAATTTCACATGATTTTCACATCTCCACTAAATTTTTGGTCATTATGAAGTTTTCTGTCCCTATTTTCCTGAAATTGTTTTCAACCAGTGAAGTGATTCTTGGCTCATACATATGAGGCAATGTAATATACAGTAAAAATACACTTGTTCACATTAAGGGGAAACATAAGCAATTTCACATATTAAAGACCTACCTATATATTAAAGACCTACCTATCTTAAATACTGAACTAAACAGGTTAATTCATCCACTCAACAAATACTGTTTAGGTGGCTACTATGTGTCAGACATTGTTTCAGTGCTGGTGGACATAGCAGTGAACAATTCAGAAATGCCTTTCAGACTATAGATCTTTCATTCTAGTGGAAGGTGTATTAAATAGGGAAAGCAGAAAAAGAAGAGAACTAATAAACAAATAAATTTTTATGTAACATTATGTCCAGTTACAAACCTAGTTTCATTCATTCTCAACACAAGCTTGCAAGCTGGCTATTTTTTAAATTAGGAAAGTGCAAACAAGAGATGTCATCTAACTTGTCCTAAAGTCATGCTATAGTATAGTAGCAATATAACCTAGGTCCTTCAGACTGGAATTCCTTGCTGTTTCCACTTATTTACATTACGGAAAATGATTCAAAAATGATTCCTAAGTTCACAAATTAAAATAAAGAAAGAAGAAAGTGGAAGGAGGGAGGGAAAAGGCTTTAGAAGTAAATGCTTATTTCTGTGTAGAAGCCATGAGCATGTGCATTGTGTACCTCCCTTTATGGATATGGATAAAACAACTAACTGAGGGCCCCAGCTATTGTGCTATGAAATCTACTGTGGCATTTGCGCTGATCCCTCCAGCTGCTCTCAGCCACTGATGAAGCACAGCAGGGATATTAAGTGATTCCCATTCCTGGGAGACATGGGACTCCTCTAATAGCCGACTTTAGCTAGAGGAATTCCTGAGCAGCATCATTGTCAAGGGCATTTCCCTCCCTGTCTTTCTGTTTGTTTTTTGACACAGAATCTCGCTCTGTCACCCAGGTGGGAGTGCCGTGGCGTGATCACAGTTCACTACAGCCTCCACCTCCTGGGGTCAGGTGATCTTCCCACCTTAGTCCCCTAAGTAGCTGGTATTGCAGACATGTGCCATTATGTCCAGCTAGGCTATTTTGTATTTTTTTGTAAAGACAGGATTTCGCTATGTTGCCCAGGCTGGTCTCGAACTCCTGAGCTCAAGATACTTGCCTGCCTTTAACTCCCAAAGTTCTGGGGTTACAAGTATGAGCCACCAGGCCCGGCCCTCCCTTTGTCTTTCACTCACACTGTGGTCTAAAGGTGCCCCTAGCCTTACCAGGTCCCCTCTCCATTTTGTCTGACAGAGCTGTCTAATATAATACTTGCATGTTTAATCCCATCTTGGGTTACCTTCTTTTTTTTTTTTAATTATACTTCAAGTTCCAGGGTACATGTGCACAATGTGCAGGTTTGTTACATATGTATACATGTGCCATGTTGGTGTGCTGCACCCATTAACTCGTCATTTACATTAGGTATATCTCCTAATGCTATCCCCTCCCCCTCTCCCCACAATAGAACCCAATGTGTGATGTTCCCCTTCCTGTGTCCAAGTGATCTCGTTGTTCAATTCCAACCTATGAGTGAGAACATGCGGTATTTGGTTTTCTGTTCTTGCGATAGTTTGCTGAGAATGATGGTTTCCAGCTGCATCCATGTCCCTACAAAGGACACAAACTCATCCTTTTTTATGGCTGCATAGTATTCCATGCTGTATATGTGCCACATTTTCTTAATCCTGTCTGTCACTGATGGACATTTGGGTTGATTCCAAGTCTTTGCTATTGTGAATAGTGCCGCAATAAACATACGTGTGCATGTGTCTTTACAGCAGCATGACTTATAATCCTTTGGGTATATCCCCAGCAATGGGATGGCTGGGTCAAATGGTATTTCTAGTTCTAGATCCTTGAGGAATCACCACACTGTCTTCCACAATGGTTGAACTAGTTTACAGTCCCACCAACAGTGTAAAAGTGTTCCTATTTCTCCATATCCTCTCCAGCACCCGTTGTTTCCTGATTTTTTTAATGATTGCCATTCTAACTGGTGTGAGATGGTATCTCATTGTGGTTTTGGCAAGTGGCAATGAGTGATCATAGCAAATGAACAGTAAGACAAGGATTTGGGACTGGTTAATCCACTACCAGGCAGGTGAAGAAGATACCATCCTGGTTAGTATGGGGGGGATGGGTAGTACTTGGCACAATATGGTGGCTCAATTGCTGAAGATTTTGCCCATGGTGACTTGGGAAAATGTCCTGATGGAGAAACTGCTACGGCAGAGGTAATAATTTTGACATCTAAAAAACAGGTGGGTAACAATGTCTACAAATCACAGTGAGACGTCCTTCAGAAGAACAATGAGAGATGCAGGGTTGTTAACAAGGACTTTATAGTTAAGTGTGTGAATCAGAGTCTCAGTTGTACCTTATAAAGAGGCCCTTATCACCTGTAGTGGAAGGGTAAACACAATTAAGTGATAGGCTGAAGATTATTGTCAGACGCACAGAGCTCCAGAAATGCTTGAATGCTTAGCTAAGACAGATTTGTTATATGAACATGAGGGCTCTGGTGGGGAAAATCCATGGTCTTGAAAAATAAGACAGGGAAATCTGAGCGGATGACCCTGAGAATGCTGGCTATTCAAACTGCTGGTTGCCCATGGAGCCTCAGGTTTTCAAAGGAATCTCTCCTTCTTAGTGAGAGCTAGTGCTTCTACTGGTCAGGAAGATTAGGTTCTCCTCATAAGGTAACAGGTACCTGCCCCTAGAAGCTGTCCCCACCTCCTTGTCTGCTTGCCAGGTCACTAATTAAGGTTAAATCCAAGCATAACCCAGCTGGGGATATGCTAGGGCTGATTATGTAGGAAAGAGACTATACTCAAAAATTTGCAAAACTTGCTGTCATGTACTGACAAGAGCAAATGTGGGAACTCCTTGAATTAAATTTTGAGGGTGTTTGATCAAGGAGACCAGAATTTTTTTTAAAAAATTACATTATTATGGGTACATAACACACATATATATATATATATGTACATATTATATTTTGATATAAGAGTACAATTTATAATGATCATCTCAGGGTAATTGAGATATCCATTACCTCAAGCATTTATCATTTCTTTGTTAGGAATATTCCAATTCCATTCTTTTAGCTATTTTCAATATACAATATATTGTTAGCTATAGTTTTCCTATAGTGTGTGGGTGGGAGGAGTTAGAGAGGGGGTGGTTAATACCACATGCTGTCACTCACAAGTGGGAGTTGAACAATGAGAACACATGGACACAGACAGGGGACATCACACACCAGGGCCTGTTGCGGGGTGGGAGGCGAGGGGAGGGAGAGCATTAGGACAAATACCTAAGCCATGCAGGGCTTGAAAGCTAGATGACCAGTTGATAAGTGCAGCAAACCACCATGACACATGTATACCTATGTAACAAACCTGCACATTCTGCACATGTATCCCAGAACTTAAAGTAAAATAAAAAATAAAAAAAAGAGGGGATGGTTAATGGGTACAAAAATACAGTTAGATAGAAGGAATAAGAGAACAGTAGTGACAAGAGCAAATAGGGGAACTCCTTGAATTGTGTTATCTTATTCCTTCTATCTAACTGTATTTTTGTACCCATTAATCATCCCCACTTTCCCCCACCCACACACTACTCTTTCTTGCCACTGGTAATGATCATTCTACTCTCCATCTCCATGAGTTAATTTTTTTTTTTGCATAACTCCCACATGTGATTGAGAACATGTGATGTTTGTCTTTCTGTGCCTGGTTTATTTCACTTACATAATGTCCTCCAGTTCCATCCACATTGCTGCAAATTACAGAATTTCATTCTTTTTTATGGCTGAATAATATTGCATTATATATAGGAATCATATTTTATTTATCTCTTATTCATCCACTGATGGACACTTAGGTTAATTCCATAACTTGGCTATTATGTAGAATGCTGCAATAAACATCGGAGTGCAGATATCTCTTCAATATAGTGATTTCATTTCTTTTGGATAGGTCTCCAGCATCAGGATTGTTGAATCATATGGTGGTTCAATTTTTAATTTTTTCAGGAATCTTTATACTCTTCCCCACAGTGGCTGACTAATTTACACTGCCCCAAGTACAAAGATTTCCCTCTCTCCATGGCTTCACCAGCATCTGCTATTTTTTGTCTTTCTGATAATAGCTATTCCAACAAGGGTAAGAAGATCTATCACTGTTGCTTTTACTTGTGTTTTTCTGATGATTAGTGATGTTGAGCATTTTTTCATATGCCTGCTGGCCATCTGCATGCCTCCTTTTGAGAAATGTCTATTTACATCTTTTGACCATTTATTAATCAGATTTGTTTTTCTCCCTATTGAGTTGTTTGAGCTCCTTATATATTCTGGTTATTAATCTCTTGTTAGATAAGCAGATTGCAAATATTTTCCCCATTCTGTGGGTTGTCTCTTTACTGTGTGGATTGTTTCCTTTGCTGTGCAGAGCTGTTTAGCTTGATATAATCCCATTTGTCCACTTTTGCTTTGGTTGTCTGTGCTTCTGAATTCTTACATAAAAAATCTTTGCCCAAACCAATGCTCTGGAGCATTTCCCTAGTGTTTCCCTAGTAGTTTCATAGTTTCTGCTCTTAGATTTGTATTTAATTCATTTTGATTTGACTTTTGTATATGGTGAGATAAAGGGGTCTAGTGTCATTCTTCTGCATATGGACATCCAGTTTTCCCAGACCATTTAATGAAGAGAACAAAGCTGAAGGCATCACATTACCTGACTTTAAATTATACTCTGAAGCTATAGTAAAAAAAAAAAAAAAACACACACAGCACAGTATTTTCATAAAATGAGACACAAAGACCAATGGAACAGATTAGAGAACCCAGAAATAAATGCACGCATTTATAGTCAACTTATTTTTGACAAAGGTGCCAAAAACAAACATTGGGAGAAGGGAAGAAAAATTCAAGACTTGCTTGTAGTAGTCTGTCTTCACACTACTAATAAAGACATACCCAATACTGGGTTTAATTGACTTACAGTTCCACATGGCTGGGGAGGCCTCACAATCATGGTGCAAGACAAAGGAGGAGCAAAGTCACATTTTACATGGTGGCAGATGAGAGATTTTGCAAGGGAACTCTCATTTATAAAATCACAAGATCTCATGAGACTTATTCACTATCATGAGAACAGTATGGGGGAAACTGCCCCCATGATTTAATATACTTCTCCTGGCCCTGCCCTTGACATGTGGGTATTATTACAATTCAAGGTGAGATTTGGGTGGGGACACAGTCAAACCATGTCATTCTGACCCTGGCCCCTCCCAAATCTCATGTCCTCATATTTCAAAACCAATCATTCCTTCCCAACAGTCCCCCAAGGTCTTAACTCATTTTGGCATTAACTCAAAAAAGTCCACAGTCAAAAGTATCATCCATGACAAGGCAAGTCTCTTCCACCTATGAGCCTGTAAAATCAAAAGCAAGTTAGTTACTTCCTAGATATAATGGTGGTACAGGCATTGGGTAAATACAGCCATTCCAAATGGGAGAAGTTGGCCAAAACAAAGGGGCTACAGGGCCCATGCAAGTCTGAAATCCAGTGGGGCAGTGAACTCTTAAAGCTCCAAAATGATCTTCTTTGACTCTGTATCTCACATACAAGTCATGCTGATGCAAGAGGTGGGCTCCCAAAGCCTTGTGCAGCTCTGTCTCTGTGGCTTTGCAGGGTTCAGCCCCCCTTCTGGCTGCTTTAATGGCTGGTGTTGAGTGTCTGTAGGCTTTCTGGTCACACAGTGCAAACTGTCAGCAGACCTACCATTCTGGAGTCTGGAGGACAGTGGCCCTGTGGGGACTCTGTGTGGAGGCTCCCTCCCCACATTTCCCTTCCACACTGCCCTAGGAGAGGTTCTCCATGGGGGCTCCACCCCTGCAGCAGACTTCTGCTTGGACATGCAGGTGTTTCCATACATCTGCTGAAATATAGGAGGAGGTTCCCAAACCTCAATTCTTGACTTCTGTGTACCCACAGGACCAAAACCACATGGAATATGCCAAGGCTTGGGGCTTGCAGTCTCTGAAGTCACAGCCCAAGCTGTACCTTGGCCCCTTTTAGACATGGCTGGAGCATCTGGGACACAGGGCACCAAGTCCCTAGGCTGCACACAGCAGGGGCTCCTGGGCCTGGCCCAGGAAACCATTTTTTCCTCCTAGGCCTTGGGATCTGTAATGGGAGAGGCTGCCATGAAGGTCTCTGACTTGCCCTGGAGATATTTTCCCCATTGTCTTGGTGACTAGCATTTGGCCCCTTGTTACCTATGCATATTTCTGCAGCAGGCTTGAATTTCTCCTCAGAAAATGGGTTTTTGTTTTCTACTGCAATGTCAGTCTGCAAATTTTTCAAACTTTTAGGCTGTGCTTCCTCTTGAACAGTTTGCCACTTAGAAATTTCTTCTGCCAGATATCTTAAATCATCTCTCTCAAGCTCAAATTTCTATGGATCTCTAGGGCAAGTGCAAAATGCCAACAGTCTCTTTGGATAGCAAGAGTGACCTTTACTCTAGTTCTGAACAAGTCTCTCATCTCCATCTGAGACCACCTCAGCCTGGACTGTATTGTCCATATCACTATCAGCATTTTGGTCAAAATCACTCAACAAGTCTCTAGGAAGTTCCAAACTTTCCCACATCTTCCTGTCTTCTGAGTCTTTTGAGTCTCTAGGAAGTTCCAAACTTTTCCACATTTTCCTAGTTTCTTCTGAACCCTCCAAACTGTTCCAACCTCTGCCTGTTACCCAGTTCCAAAGTCGCTTCCACATTTTGGAGTATCTTTACAGCAATGCCCCACTAGCTGGTACCAATTTACTGCATTAGTCTGTGCTCACTCTGCTAATAAAGACATATCTGAGACTGGGTGATTTATACAGAAACGAGTTTAATTGACTCAGAGTTCCACATGGCTGGGGAGGCCTCATAATCATGACAGAAGGCAAAGGAGGAGAAAAGTCACGTTTTCACATGGTGGCAGGCAAGAGACAGCTTACGCAAGGGAACTCTCATTTATAAAGCCATCAGTTATCATGAGATTTATTCACTACCACAAGAACAGTATGGGGGAAACCATCCCCATGATTCAATTCTCTCCACCTAGCCTCACTCTTGGCATGTGGGGATTATTACAATTCAATGAAGATTTGGGTGGGGACACACCCAAATCATATCAACAAGCAAGATTTAACTGCCTTAAATGCACTTTCTAAATACATGGAATTTATTTTCTGGCCAGGACTCCAGAGGATGGACAAAACTTTATTCTGGGATGGCTTTGAGAGTTCTGTAAAAAAAAAAATGATGGTCAACAACAGTCTGAGTCCAGTTCCATTACTATAAAGGAATACCTGAGGCTGGGTAATTTATAAAGAAAGGAGGCTTATTTGGCTCACGGTTCTGCTGATTGTACAAGAAGCATGACTCCAGCACCCGTTTCCTGTGAGGAACTCAGGAACTTCCAATCCTAGGGAAAGGGAAAGGGGAGGTGGCATGTCACCTTGTGAAAAAGGAAGCAAGAGAAAGGACGAGAGAGAGAGAGAGAGAGGAGGAGGGTGCTACAGTTTTTTAAACAACCAGCTCTGGCATGAACTAATAGAGCAAAAACTCACCCATGACTGTGGGGAAGGCATCAAACCATTCATGGGGGATCTATTCCCATGGCCCAAACACCCCTCCACTAGGCCCCACCTCCAACATTGGGGATCAACTTCCAACATGAGATTTGAAAAGAAAAAAACATCCAAACATCAGTTCTCAGTGAAATAAAACTGTCAATATTGCCCTGGCAGGTAATAGAGGGAGGAATGATGAGGCTGAGGGAAATTAGTATGTTGAAGGGACATGTTATATAAGACCAAAAGACTCAAGAGAACATACTCTTCACCAAGACCATCAGGCATGTACTGCTGAGAGGATGCTAAAATCACTAAATCTTTCATGACATATCTTTCCAGGCTGGGGATAAGAGAAGAGGTAGTTAGAGTCTGATTCTTTAACATCCATGGTCATAATGCTCCTCTTCCTAAGTAATGGAACAAGGTGATGGCAATTACTTGCCTGAAGCTAAGAGGCTTCAATTACCATAATGATAGGTGAAGTTGGAGAGATAGTCAAGGAGTTTAATCTGCAGATATTGTGAAATGGTTAATAGTGTTTAACATCCTTACAAGCAGAAGAGATGGGCAGCTAACAAGGGTGCTGCTTAATATTTTTAAAATTTTTAAAGTAAATAAACAAAAACACAAAAATGGAGGAGTGAGAAATGATGCTGTAGGAGGTCCAGACTATGATGCAATGAGCTCCACTATCTGGGTCACATAATCTTCTATAGTGCTGGAGGATCCAGCAGGCCCTATAGTGCTAGAACATGCACAATGTGGAACTTATGGCAAACTCCAGCGGAAGAGTCACAACACAGATCCCTGAAAGTCTGGAGTAAGCCCAAGCACAGTAGAGAACTATTCATTCTTTGAGAAATACTATTCATCTTTTGTGTGTTACGAGGCTCTGGTAAAGTCAGAACACTTGACCATGGAACAAACTGTCCATGCAAATAAAACTGCCCATTATGAGCAGAATTCTGTTGGACTAACCATGTCATAATATTAGGCCCAGACACAGTTCACTAGACATGAGCAAGTGGATCAAACCACATATCATCAATCCCAGTTGCACAGTATCTCTCTCCTGGTTTGTTGTATGGTTGTATTGAGTTTTCTATATCACTAGCTAAAAGAGCAGGAAAAAGGCTTTGTTTGATTTATGGATAGATTGCCTCAGTATGTAGGTGCAAGTGAAATATAGACAGTGGCTACATTACAGCTACATTTAGGATTGCCCTTGAAAAACAGTAGAGAAAAAAAATCTCACTGATAGAGCTATAGGCAGTGTACTTAGTGTGGAAAGAAAAATAGCCAAGATAAGAATGCATATAGATTTCTGTGCAATGGCCAATGGCCTGCCCCTCTAATGTGTAGCCTGGAAAAAGAAGAACAGGAATATCAGAGACAGAGAGGTCTAGGGTGGAGCTTATGTAAGTTCCAGAGTCTGAAAACCTGTGAACCAGGAGCTCCAGTGTGCAAGGACAGAAGAAGATAGATATCTTAGTCCAAGAAGAGATAATTTGCTCTTCTCTTACCTTTCTATTCTATCTTGGCCCTCAATGTCTTAGATGATGCTAGCCAACATTGGTGAGGATGGACTTTCTTTACTCAGTCTACTAATTTAAATACTAATTTCTTCCAGAAACACCCTCACAGACACATCTAGAGATAATATTTTAATAGTGCTCTAGATATCCCTTAACCAGTGAATTCGATATACAAAATTAATTATCACACCTACTTACCAAAAGTGAGCGAACGATTGTTACTACTGAATGTCCAATTTGTCAGTGGCAGACACCAACACTTAGTCTCTGATAAGGCATTATTCCTTGAATAAAATCATTGGTTAGCTGATTATATACCTCTACTTCCATTCTAGTTCATCTTGTAGGAATAGTTATTCTGGGCATGGGTTTGCCTTTCTTGTTCACATTAGTCACGCACTGGCATTAATATCCAGTGGCTAAAAGAATGCCTGATCCGTAGGCATAGAATCCCACCCAACATAGCATTTTACTTGGAAAGTCACTTAGCCAATGAAGTATGGGAGTTGACCCATGACTGTGGGGTCCACTGGTTATAACACATGCTGCACTACTCAGAGGGAGCCAACCTTATAGAATACTGAAACAGCCTTCTAAATGTGCAACTGCAGGCCAGCATTGAGGAAATATTGAAAGGATGTAGTGCCATCCTTCAGGATCTAATGTGTCTTTTGAACCTGAGGTCTCCATATGATGCATTGTTCCCAATAGGAAGGATACATGAGATCAAGAAACAAGAAGTAGCCACCAATGACTCACTGAGAGATATGTGCTTCCTTTATTCACAAACTTGAGTTCTTCCAGGGAACACATAAACAGTGTTCATATGGAAGATATCAAATTACATAATAAAATTACAAGCTATATCTGTCATATGAAAGCTTTGGATTCCTGGTGCCCAGGACCAACAGGAGAAAAGAGGAGTCACCATATCAGCAGGGGTAATTGAGTCTTATCAGCAGAATGATATAGGGCTGCTTTCAAACTGGGGACAGAAACATATGTGGACCCCAAATGATTCATTTGGATGATGCTAATACTCCCTTGCACTATTGTAAATATGGATAGTAACATGAAGCAGCTTAGATGGTGAAGGGTCTGATAACAAGATTTCATATGCTTTAGGAATAAAGGTTTTGTTCATTCCCCCAGGCAAACCACTGAGATCTACTGAGAGAATCACTGATTTTGAAGGAAATTTAGAATGAAGAGTGGGAGAGAAAGAGGAGGAATACTAGTTGCAACTCAGAGATAAACTGTACCAATGGAAACTTTATCCTGCTAACTGCCCCCTCTTGTTAGGTTTCCCTCCAGGAGGAAAGGTTCATGGAAACTTTGGAGGAGCTGCTCCTGGACCTGAATGTGAAGAAGATCCAAATGATACAAGGGCATTCCTTGGTAGCCATGAGAATGAGCTTCCCAGACTCATCAGCATAGTGAGTACAATTGACTATGCATCCAAGCTGTTGTGCTCTGAAATCCAGAACCACATTTATGCTATGGTTCCATGGGCTGCTCCCAGCTAATGACTGGGAATGCCAGGAATACTAAGGGAGATCCACTGCTGAGAGACACAGGACACCTATGATTGGCAACTTTGGCTCAAACACATTCTCTGACAGCCTTGGCAAACCTCTCTCAGACTTTAGGACTATCGAGGACACTACCCCCTTTCACTCAGGGTCAGATTTGTATTGTGGTTTTATTATGCACTCAGCTTTACCCAGCTCCCTCTCTGTTTTATTTCACACAGATATTTCTCCTAATAAAAATTCTCAACACTTAATACTGTTTTGTCATCTGCTTTTTGAGAACCTCTATGACATTCCTATAATATAAAGTTTAAGTTGTGTTAATAAGCCTCCGGTCCTCATTTAATATAACAAGGAAATGCAGCAAACTAGTGAAATGACTTGCTTGAAGGCAAATGGCAAATAAGTAAGTATAGTGTAGTATGATGATGTAATAAGGCATTTTTATAAAACCAACCTAGGTAGTGAAATTTACATCACTGCAATTGTTCACACTGTGGCTGAATGGAATCACTGAAAGATCAGAGAGTCTGAGTGTTATTGCCTATCTACAAAAGCTATGCAACCTAAAAAGGGAGGCTGGACAAAGGTCAGACTGCTGGGTGTTGTAACAAAAAGGTAGTGAAAGTTGTTTGCCAGTTCTTCCTTTCATGCCATTTAAAAATTAAGGGAGATTGAATCTGTGCTCCATACCCATTCTTGATACAATCTCCCACTTGGCTAATTCCTTGCCACTGCTGCTCCACATCTTTCCACAAACCCCTTCTCAATTGCTCCACATCTACCTTACAAGGGCTTTCCTACTTCCTTTCTAACTGATTTTTCCAAATCCTTCTTTGTCATCTTCTCCCATTTTAATTACTTTCATTACTGACCAAAGTTAAAAATATTTCCAAGAAAGTTCATCTTACTTTTAACAATGATATTACTAGTATCATTAGAAAGGATGTTTGAATGGTAAAAAAAAAAAAAAAAAAAAAAAAAAAAATGCCAATGGCTATTTGAGAAGCTGAGAGTTCAAGCCTTTGGAAGTCTTCAAGCGAAGATAACCTCCCCAGTTTCCTTTAGCTTTTATTTTTAATGATTGTAAGCCTTCAACACATAAAATCTTTGAAAGATCCCCTCTTTAAAATGAAGAGAAAAGCTTAGCCATAAGTACTTTCATAACGGTGTAGACAATTGACAATTTTTGAAAGTTCCTTAATCAAGTTATCATTTTATTTACATTTCCTTATTTTCCTCTTCTACAAAAAGCTAAACTTCAATCTGTTAGAATTGCCATAAACTCTGAATCATCAGTGTGAAAAGTAATGTTTATTTAAATGCTTACAATGTTGTTCTCTTTTGGTTATTCTTGTTTCCTGAAATCAGAGTTTTCTAGGATTCAAAATTCAAAAAGTTTAACATAATTTGTTTTGAATTAAGTAACTACTATACAAAGTTTCCAATGCTAATATTTTTCTGTCAATCAGTAAAGGTAAAGTTGTTGGGAATTATTCATTTTAGGTTTTCATAAATATGAATAGAAAACATAAAAAGGGATAAGTTGCTTTTTCCTTCTTCAAACATAACTTTTTATTCATGTTTTCCTTATGTCTACACTTATTTTTTTAAAGCTCCACTTAAGGTATAATGGAAATGTCTCCATGCAATTAGCTAAGAATTCTGGAACTCAGTTATAATTCCTTTCTTTTATCAGATATCACATCCCACACCAAGCTCTAAGTCAAATATAAATTTCTAAATATTTTTGTTTGCAGAAGCTGTTGTTTGGATGACATGACTTCTAACTATTTTAGACTATTTTCATCTACTATAGAAATATTGTTACCCCTTAGATACATAGACCAGTGATACTATAAAGCAACCACACAAACAAACCAGTGTAATAACCAGCTAATAACACAATGACAGGATCAAACACACACGATCAATACTAACCACACAAGCTGGATAAAAAAGCAAGACCCAATGGTAAGCTCCAAGAGATCCATTTCACATATCATGACATCCATAGGCTCAAAATAATGGAATGGAGGAAAATCTATCATGCAAATGGAAATCAGAAAAAAGCATGGGTTGCAGTACTAATTTCAGACAAAATGAACTTTAAACCAAGAAAAGTTTAAAAAAAAAAAAGACAAAGATGGGCCTTACATTACGGTAGAAGTTTCATTCAACAAGAAGACCTAACAAACCTAAATATATACGCACCCAGCACAGGAGAACCCTACAACTTTTTAGAGACCTAGATAGAGACTTAGACTCCCACACGTTAATGGTAGGAGACTTCAACGCTCAACTGACAGTACTAAACAGATCATTGAGTCAGAAAATTAATAAAGATATTTAGTTCCTGAGTTCAACATTGGACCAAATGGATCTGACCAAACCTCTACAGAACTCTCCACTGCAAAACCATCAGAATATACATTCTTGTCATTGCCATATGACACACACTCTAAAATCAGCCACATTACCAAACAGAACACAATCCTGAGCAAACACAAAAGAACTGAAATCATACCAAATATACTGTCCGACAAGAGTGCAATAAATAGAAAATAAGACAAAAAAAAAAAAAAAAAAAAAAAAACATTCAAAACCAGGTAATTACATGGAAATTAAGCAACATGCTCCTGAATGACTTTTGGGTAAATAATGAAATTAAGGCAGGAATCATGTTCTTTGAAACTAATGAGAACAAAGATAAAACATACCAGCACCTCCAGGACACAGTTAAGACAGTGTTAAGAGGGAAATTAACAGCACTAAATGCTCACATCAAAAAGTTATAAAGATCTCAAATTAATTACATAACATACATAATGAAAAGAATTAGAGAAGCAAAAGCAAACCAACCCCAAAGTCAGCAGAAGACAAAAAATAACCAAAATCAGAGCTGAACTGAAGGAAATTGAGAAACAAAACCAACCCAAAGAACAACAAATCCAGAGGTTGGTTGTTTGAAAATATTAATAAGATACATAGACACTAGTTACAGTAATAAAGAAAAAATATCCATATAAACACAATTAGAAATGACAAAGGGGCTGTTACCACAGACCTCAGAGATATAAAAATAACCATCAGAAACTACAATGAACACCTTTATACACACAAACTAGAAAACCTACAAGAGGTTAATAAATCCTGAGACACATATAAGTTTCCAAGACTAAATTAGGAGGAAATTAATTCCATAAATGAACTAATAATGAGCTGCCAAATTGAATCAGTATTAAACAGCCCTCCACCACCAACAACAACATAAAGCCCAACACCAAACAGATTTACAGCTGAATTCTACCAGAGGTACAATGAAGAGCTGGTACCATTCCTACTGAAACTATTCCAAAAAATTGAGGAGGCAGGATTCCTCCCTAACTCATTCTAGGATACTAGTATCATTCTGATACCAAAACCTGGCAGAGACACACACACACACAAAGGAACCTCAGACCAATATGATGAACAATGATAAGAAAATCCTCAGGAAACTACTTGGAAACCAGATCCAGCAGCACATCAAAAAGTTTTAGCCAACATGATCAAGTAGGCTTCATCCCCAGGTGCAAGCTTGGTTCCACATACACAAATCAATAAATATGATTCATCACATAAACAGAACTAAAGACAAAAACCACATGATTATCTCAGTAGATGCAAAGAGGCTTTCAGTAAAATTCAACATCCCTTTATGTTAAAAATTCTCAATAAATGAGGTATTGAAGGAACACACCTCATAATAATATGAATCCTCTATGACAAACTCACAGTCACTGTCATAATGTATGGGCAAAAGCTGGAAGCATTCCCCTTGAAAACTGAAACAAGCCAAGGATGTCCACTCTCACCACTTCTATTCAACACAGTATTCGAAGTCCTGGCCAGAGGAATCAGGCAAGAGAAAGAAATAAATGACATCCACATACGAAGAGAGGAAGTAAAACTATCCCTGTGTGCAGACCACATGATTCTATATCTAGAAAATGCCATCATCTTGGCCCAAAAGCTCCTTCAGCTGATAAACAACTTCAGTGAAGTATCAGGATACAAAATCAATGTACAACTATCACTAGCATTCCTATATACCAACAACTGTCAAGCCAAGAGTCAAACCAGGAACACGATCCCATTTACAATTGCCATAAAAAGAATAAAATACCTGGGAATAGAGATAACCAGGGAGGTGAAAGACCCCTACAACGATTATTTAAAAACACTGATCAAAGAAATCAGAGATGACACAAACAAATAGCAAAACATTCCATGCTCATGGATAGGAAGAATCGGTATCATTAAAATGGTCCTATTAGCCAAACCAATTTAGATTCAATTCAAAATAGATTCAGTGCTATTCCTATCAAATTACTAATGAAATAAGGCTCAGAAATAAGGCTGCATAAATAGGACCATCTGATCTACAACAAAGCTGACAAAAACAAGCAATGGGGAGAGGACTCCCTATTCATTAAGTGGTGCTGGAACAACTGGCTAGCCATATGCAGAAGATTTAAGCTGGACCCTTTCCTTATACTATATACAAAGATCAACTCAAGATGGACTAAAGACCTAAATGTAAAATTCAAAACTATAAAAACCCCAGAAGACAACCTAGGCAATGCCATTCTGGGCATAGGAATGGGCAAAGATTTCATGACAAAGATGCCAAAAGCAATCACAACAAAAGCAAAAATTGACAAAAGGAATCTATTTAAAGAGCTTCTGCAGAACAAAAGAAACTATCAACAGAGTAAACAACCTACAGAATGAGAGAAAATATATGCAAACTGTGCATCTGACAAAGGTCTAATATCCAGCATTTAATTAAGAAACTAAGTGGATAAAAACAGCTCCATTAAAAACTGGGCAAATGACATGAACAGACACTTTTGATAAGAAGACACACAAGCAGCCAACAAGCATATGAAAAAAAAAAAAAAGTTTGTTATCTCTGATCATTAGAGAAATGAAAATCAAAACCACAATGAGATACCATCTTACACCAGTCAATATGGCTATTACTAAAAAGTAAGAAAATAACAGAATACTGGTGAGGTTGCGGAGAAAAGGGAACACTTATACACTGTTGATGAGAGTGTAAATTAGTTTAACCATTGTGGAAAGCAGTGTGGTGATTCCTCAAACAGCTAAAAACAGAACTACCTATTCTGCCCAGCAATTCCATTACTGGGTAATATCCACAGGAATATAAATCATTCTAACATAAAGACACATGCATGCAAATGCTCATTGCAGCACTATTCACAATAGCAAAGACATGGAATCAACCTAAATGTTCATCAATGACTGATTGGGTAAATAAAATGTGGTACATATACACCATGGAATACTATGCAGCCATATAAAAGAACAAGGTCAGATCTTTTATGGAACATGGACAGAGCTGGAGGTCATAATCCTTAGCAAACTAAGGCAGGAACAGAAAACCGAATACTGCACGTTCTCACTTATAAGTGGGAACTAAAGTATGAGAACTCATAGACACAAAGAAGGAAACAACAGGCCAAGTGCAGTGACTCATGCCTGTAATCTCAGCCTTTGGGAGGCCGAGGCAGGAGGATCACGAGGTCAGGAGATCAAGACCAGCCTGGACAACATGGTAAAACCCTGTCTCTACTAAAAAAAAGAAAAAAAAATACAAAAATTAGCCAGAGATGGTGGTAGGCGCCTGTAATCCCAGCTTCTTGGGAGGCTGAGGTAGGAGAATTGCTTGAACCTAGGAGGCGGAGGTTTCAGTGAGCCAAGATTGTGCCATTGCAGTCCAGCCTGGGTGACAGAGTGATACCCCATCCCCCCAAAAAAAGAAAAAAGAAAAAAGAAGGAAACAATAGATACTGGGGTCTACTTGAGGGTGGAGGGTGAGAGGAGGAATACAAGCGGAACAAATAACTATTGGGTACAATGCTCAGTACCTGAGTGACAAAATAATCTTTACAACAAACCCCCATGACATGAGTTGAGCTATACAACAAGCATACATATGTATCCCTGAACCTAAAATAAAAGTAAAAAGAAATACATATTGTTACAGCCTTTTTCTTTTTTAACTACGGTATATATCATTGTAAAATGCAACAAAAATTAGTAATCAATGCTGAATTTTTTAACACAAATTTCACAGGTAAAACAAAGATTTTTTTAAAAATTTAGGCCGGGCGCGGTGGCTCAAGCCTGTAATCCCAGCACTTTGGGAGGCCGAGACGGGCGGATCACGAGGTCAGGAGATCGAGACCATCCTGGCTAACACCGTGAAACCCCGTCTCTACTAAAAAAAAAAAAAATACAAAAAAACTAGCCGGGCGAGGTGGCGGGCGCCTGTAGTCCCAGCTACTCCGGAGGCTGAGGCAGGAGAATGGCGTGAACCCGGGAGGCGGAGCTTGCAGTGAGCTGAGATCCGGCCATTGCACTCCAGCCTGGGCGGCAGAGCGAGACTCCGTCTCAAAAAAAAAAAAAAAAAAATTTTACGTCAAGATTATTTAAGTATGTGAAAATATAATTTCTCAGATCAAGATTGTGTATATAAGTAATGTATATACATGTATATCATATATATTTCATTACATATATAATTATATATATATGTATTTATGATTTTAAGGTCTCAAACTATGGCATCCATTACAACATGTGGATATCCATTCCGAATTTCTCAGTTAGTATAATTGGTGAGGCCTTGTACTTCCCCTTTTATTCTTTTTTTTCCCCAAGAATTATGTAAATACTTTAGGTAGATAACTATCCAACATAGCATCGATTTCCTTTGCATTGCCTTAATTCCCCATGAAATAAAGGCTTGTATTCCTTCTAGAACATCTCCAAAATTCCTTGACATTCCTGTTTTGATTATTTCTAAAATAATTCTTGAGGACCATAATATATCCATGCCTTTCATCTAAAGATATATTATATATCTCAGAGTTGATGTGAGGATCTTATAGGAAAAACTGCCTTATACATGATTATAAAACTATATTATAACTGGTTTCATGTTTTCCTTACATTTATACTAAATAAGCCCATTTTTTGAAAGCAACATACTTCATTTAAAGAATGACTAATTCAATATTCTAAAAATTGCTTCTGTTTTCCAAAAGTAAGAATTATTATATTTTTACACAGAAGAAGAGTAAAGATCATAATAAAACAGCTTTCCCCTCTTCTCAACCTCCCACCCAAAAATAAATGCACGTAAATCTTTGGTTACAAGTGGAAGCTTAAATAAATATATTTATCTCCCCTCTTCCCTGAGACTCATGAAAATAAAAGAAGGAAAAAAATGGTATAAAGTATAAGAGGACCGAGTGAGAGTCTTTAATAATTAAGAAATTGTAGTAGATTTCTCGTAGATGTACGGCAGACAGAATAACAAATGAAGACATTTCCTAGGGAACATGTAGAGGAGGCAGAGTCAAAAGGGAGTCTGCCACCTCTTCAAAATCTCAGAGCACTGGAAGCTGAGAACTGCCAGGTAATACGAAATTAAATGGGAGACTGGGTGCTAAATTTGTGTTCATTAAAAGTCTATATAAGGACAACTTACTGCCCCAAACACAAATTTCTCCCCCAATTTGGGTGCAGATTTACTAAGCAGACAAGAGTTTACCCCCTGGCAATAAGTAAGTCAACAAATTAAGTTAAATCTGTGCTATCTTCTTTATAACAATTGGAAGACCTGAGATAAATAATTTCTGCATTTTGGTGACTTCAGAAAATTGGCTAATTCTTTGCATCAAGACCATAAAGTGAATCTGCTCTTTAATAAAACTGGAGAATTTGCCTTCACTTCTTACTTTGCTATTCCCTTGAACCTATTCCATGAAACAGCTTTTGACAAGGTTGCCAAAGACCTCCATATTTTAAAAAATGACAGTCAATGTTTAATTTTCCTTTTTATTCCTCTCTTTCTCTCATAAGCCTTGATAGTTATTTTCCCTTCCTCCCTTCCTTCCTTCCTTGCTTCCTTCTTTCCCTCCCTCCCTCCCTCCCTCCTTCCTTCCAACTTTCCCTCCTTTCCCCTCCTATTCCCTCCCCTCCCCTTCCCTTCCTTGTTTCCTTCTTTCTCTCTTTCTTTTTCTTGCAACAGTGGTTTGCTCTGTAGCCCAGGCTGGAGTGTAGTGGTGCAATCTCAGCTCACTGCAAGTTCCACTCATGGGTTCAAGCAATTCTCCTGCTTCAGCCTCCCAAGTGGCTGATACTACAGGCTCATGTGCTACCACACCCAGATAATTATTTTGTTTGATTGATTACTATTTTTTACTTTTTTATTTTTTTAGTAGAGAGGGGTTTCATTATATTGGCCAAGCTGGTCTTGAACTCCTGACCTCAACTGATCCACCTCCCTCAGTCTCCCAAAGTGTCTCCTTCTTTCTTGAAACATCTTTTCTACTTGGTTTACAAAACTAGGCACATTGCTGGTTTAACCTCCTACTTCATTGCCTAATCCTTCTCAGTGTCCTCAGCTGGACACTTCTCTTCCAAACTACTAGGCATTGGTGTTCCCTGCTATTTATCTATCTCCCTTCCATAGGAAATTTCATGTGGTCTCATAGAACAAACAAAATTGTGGGGGAAAAATTGTTGTTTTAAGCCACAACATTTTTAGGTGGTTTTCTTCACATTAATGTTTTCTTCACATTAATAACTAACTGAAATACAGGATTAACTAAGGGATTGCATATATATGTTTTTGTATATTTACTATTAAATACACATACTTTTAAAATATAAAACTGTAGCATCCTGTACAAGTTATTTTGTAAATTATATTTTATAATTTTCAATTTGTATTAATATGTATTATGCTGTTAAATATCCCTCAGCATCATTCATAGTGGATGCATACTTTGTAACTGGATGTGCTATTTATTTAAATAATACCTGGTTATCAAACATCAAAGCTGTATCTGTTTTTTAACCACAGTAAACAAGGACACAAAAAGCACCTTTATAACTAAATCTGCATACCTTGATAATTTATTTTAATAAACATTTGAATGCATAGATGTTAAACCAAGTAATACATCAAATACATTTGCCAAGTTCCTATGAAGAAAGTCTATAACCAGTTTATATAAACTCCCAACCATGCATAAGAACTATACCACTGGTATTTAATGGCTAAAATGCATTTTTTATATTGAGTTTTAATACCATATAATAAAATGTATATTTAAAAACTGAATTTGTGAGGTTGACAAAAATATCACTAGAAGGCAAAAAAAAATCATTTTTATGATGAATGACAGAATTCTTCCACCTTGTAAGTTGAAGAAAACAGTTCTTGAAATGAGTACTAAAAATTTTGATTCAAAAAAATTCTATTACACAATATAAATTCTATCTATAACACTTTAATTTTATTATATATCCTTTTGAGTCCTGGATTTTTTAATTAAAAAAAACATATTGATAAGTATTTAAGGTTCAGTTTAGCTGCTTTCCTGACAAACACTAACTATTTCAGTTCTACCGTTAACTAAGGTCATTTTATGCTTACTGAATGTTCTTTACTAAGTAAGTAGGATTTCTAAAATATTGACCTTTTTATACTGATATATTTTAAAGTTTTGAGTATGTTTTTATATAATAAACAATGCATACTTAAAGTGTACCATTTGATAAGTTTTGATAGAGTATTATTTTGTGAAAACATCATCAAAATCAAGAAAATAATCATTCATTATCCTTAAAAATTTTCTCTTGTGTGTCCTTTCTCTTTGGCAATAGCCCCTTCTCCCATTTCAGGCAACAACTTATCTGCTGTCACTATAGATTAGTTTGCATTTTCTACAGTTTTATATATATGAAATCATACATTATGTAGTCTTTTTTGTCTGGCTTCTTTTACTTGGCATAATTATTTTCAGATTCTTCCATGTTGTTTCCCATATAAATGTCTCATTCCATTAACTTATCACAGTCTATCTTCAAGTGATATTGTAATGCTTCACGTATAACATAAGAAACTGACAACAGTGTAATTCTATTTTTTCCCTTCTGGTCTTTATCCTATCATTGTAATACAGTTTGCTTGTTCATATATATGAATTCCACATGATAATGAAATTATATCTGTTTAACAGTTGGTTATTTTTAAAGAAATTTTAAAAAGAAAAAGTATTTTATATTTACTCACATAGTTACCATTTCTGATGTTCTATATTCCTTTGTGTAGATCCATATTTCCTTTTTGTATAATTTTCCATCTGCCTGAAAAACTTTCTTGAACATTTTTTATAGTATGATTTTGCTGCTGATTTTTTTTTTCTGGTTTGTATGTCTGAAAAAGTCTTTATTTCATCTTTGCGTTTGAAAACTATTTTCACTGGGTATAGAATTCTAAGTTGCTAGTAATTTTTTCTTTCAGTACTTTAAAGATGTTGATCTGCTGTATTCTCACATTTTTTCTAATAAAAAAAAAATAGTGTACTCTTTATCTTTGTCTTCCTGTGCATAGTATGTTCTTTTTCTTGGGCAGCTTTTAAGATGTTTCCCTTATGACTGCTTTTTTTTTTTTTTTTAACTCGTTTAATTTAATTGTAATATGCCTTGCTGTAGTTTTCTTCATGTTTCTTGTGCTTAGATTTCTTTGAGCTTCTTGAATCTACAGGTTTATAGTTTTCATATCTCCACCCCCACCCTCAACTTCAAGGATTTCAAATACACATACAATAGGCCACATAATTTGTCCTATAGCTCACCGATGCACTTTACTATGATGATTATCTCACTGTTTTATTTCAAATAGTACTATTTTTATGTCTTCAAGTTTACTAATCTTTTCTTCTTCAATGTTCATGTTTCATTCACCCCTTCAAATGTATTTTTAGGTAAGAAATAATAGTTTTTATCTCTAGAAGTTTGATTTGGAGTTTTGTATAGAATGTTCCATATCTCTACTTAGCTTTTTGAACATATGAAATCTAGTTATAACAACATCGATATCCTTGTCTGCTAATTAAAATCTGTGTAAGTTGGTTTTGAGTGGTTGTTTTTTCTGCTTATAATGGATTGTGATTTCCTGCTTCTTTGTATACTGGTTAATCTTTGATCAGACTTGAGACATTGTAAATTTTACCTAGTTGGGTGGTTGATATATTGGTATTCCAAAAATATCCTTAAACTTTCCTTTTGGATGCAGTTATTTGAAACAGTTTGAGTCATTCTACTCTTACATTTAAGGTTTGCTATTTCAGAACCAGAAAATGTTTATCTAGAATGAATTATTTCCCACTAATGAGGCAAAACTTTCTGAATACTCTGCTCAGGTACGAGTTTTTTTCAACCTGGCTGTGATGTACAGGCATTGTTACAGGTGCTGTATTAGTGCCAGGAATCATTTTCTCTAATCCTTATTTCCTAGGACTGGGGTATTTTTCTCACATGCATGTACATTCAGTACTCTACTGAATACTTGAGAAGAACCGTCTGCAGATCTCAGGAGTTATCTATGGGTGCAGCTCTCTCCATTCCTGAACTCTGTCCTATGAACTCAACTATCTCGGTTCCCTAGATTCCCAACTCCATTTCCTCATTTCAGGGAGTCTGTCAGGCTCTGTCTCCCTTCTTTGTGCTATCACCTGCAAACTTCCTCACAGCAGTAATATGGGACAAACACTGGGCTCACTTTGTTTCCTACCTTGGGAATCAATGTCCTTCATTTACTGTTTTCCAGTATCTTTAAACCATTGTTGCAAATATGTTTTTCAAATATCTAAATGTTTCAGTCAGGAGGGTAATTCTAATTTTTACAGCCCCATCTCTGCTGGAAGTAAAACATGTATACTAAATTTTTAAAAACTATTATTTACTTGGTGTAAATTTTTTTACTTTCTAGGGATATTAGTTACATGAAATTAGGGAAAACATTGCAGAATCATCTTCACAATATATTGCTCTCATGTGTTACTCTCTGCTCTAGAACCTAAAGTGACTCTTATTCGCACTCAATTAAATATAAGCACAAACACAAGCCAGTAAAAGTAGTTACACAAAGGACTAAAACAGTGTTTTCATTGTTTACAGCTTTCTTATGCTCTAGTTTGACTGAAGAACACAGTTAATATAGAGGAATGAATGGACTACACAGCCATTATTCAATTATCCATGACTAATATTACTCTCAAGTAACATTTTTACAAGAATTTAAGAAGTTGCAGGTTATATTCCCTTAAAGCAACTTAGACTCCAGATGATCCATGTGACAGATGAAAGAATATAAACCCCCAAAGTATAAAACTTAAGGACTCTAACCAAGACGTATGCCTAAATATTTGACCATCTCACAGAGTAAAAAAATTGAGTCTAGTGCAAACGTAAAACATCTTTCCTTGAGTATTTACAATGTGGATTATTATTTTTTTCCTTACAATCTTTGCATAAGTTTCTAGACCTATACCCTATTTCAAAACATATAAACATTATCATAGAGTGGTAAACTTCTGAAATTTTCACTTCTCTTAACAGTTTTCTAAAGAAAAGAACTTTTAAGTAACAAAGGCTTGCTGGAGGTTTGTTAACTTTCACAACATTTACATTAGAGAATACTAGACTATTAAATAATTTTTTTTAAGTACATGGATTAGGCTGTTCAGGGAACATTTCAGAAAAAGACTTTCACCCTAAAAATCCAATAGACTTTTAGTAGACATGAAGCCATGAAGAGTGCCTCCACAAGTGGTAGCCAGAGCAAGCAGGCAAGAGAACCAAATAAAAGGCATTCAAATAGGACGAAAAGCCAAATTATCTCTCTTAAATGGATGAAATGATTCTATATCTAGAAAACACCAAAGACTCCACCAAACACCTACTAGACTTAATAAATAACTTCAGTAAAGTTTCAGGGTACAAAATCAATGTACGAAAGTCAGTAGCATTTTAGAAATTCTCACAAAATCAAAAGTCCCCTTTCAGTTTAAACTGAAATAAAATTTTCCTTTAAAGTTAAAAAAAAATCAGTAGTATTTCTTTTCACCACTAACATTTAAACTGATAACCAAATCAAGAATACAAATCATTTACAATAGCTACAAAAGAAATAAAATACGTACTCATACATCTAATTAAGGAGGTGAAAGATCTCTGCAGGAAGACCCATAAAACACTGCTGGAAGAAATCACAGATGATACAAACAAACGGAAAAACCGTCCATGCTCATGGATTGGAAGAATCAATATCATTAAAATGGCCATATGGCCCAAAGCAATCTAGAGATTCAATGCTATTCTTATCAACCTACCTATGTCATTTTTCACAGAATTAGAAAAAAGTATTCTAAAATTCATACGTAACCAAAAAATATCCTGAATTGCCAAAACAATTCTAAGCAAAAATAACAAAGGTAGAGGCATCACATTACTCAGCTGTAACCAAAACAGCATGTTACTCGTAGAAGAATAGGCACATAAATCAATAGATCACATTAGAGACCCCAAAATAAAGTCACATTCCTATAACCATCTGATCTTTAATAAAGCTGACAAAAATAAGCAATGAGAAAGGAACTCCCCATTGAATACATGGTGCTGGGATAGCTGGCTAGCCATAGGTAGAAAAATGAAACTGGACCTCTACATTTCACCATAAATAAAAGTTAACTCAAGAAGGATTAAAGATTTAAATGTAAGACTTCAAGATGTAATAATTATAGAATACCTGACAAACATCATTCTGGCATCAGCCTTGGGGAGAGAATTCATAACTAAGCCCTCAAAAAGCAATTACAACAAAAACAAAAAATTGGCAAGTGGGACCTAATTCTACTAAAGAGCTTCTGCACAGCAGAAGAAACTAGCAACAGAGTCAACAGCCAACATATAGAATGGGAGAAAATATTCACAAACTGTGCATCTGACAAAGTCTAGTATCTAGAATCTGTAAGGAACTTAAACAATTGAAAAAACAAAAATCAAAATAACCCTATTTAAAAATGGGCTAACAACATGAACAGACATTTCGCAAAAGAAGACATACAAGTGGCCAACAAACATGAAAAAATGTTCCTCATCTCTAATCATTAGAGAACAACAAATCAAAACCACAACGAGGTACCATCTCACACCAGTTAGAATGGCTATCATTAAAAATTTATAGGCTGGGCGCGGTGGCTCAAGCCTGTAATCCCAGCACTTTGGGAGACCGAGACGGGTGGATCACGAGGTCTGGAGATCGAGACCATCCTGGCTAACACGGTGAAACCCCGTCTCTATTAAAAAATACAAAAAACTAGCCGGGCGAGGTGGCGGGCACCTGTAGTCCCAGCTACTCGGGAGACTGAGGCAGGAGAATGGCGTAAACCTGGGAGGTGGAGCTTGCAGTGAGCTGAGATCCGGCCACTGCACTCCAGCCTGGGCGACAGAGCAAGACTCTGTCTCAAAAACAAACAAACAAAAAAAATGTATAAAACAAGACCTGGTGCAGTGGTTCACGCCTGCTAATTGCAGCACTTTGGGAGGACAAGGCAGGCAGATCACTCGAGGTGAGGAGTTCGAGACCAGCCTGGCCAACATGTTGAAACACAATCTCTACTAAAAATACAAAAAATTAGTCAAGCATGGTAGCAGGAGTCTGTAATCCCAGCTACTTGGGAGGCTGAGGCAGGAGAATCGCTTGGACCGGGAGGCAGAGGCTGCAGTGAGCCAAGGTCGTGCCAATGCACTCCAGCCTGGGCAACAAGAGTGAAACACTGTCTCAAAATTTAAAAAAAGAAAATATTCATAAAATAACACATGCTGACTAGGCTGTGGAGAAAAGGGAATGCTTATACACTGTTAGTGGGAATGTAAATTAGTTCAACCAGTATGAAAAGCAGTTTGGTAATGTCTCAAAGAACTTAATGCAGAATTATCATACCACTCAGCAATCCCATTACTGGGTATATATCCAAAATACCGAATCATTCTACCAAAAGACACATGCACTCACATGTTCATTACAGCACCATTCACAAATAGCAAAGATAAGGAATTAAACTAGGTTCCCATTAGTGGTGGATTAGACACAGAAAATATGGTACACATACACCATGGAATATTATGCAGCCATGAAAAATATGAAAAACATGTCCTTTGTAGCAACATGAACTACCAGTGGGGGAGGTAGGGAGGGTGGCAAGGGTTGATAAACTAACTGGTGGGTACTATTTTCAGTAGCTGGGTGATGGGATCATTCATACCCCAAACCTTAGCATCACACATTTATCCAGGTAACACACTTGCACATGTGCTCCTTGAATATAAAATAAAAGTTGAACAAAAAGAGTGCTTCCACAAAAGGAAAATTGTCACAGCCATCATTATTTAGCTCTTTATGTACTATTTTTAGAACCAGATTTCAATACACCCTAAATATGCTGTAATGGCTACTTCTTCACATGAAGCTACAGAGTTATTTTATTATTCTTAGTAATTAGTAGGATATGTCTCTTTAATACAGTGGTGAAATCAGCAATCAATACCTTTGTATTGTATTGGTGTTGTACTGTATTGTATCAATACCAAAATTAGAAATCAATATCTTTCAACATGTCTGTGTGGATAAACTGTACTTGAACCCCACTAAAAATTACCATTAGCACATTATCAGTTGGCTATTTCCATAGTAGTGTTGTGTAACAAACCACTCCTAAACTTCTTAGTGTCTTAAATTGACAATTATTTTATGGATGCTTACCAATCTGCAAGTTGGCTATTGGTCAAATGATATAGGCTGGATGTTCCTGGGCTTCATTCTAAGTTTCAGGTGGAGTTCAGGACTATTCTACCTGCTTCAATTCCTCCTCTCTCACACTCTCTTTCTCTTTCTCATTGATGGGCCATGAGAGACAGAACAGATGAAATCTATTCAGTGGTGAAATATGTTACTTTCTCTACCACCAGAAAGATGTTTTTAGCAATGATGTTGATACGGTGATCTTCTAGGGCTGTGGGAATTTTTGCATCATTTTACCAGAGCATTTTCCATGCATCTTCACAGTGTCCTTGACTGTATCTTTCTATGCCTCCTGAGCCTTTGCCAAGAGACTGCAAATAAAACATACCTTCCTTTTCCAAGAAGAAATACCTCAAACTTTATAGAATATAAGCAAATTTACCTCAAAATGTCTTATTTTAGGCCTGCAAATTTCAGGTATCTTCCAGAGATGTAAGCCATAGAAAAAAATATTCTTTTCTGATTTGGATGGAAAAATAAGAAACAGTAATAAGTAATAGTTTGGGGTTTTAGTGGCTTATCAATATCTGACTGAATTAATTAAGTAATCTGCCTTTAGTATTATTTAGTGCTATGAAAATCTCAAATAATTTATAAGCCAAAGCACAATTATAACAGCAGTACTGTTCACTCATTTGTTTCTAGCCATGTCATTAGTAAAAACTCTTTTCTTGAATTGCTTAGGTCTGGGTGGCGGAGGTTTCAGTGAGCTGAGAACGAGCCACTACATTCCAACCCAGGTGACAGAGCAAGACTCCATCTCAAAAAACAAACAAACAAACAAAAACAAAAACCTCTCTTCTTACAGGAATCAACATTATATTTGGACTCTTAATTGAGTGAGCTTTCTTGGAACTGTTGTCTGCTACTATAGTTTAATTTTAAATAGTCAATATGAACAATGCTATCAAAAATGTAGAAAATGCAGTCTTTTACATAGATGTGTTTTGCTATTTTTTTTTCCAAAATAAAGAATTGAAAATAGAAATTCTGGAAACTTGACAACATATAAATTACCTGCTCTTCAGTTCTAGCCTGTACCTTTTTCTACTGTTAAGGAATCTTATCTCCTATCCATGCAGGAAAGAAGACCTTCTTACTCCTACCATTGTGGTTGCCACTTGAAAGAGACCAAAACTTTCTTGGCATCTGTAATAGCCTCATACTTTTGAATGAATGACAGAAACTGAAAGGAGACCCTGGGCAGAAAACAAGGAGCCCTGGTGTTCCAGGGGATGGAAAGGCTCTATTCTGCTTAAGTCATCTCATTGTCCTACGTGAATCCCCTGGTCCCTACCCTTGTTAGAATTCCCTTATAAAATGATTTAGAATTCCTCCTAAGAGTGACTTTTGAAAACATATTTTTAATTATTCAGGGTCTATCATTCCCTTGTGATTGCTGTTTCCTTCTACATTTTGCCTCTTCCTGAGGGGAAACCATCTAAACTAGTGACCGTAGCATTTTATCTACAACCAGAGAGACTCAGACTTGTTCTAAAAATGTCAAATTTTTTTGTTCAATGTTTCAGCATTGCAATAACATAAGTAAAATATTAGAGACTTAGATTTGCTTCTTTCTGATATTATCACATTTCCCAAAAGGTCTTTACATGAAGTTAGGATTTTATATGGCTATTGGGAATATCCCCATTGGATTTGACAGCCACAAACATCAGTGTTTGTCTAGAACTGCAGTAATGTCTAAGCACTTATGACTTATACATATCCATGCATTCATTTATATTACATACATTTATTGAAGGTTCACTATGTTTCAGGCACTGGGACCACA
Organism: Rhinopithecus roxellana; assembly: GCF_007565055.1. Lineage (NCBI taxonomy): Eukaryota > Metazoa > Chordata > Mammalia > Primates > Cercopithecidae > Rhinopithecus > Rhinopithecus roxellana. The sequence goes on from NC_044552.1 coordinate 115,564,172, forward strand.
GATGAAAAATTAGAATTACAAAAAAAAATATTTCTCCAGTTTTATGAGAACAAGAAATAGAGACAACATGGAAAGGAAGAAAGGAATAGAATGAACTAAACTAACATATCAAACATACACATACACACACACACACACACACACACACACACACACACACCCCAAAGATCCTCCTGCTTTGAAACAGATGTGACTTTTTTGGCACCTGCCTCTCATCCAGTGCCCAGTACACTCTATTCTCCCATGTTAAGCGGCTCCTCTCTACCCTGTCACAGCATGAAGCATTCAGCTTGGCAATGCCTGTGGCCACTTGTTAAGTCACAATGCAGACAAAGTGGCTGAGATCTGGAGCAAAGGAAGTGGACAGTTCTCAGGCACACCAGCTAAATTGTTGTAGTTACAAGTCTGTTAATACAATGCTCTTGATTCCTGTCTTGTGCTGATCATCTGGGAGGAATCAAAGCAATCAGCATTATACTGCTAAAACATGCTGCCCGAAACTGTCATCATTTCACATTCTCAGGACACATCTTACAAAGGTACAAGTATTTAAATGGGGACCTTGAAGACCTATACTTGAAAAAGATAGTAATAGATAAGCATGTAGGTTTTCTTATGTGCAATTTTTATGTTTATGAAGCTTTTTACCCTTTCAAATAAAAAAAAAATTGGGGATCTTTGCACTACCATCATATAGAATACATGTCAATTAAAATAGGAATACTGTATTAACACAAGTCTCAACATTATCTTTTGCTAGAAGGGAAATTAAGCACTTTACCCAAAGGTGAAATGACTTCAACTCATAAGTCACTTGGAAGAGCTCACTTAGGAACTTGAGAAAGGTATTTAATATTAAACTTACAAGCATTTTCTCAAGAATAAATCACTAATAGGAATCATTCCTTCCATCACATTGGATTACTTTTTACATATTAGTACAATGCTCTCAATTCTTTTGCCTTGACTTTTCAAAAGTATTAATAATGCAGCATTATTCACTTCTGACTGATATCCCACCTAGTCAAGAAGTTAATCAAATTTCAGGTATTATTGATATAGTAAACACAAGTCAATCATAATGGTATGATTGAGGACTGGGGACATGAAGTAACCACCTTTTATTCATCATTTTTGTAAAAGCATTGTTTAACCTAGGGCTCTATCTGGGACTTCTATACAAAGTCAATTTTAAAACTGCACTCTATTTCTCCAGAGAACTTGCAGTCCAAACATATGCCAAGATCCTCAGGGAGAGTTTAAACCATTTTAGAAATGTTACTAAAAATTTAGAGGACGGCAATTGTTAAGATGAAACAGTTTGGTTGTTAAGATGAAACATTTTGAAGATTAATTTTTTTCCTCCCCCTCATCATCTGATGATCTGATGTCACACAGAGTTAGTCCAAAGAAAAAAAAAATCAGAGAACGTAACTTTATGTGCACTCAACACATGTACTTTATTAAGAAAGTAAATCACAAAACTTGCAAATTTATTAAAGCCTTAAAATCAATCAAGGGAAAAGAAATAAATGATCTTAAATTTGAATCTTTTAATAACATTTCTAATTTTTGAAAAAATGACATTATATAATCTACTGCTGACTCTCTGCTACACTCAAAAAATGTATAATGCCATCATAATTAAAATATATTTATTGGTTATCAATTTACATAAAATGCTACCGTGGGCAATAGGTAAAAAGAACTACTCGGGCAGTTTACAATCAGAACTGATGACACCTACTTGAAGGAATCAGTCTTTGTTATGTGGCACAATAACTAAAAAGGAGCAGATACTAAAATATGATCATGAATTCATTTAAAGATCATTGATACAACGTGGGAGTTATAAAAAGTTTGGCTGAAAACGAGTAGAAGTGTAAGGACAAGGAAGGTGTCAGCTCTCCTCTGATCACCTACACAAAGACTTCCTGGAAGATATGGGTCTTCCAAAGACATCAGGTTGAAGCCAGGTGACAAAGCAGTGTTTTCTATGATTACAGAGTTTAGGATTGCCTAGCAGAATGCTGGTAGTGGAAGTGGAATGGCAGAATGGAGGACATCTGGGAGGTCACAGGTGAAGTTATGGGAAGGGGTGCACAGCAAAACAGACAATGAAGCTGAAGCAGGTGATTAGAATAATTTGAGTGCTTACCATCAAATTTACAGTCTTCCCTGAGTCCCAAGGCCAAAAGTAATTCAAACTTACTCTTAGCTTTGAATCAAGAAACAGAATTAAAATAATGTAAATAAAAAAATAAATCTGAGAATTAGATATATAGACAGTTGCTCTTCCAAAACCATAAAATTTAGTGTGGAAAACATACAAACTACAGGCAGAACAGTGATTAATATATGAGGTATAAAGAGTAATTTTAATAAAATGGAAAAATGTAAAAGATTAAAATTCTAATTTTGCACTTATTATTCAGTATTTCCACTTCAAAGTGAAAAACGTCAAAATTAGCTATGATAGCAAAACAGAAAACATTTGTTTGGTCATGTATAATTCTGTATAATACCTCTCCTAAATATTGACAGTAGATGCTAAACTAAAATAGCACCCAAATCTAACAGACAAGTCTCTATTAATTTAAATAAACTACTCATTCTGGGTTTTTAACTAATATATACTATTAGTGCATATTTTTTTTACTTACAAGTGATAGTTTGATACCTGCATACAATGTATAATGATCAAATCAGAGTAATTAGAATATCCATCACCTCAAACATTTATCTTTTCTTTGTATTAGGAACATTAGGCCTTTTATCTTCTAGCTGTTTTGAAATATACAATAAGTTATTAACTATAATTTTCATACTATGCTATTAAATACTAGAAATTATTCCTTCTAGTTAACTATAATGTTGCACCTATTAACTAACAACTCTTTATCTCTGCCTCCCTACTACCCTTCTCAGCCTCTGGTAACCATCATTCTACTCCGTATCACTATGAGTTCAATATTTTTTTTTTTTTTTAAGCTCCCATATATGAGTGAGAACATGAGATATTTGTCTTTCTATGCCTGGTTTAGTTCACTTAACATAATGTCCTCCAGCTTGCCATAGCAAATCATGGGATGCAATTCTTTTTTCTGCCTGAATAATATTTCATTATATATATGTGTGTGTGTGTGTATGTATATATATATACACTCACACAATATACACAAGTGTATATGTATATATACACACTATATATATTACACTTTCTTTAACCATTCACCCATTCATGAACAGTTAGGTCAATTCCATATTTTGGCTATTGTGAATAGTGCTTCAATAAAACATGAGGATGCAGATATCTCTTTGATATACTGATTTCCTTTCTTTTGGATATATATTCAGTAGTAGGATTGGTTGATTATATGGTAGTTCTATTTTTAGTTTTTTTGAGGAACCTCCATACTTGTCTTCCATAATAGCTACACTACTTTACATTTCTACCAACAATGTACAAGCCTTCGTTTTTCTCCTAATCCTCACCAGAATTCTTATTTTTTGTCTTTTTGATGATAGCTCTCCCAACTGGGTGATTATATCTCATTGTGGTTTTGATTGGCATTTTTCTGATGATTAATGATGTTGAGCATTTTTTCATATATCTGTTGACCCTTTGTATGTCTTCTTTTGAGAAATGTCTGTTCAGGTCTTTTATTCATTTTTAAATCAAAAAATTTCTTTTGTTATTGAGCTACTTGAGTTACTTAAATATTCTGGCAACTAATCCCTGTCAGATGGACAGTTTGCAAATACTTTTTGTAAAATTCTGTAGGATGTCTCTTCACTTTGTTTCTTCACTATGTGAAAGATTTTTAGCTTGATATAATCCCATTTGTCTATTTTTGCTTTTGTTGCCTGCGCTTTTGAGGTCTTATCAAAAATATGTTTGTCCAGACCAATGTCCTGGAGAGTTTCCCCCATGTTTTCTTCTAATCGCTTCATAGTTTCAGGTCTTACTTTTAAGTCTTTAATCCATTCTGAGTTGATTTTTATATATAGTGAAAGATGGGAATCTAATTTCCTTCTTCTTTATATAGGTATCCAGTTTTTCCAGCAAGTTTTAAGAGACTGTCCTTTCTCCAGTGTATGCTCTTAGTGCCTTTGTCAAAAATGAGTTGACTGCAAGTGTGTGGATTTCTTTCTGGCTTCCATGTTGGTTTATCTCCCCTTTATCAATATATTTGGTTTGTAGTACAGTTTTTCAGCCAACAGACGTTTTGTTTTTGAGAAATAGTCTTCTATTGTATACAGATTATTTTTAGGGCAACAAAAGACAAAGGAAAAAAATCAAGTCATCCTAATACATACCTAAAACAACAATTAATTTTTCACGAGACATTCTATAATTCCTTTCCTCTCTGTAGCCTTCTCTCATATATACATATACACACACTGAATAATTTAAAAAGCAAGTCAAATTGGTTATCTAAAATTGCAGACCAACTCATTACAAAGAGTTACAACTCTCTCTTCTTTTACTCAAGTGTTTTCGAAATAGAAAAAAAAAATGTCAACTACTTTGGTCATGAGAAAGGAAAACAAAACAACAAAAAATGTTTTTAAAGAAAAAATTCTGACAGTATGAATTTATTTGTTTCAATTAATGTGCATTATAAACCTATTTATTTAGGGGACTTACTACATATTAACTTTTCTGAAGTCATGAGTAACAACGTGAACCATAGTTGAGAAATAGTCACTCTTCAAATTAAAGATTTTGGGGAGGGGGCAGATAAACCTAATGAATTAAACATACATTACCATTTGAAAAATACTAACATGTGTTTGTTGTTTGCTCAAATAGACAATAAAATACAAAAGGAATGTAGCTCATATGCCTAAGGCAGTGAAACAAGGTAAAGAGTGGTGTTCTGGGCACTACTAGTAATATGAATGGTGTGAATGCTGAAGTCAGGAAATATCTGCACTGCCTTTTCCTGTTCCTCTTTTCTTTTAGTCTTTGATGGATATACAATAATTATATTTTATAAGAATGCCAGTGGTGACGGAAGTGCTTCTCCTAATGCAGAGGCTGTAAAGCTATCAGAAGAGCTTTAAGCAAATGTTATCTGTTTTACAGAAGAAATCAATTACCTGCAGATTGCTTAAACCAGTGACAGGCATGGTAAAGAATAAAATGTGTTAAGTAGAAAAGTTACAGCCATCAACATGTAAGGAATTACATGATATATGAAAGCAATCACTTGTTCAATTTACCTTCAAAACTAAAACAAGTTCTTCTGCATTGGAAATAAACATGAACCTCTCTCTGAAAAGGGAACAATTTCTAACTCAATGGAAAAACTACTGTATAAATTTTAGCCAGCAATAGTGTTATTAGGAGCAGAGAACCACGTTTGCAGAGATAAAGTATGTGAACTATTTAACATACTTATTTCAAAGTAGGCATCAGTTTGTCTTCATCTTCCTGCAGTTCAGCATTATGCAATTTTCCATATACGCTTGGAATAAAAGGAGTCTGCCAGAAAATGCTCCATACTTTATAACATGCCTTACATTCATATCAAACTGCAAATAATTTTACTACTCCATTAAAACTATCCTAATATATTTAAGTTCTAATATTGTTATCTGTTGACAACACACATTTTGTTATCTATTATTAGCAGAAACAAATCCAGAAGTGGAGCTTTTTCTTCTGCTTAAAGAAGAGAAATAAATGTATCAAAGAAGCCCTGACAGTTCTAATGCAGGACATCATGCTTCAGATACTCATCAAAACTGTTAATTACTCAGGTTGAGTTGACATCTTGCTCACGAAACAAGGTCACAATTTTTAGCTCTTCTTCCTATCATTTATTCAGGAATTTTTGCATCATTTAAATGAATTTTTAAAATGAATTAATTCAAATCACATGTAACATAAAAAAGTGATTTCTTAATATTGCAAAAACAGAATCATTCTACCAGATGTGCTATTAGAGACATCACAACATAACCATCATATTTCTGTGCGTGTCATTGTGTGCAATGACAGCCATGACGAGAGATACCTGCCTAATGAAGAACTTACGTTTTTCTTTTTACTTTCTTCTTTTTTTTTAAACTCAGAAGTGTTTAGAAGAATTTGATCACATGATCTTTTAATAGAATCAGAAGTAATATACCAGCTGGTTCATATCATTCTTTTATGATATTCTGAGGGAGAGTTCTATACTGATTTAATTTTCTTGGGAAAAAATATGTATATTCAGATTTCATGCAAGTCAATTGTCCTTAATGGACAAATGTTAATGATAAGTTTAAAGTACAATATTTTTGGAACATTTGTAAGTTAAAAATTTTAAGAAGAGTCATACTAGTCATTTTGTATCCACACTAACAGAGAAAACAATATTGTGAAAATTCCCAAATGAAAGACATTGCTATCGCTTTTTCCTCTGCAAAATTATCAGGTTGATATAATGGTGATGTCCTACTGATTATTCACCACAGACCTTCCAGCAGGATAATACATTCTTAAAATATGAACTTGAAACTAAAATATTAAATATGCATTTCCTCCTCCTATAGGACACGTTGAAATGCCACATGCTGTTGGTGAGAATGACCCGTAAGTGTTGGATTTTCTCCCCCTTGCTTTTCTTTTCCAGAAACAGTTAGTGCAGCGTGCAGTGAACCAAATCAACAATGTGATTCAAGCTGTCTCCGTAGCTTCTTGGCAAAAGAAAGGATAAACTATAAAAACTCCCCTCCTACAGCTTTCAGCTTTTGCTTCCCACACTTTAACATCTTCTGTCACCTCTGGCGCTGTTACTGACCCATGCTAAGCTAAACTAAAGGATGATAAGTTTGCTGCCTCTGCCCTTGTCCTGAGGGGCTGCACATTATCCTATCAAGTATCAGTAGCCATTTCTGTGGGATATTTGTCACCCCACGAAGGCCTTTGGAACAAATGAAATGGGCAGCGAATTACAAAAATGTCATTCTCTAAAGGAAATGGATGAAGGCTTTTGTTCTCCAGTAATAAATAGATGCCATAGGCTTATAACACTATTTTTATATTAAATTTGACAGGGTTACTATTTCTAGCTCATTAAGGGAACAGCTTGAAAACTATTTCTTTCTGTACTTTAAAAAATAATGCTGCTTCCCCCTTTTCTTCCTAGTAATAAATATAAACAGTACCTGGCAATAGATACTGAAAATCATGGATCATGATTCATTTGAAGTTACTTTTGCTACTGTTTGTTTTAAAAACATACAAAAACCATTTTTAGGGAGAGATTTTGAGACTATAAATGAATTATGTAAGAGGTACCTATGAATGCATTTTAAAAGTCTGATTTATACCTATTCCTTCTTTCTTTATAAATCACAAATATATTACTTCCTTTTCTCAGTTTTCTCACACATTATGGTTTTACAGGGCACTGTGATAAATATGCCATAGACAAAGGTCAAGCAAAGGATAATAACTCAATTCTTTAAATGAAAGCTTCAAAGTAAATCCTCTGTGTTTAACAGCAGTATACAGGGGTCAAGATGACAATGTCCCAGACTTGAGAACAAAATGTGTGTTAATATCTTTGAGCCTCAGTACATTTGTTAAATGGGTATACTTGGACTGACATACTTAGGTTTTCTTTGAAGTAGAACTTGAGCGAGATACCTAATACATGATAATAAATTAAATACCACCACATATTTTTAAATAGACTTAGATTGTGTAGTTCATCAGGTTGAGCTGAGTATTTTCATGGTAGTTATAAACTATTTCCAATAAAATAGGCATCTTTCTTCTATAGCTTTACCTACACAATGATTTTGGAATTGAGCTACCTTTTACTTACTACGCTTATTTTGCTAAATAAAATTTGTAAGATAAAGTATTAAAAATAATTCCTTGGAATTTTTCAGTGATAGTTAATTTGGCCCATTAATGTATTGATGAAGACTGTTAATAGTTGTGAAAATTATTTAATAGTGAAACACATGATCTAGACTCAGATTTTCTGATTTTACATCTTAAATCATAGCATCTGGGTTGACATACAATGTTGAATGTCTTAAGTTTAGTCAGTATGTATGTCCATATTTTTACAGAATTGATTAGCAAAAAGAGTAAAAACTGGCCAAACCAACTCTAAATTTCAATTTTTAAATTTTTCTTTGCTTCTTAACATGAGAATACATGCCTAGCTTTGTGAACTCCCTGATTGCATAAAAGCTGCGATAAAGGCACAAAGGAAGCCAAAAGTTCTACAAAAAGTAATAAAGCATGTCAGTCCACATCTATCCCTTTAACACATGTATTGAGACTCAAGGGTAATAATGTACATTTTAATTTTTAGCCAGATCACTGTCATCTTGACTCCTGTATACTGCTGTGAGCTACCCAATACCCATTCCCTAGTGTCTGACTTCTGACAAATGAGTCTCCGTTTCTTGAATTAAGAACTCTTTATCCTTAAACATTTAACTTCCTTAGCCAAAGCTAGTTAGTGATTCTTCCATAATAAGAGAGGGGAACGTGTTTGAAAAATACATAGGAAGAAAACTATAAGAAATATATCTATTTAGAAGAATGAACTTTTCTCAAAAAATGAAGTCTAAAAAAGAAAACCCCATTTTTCTTTGCAAGTGGAAAATGATGACTGGTATTCTCCATGTTTATGTCACACATATAACTGCTAAATGGAATATGGTAGATTAAAAAGACTTTCATTAATTGAAAAATTATTAAAACATTGTAGTTGGTTATTCAGAAAGTTGGAGTGATTTCTTTTCTGTTGATCTTTAAAAATAGAGTAGACTTCATTCTATATTATTTTATATGTGCTGTCCTATCCATAAGAAACAAAATGTAGAGTATATATATAATCATTTTGTCATCTGAATACTTATTTAAAATTTGACTTCTGTGTTTACCAATTCCTTTTTTCTCTTATCCCATGTAAAGAACCAGTTTTTTCTTATCCCATGTAAAGAACATTTCAAAATAAATTGATTTTTACCTCCTTGATTTGTATTCTTTAACATAATCAACAGGTTTAAAACTGAGCTTCTTATTTCTCAAAATATTCCTCCTGATTTTCTCACTGTTACACCCTAGGAGGCAGTAAATAGAAACCTAGAGCACATAAGTGGTATTGTGGGAAAGACCACAAGAAAGAATGCTATACTTTCTTCTAAGGAAAAAAAAGAAATGACAATAAGCAAAAAGAAATGAGTTTCCCCACCTACTGGTGAAACTGAAGATTGTTAAGCCACATTTGAGACAAGGGCTTCATTTCAGAGTAAAAAATCAGATATGAAACTGTATAGACCAGCAAGATATGAAACTGTACAGACCAGCAACCACTTGACAGCCTGTGGTGCCTATAAGAGCAGGGAGAAGGGCAAAAAGCGTACGGCGGCTGCAAAGTTGTGGTGGCCTAATGAAAGACTTTCTATATTCAGGGCTTTCTTTATCTAGTTGACTGGTTGATGGGCACCCGGGATAGGCAGAACAGGGTAGGGGCTAGGAGCAGTTCAGTGTATTTTAGCAGTTCTTCGATAAGTTAATGAATTGTGATCTTTTTGTGAATTAAATAAGTTACTCTGAGATAAGAGAACCTGTCTTTATATGCCATGTTTTATGGCAGAGAGGGCAGAAAAAGTTACAACATAGCAATCTGGGAATGTTTTATAAAATGAATCACTTGGAAAACTTATTTTTATTAGTGTCAGATCATTTACATCAGAGACACTTCTGGCACTTGAACATTTAATTTGACTAAATCTAGCTAATTATTCTTCAATATATTAGAAGAGAAAATATACAGAAAACATAAAAATCAAACAATAATTTAGAGTTTGAAGAACTACATTTCCTAGAATAATTGAGTCTAAAGAAAAAATATACTTTTTCTTATTCTTATTTTTAACAAATGAGAAGAATAGCAGGTTACATTAGACTTTCTTTCATAAAAAAGCTGTTAAAACATTGTAGGAATTTTCTCTAAAAGTTTGAGTAACTTCCTTTTATGTTGATCCATAAAAGTAGAATAAACTCTATCCTATTTAGTCGATTCTCTTCTATCTCATTATGCACACTTTCCCTTTCAATTCCTGTGTGGTCAGTTAGCTAGTCTTCTTAATTTAGATTTTTCAATATTTCTAGTATCCATACATAATTTTAAATTTCTATCACTTTTATTCTAGGTTGGATACTCAGTCTCTTTCTTTCTTAAATAGATTGCTTCTAAAAACAAACAAACAAACAAAACAAGACATCCAAATGGTTTAGGCTCACCTCCACTCTCTCTCCACTCCTACTGTGCAGCATTATAAATGAGTCTTCATAAATTCTCCCCCACCCAACAAGCCTGGAAACAGTATGGTACGACATTCAAACTACTGCATCTCTCCTGATCTTGGTGTACTTGGCCAGGTTGCTTAATATCTCTAACACTTTGTTTATTCAGAAAAGCAGGAGAGGCTGGGCGCGGTGGCTCAAATCTGTAATGCCAGCACTTTGAGAGGCCGAGGAGGGTGGATCACCTGAGGTCAGGAATTCAAGATCAGCCTGGCCAACATGGTGAAACCCAGTCTCTACTAAAAATACAAAAATTAGCCAGGCATGGTGGTATGGACCTGCAGTCCCAGCTACTCAGGAGGCTGAGGCAGGAGAATTGCTTGAGTCTGGGAGGCGGGGGTTGGAGTGGGCCTCACTCATGCCACTGCACTCCAGCCTGGGCAACAGAGCAAGACTCCATCTAAGAAACAAAACCAAACCAAAACAAAAAATGCAGGAGTAATAATATAATAAATAGTACTTCCTTCAAACTCTTGATATTTTGAAAGTACTTATATTTTTTGTAAAACAAATTCCAAGCTTTTTGTCATAGTATGTGCCCTTCCAAGACAGAAACTTTTGGTAGATGTGTTACCTAACAACACCTAAACAATATGAAATGTAAAATATGTTATCTGTGGAATTTGTTGACATTTAGAACTTGTATTCAATATTATTTAAGATACTGTTTTATTTCTAAAACGATTTATTTTTCTTTAAAATCATTGTATACACTAGCTTTATCACTTTATATTTATATGTATATGTTATATAAGTGGTTGAAAGTATAAGTGGTTTAAAAATCATGTACATTGGAATGGATCTAGGTGACTTTTTTCTATACATTGTTTTCTAAAAAGACGGAACTAACAGGTGTTTATGGAATCTGGGAACCGTTTTAACTAAGACATTCAAGAATTAGTGAGATACTCTAAACCTAGTTATTTTAAATGCTTTTTTTTTTTTTTTTTTTTTTTTGAGGCGGAGTCTCGCTCTGTCGCCCGGACTGGAGTGCAGTGGCCGGATCTCAGCTCACTGCAAGCTCTGCCTCCCGGGTTCACGCCATTCTCCTGCCTCAGCCTCCCGAGTAGCTGGGACTACAGGCGCCCGCCACCTCGCCCGGCTAGTTTTTGTATTTTTAGTAGAGACGGGGTTTCACGGTGTTAGCCAGGATGGTCTCGATCTCCTGACCTCGTGATCCGCCCGTCTCGGCCTCCCAAAGTGCTGGGATTACAGGCTTGAGCCACCGCGCCCGGCCAATGCCTTTTTTTAATAGCAACATCAGTATCATTTTCTTTAAGAACACTGTAACTACTACATTTACTCATTCCTGGGGAATAATCATGAAGGTTGATTTTTATTGCCATCTTAATTTTCAGATGATAATATTAAAGTGGAATCACAAACTAATGCTGTTAACAACGTCTAGTAAAATGAAATGTCGTTTAAACCCATAAATACACAATTTTAAAAGGGAAGTAAACTACTGATTTTAAATGGTGGGGCTTGTATTGGTAAAAGTTGGCTCAAATGACTAATCTTTTTTAAGTTTATTCTCCAAATATAACTTTCAGCTTCCACACAGCAGCTATCATTGGTTAAAATTGCTTTGCAAGATCAGCCATAATAATGTGTATCATATATACATTTAGTATAAACAGAATTCTTCAAGTCATAATATATTAATTAGCTACATGATAGAGCAAGGCATGATTAGATTACTTCTTGAATTAATTTAATTTGCACAGTGGCAGCTAATTTAAAGGAAGCATTCTGTTTTCAAGCTTGTTTTAGAAATTGTTATGTAAAAATTATTAATCTGGGATTTGAAAACAATCTTTCTCCCTCTCCTTTGGAAAGACAATTTGTGATAGAGTACTTCTACATTTGGTAGCTAGAGATAGAAATATTCTTTTAATGATAAGAATAAACTAGATGATGAAAAACCTTTGGAAGAATATGAATCCTACTTCCTAAGATTAGCATCAGATTTTTATCTCTTTATACCCTTTCCAGGATCTTTTTGAAATCAATGGGAGATCTATTCATCAGGGTGGGAGAAAATACACCTGAAGTACGTTGCTGAGATATACTCAGAACAAATAAATAGAAACTAAATTCCACTTCCCACAGCCAAACATGGTTGTTTCTATACTCATCTATCCCTAAGAATCTAATATTCCACTGGGTCCTAAAAAGCAGATCAGAGAGAGAGCAAAGAAATAAAGGTCCTTGATCCAAATAGCAAAGTGGGCCTAAACTAAACTATTACACATAAAGACAGGGTGGAAAAAGTACTTACCAGATTACTAATACATTTTGAGGCTGATGTAAAAATGGCCATGAAGAGGCTCATTGAAAAGAATACATAACCCAATTGCTTCAATGCTGACAGATAAGGAACGAAACTTTGTCACATAAGAGAGCTCCAACTGAAGATAAAACTATTCCACAGTTGTTGCAGATACATTTTACAACATGTCTAATCAAATAATAATATCCAAAATCCAAACATTTCAGTGAGTTCAGCAGTGGAAGTGAACAATAAAAGAAATAGAAGGAAATACAAAACCTCTTCTTCATTAAAATTTAGTTATAGATGCATAAGGTAAAATGTATTCCAATTCAACAAGCATTATTGTCCTCACCAATCTGTGATCACCCTGTTACTGGTATGGCTCTCATATTCTAACCATAAATGATTCAGGAATAAACAAATTCGTTGATCACTTTGATCAAATAGACATTTGCCCAGTTAGAAGCCATGCTGTCCACATGATATGTATACCTTGAATAGTTCTCCAATGAAGAAACTAGTACATAACAACAGCACAGGCAAAGCTCTGAGCCACATTTCAGTTATCAGAGATTTATTAGTTTGTGCCAGGAATTATTCAGCCTCAATTACACCCTATGTGGTTAGTATACTTTTTCACCAAACAAAATCACCAAAATTTACCTATGAAAACATCAATTTTTAATGTATAAGATTCCCACTGATGATTTTAGCCTAACGTATAAAACCACTGGCCACTCAATTCCATATAACCCATAATATAAGCATAGGTATATTCTTCTCAGACCAGAATTTCAGTTCATATATTCAGGAAAGGTGAAATGTGTTATGTTCTGGTTTAAATTTTTATTCTCTTAAGTAAAAAATTGTGCCCTAAGGGCCTCAATTTAACAGAAACTATTTAAGCTTCACATACATATGTTTTTCCTTCTGTGTTTTGTGTTTCACACTACAATGAAGAAAAACAAAATATTTTAGAATTAATTTAACAAATAAAAGGATAAAGCCCTGAAATTTAAGTAGAAACACTGTTATTGCTTTATCTGGTGTTTTTTCTTTTTTCTTTTTTCTTTTTTCTTTTTTTTTTTTTTTCTTGCTGGAGTTATTATTTCAAGTTCACACTTTGATGTTGAAGTATAGAAACTATTTAGCTTAAAGTAAAATGATTAAAGTAATTAATGATATGGAGTTGGTATAATAAATGTGATCAAAAAACCACTGATATTCTCATGTGATTTGTAAAGCAAGCTGACTTTATTGATAATTTCAAAAGAAGTTATTTTAGAATGTTTTGGAAAACTGCAGAATCCTTAAAATGATCATGTATCTATGCAAAGTGGTGGCTCAGATCTACAAGTTTAAATTTAAAATAGGACCTTATTGTTGCCCTCACACATGTATTTTGATATTTAATAATTTAAGATTACATTTTCTTTCATATTCTTTTAACAGACCACAGGTCTTTTGTTTGTTTTTCTATTATCTCATATGTGTTAGTAGGTGAATCACATAAGAAGAAATTTATTTCTCCTTCACCTGTTTATATCTAGAGGAAAATGATAAGGTAAAAGCAAGGAGTAAAACAGGAGAAAGGAAAAAAATGTGTGTTGTGAATAAAGAAGAAAATAAAAATATAAGCAAGAAACCTATTAAGCCTCCATAAATCAAGCATCTTGATTAGCATATCTATTTCTTATTTTTCTTTTCTTCATGTATTTTATAGTCAAAATGATGATTTATGCTGCCTAGTCATTCATACTTTTTATTCCTTATTTCCTATACTACACCAGTCTGGCTATTTGCCATGCCCTAAAATTTTGGATTCTACATTAATTCAAAAACTTTTGCTATTTGCTTCCTTAAATTAATTCTCAAGTCTGATACTTCAGTTCTCCTCATCTCCCCAATTATGTTGAAGTAAAAATAAGATTTACAATGGTTAAAATATAAAAAAACTAAGTCTTCCCAAATTTACTTACCAAGAGGCGTGATGGAATAACTGGATTTTAATTGTTAACAGTAGCTTACAATTGCCTTATACCTTTCTATAGAAAACTCACAAAAGGGAATTTTGTATACGATCTCTAGCCTCTTGAAGGCATTTGGTTAACTAAAAAAGCATCATCTCATGAATGGTGTGGAAAATGAGTACAATTATTTTTGCCAAGGGAGAAGCAACTCCAGGATCGTTCAAAGAAGCAGCGAGTAGAGAACATGAAGTATGCTACCTATGGCCTCGATCAGGTTCATTCAAGGCAACCCAGGAGGCATGAAATTTCAGACACCAAACTATGTTCAGCTGGATACGTGATATGGCTAAAGTGACCATGCTACTACGTGTTCTAGCTCTCTGAGCAGCTTATTTCATCAATTTGTTACTTGTGGGCTTTGAATTGTGCCTGGCACCAAATCAATGCCCAATAAATCTATGAGAATAAATTTTGATCAGAAGCATGCAGTCATCAAGAAACAACCCTTTGCTTGATGTTGAAGAATTCAGTTACCATTTTCACCAACCAGATGCACCCAGAACAATCAAAATACTTCACTTTGAGAGGTTTTGATAACAAACTAGAACTTTGAGGAACGCTCTTTATTGGACCGACTTTTGAATCAGGAGGGAAAAAAAAGTCTATTTAATGAACTCAGAAAAAATAAAGATGAAGACAAAAGAAACATAAAATGAACATATGGCCTTTTCCATGATACATGCTGTTATTTTACCTGTCTTCTATTACTCTTATGTGTTATTCATCTTTCTTCCAGATTTGTATATTTCTCCATTTATACATAGGGAATTGGGGACTTTTAAAAGCTTTTCCCTGTCTCTGATGGATTGGACAATGTTTGCAATTCTAGGAGACATCTGATTATTCTTTCAAAATAAATTCATCAGAAGGAGTTTTGTTCTCTAAAATCATTGTGATTCCAGAATTATCTTTTGCTCTTCTGCTAATAGATCTCCTATCATTGTTTGGTTAATTTATTGGGAAGAAACTTGACATCCTAATTTAATCTTCTTTGTCCTGTGTTTTCCCAACCATGGTCATTATGGGAGGGGGTGAGGGGAGAAAGGGCTGGGAAAAAGGGAGCCTTAATGTTAAAGCTAAAGTTAATGTTAAATTTCAAAGAAGAAACTTTAACTTCTCCCTAATATTAAGAACACTGAGAATTAATACTCACTTTTTTTTTTTTAATCATTCTGTCTGAATTCTAGCTATTCCAGACTCTACTTTTCAAGTTCAGAGAAAAAAAAAATTTAATCTCATTTGGGACATCAACTATTATAACTGTTGTGATTTTCAAGATCTGTTTAGCCATTAAGCTACATTACAGTAAATGCAAATATATGAAGAAGAAATGTAAGTTTTTATTATTAAGAATAAAACAATAAGAAACTCCTGAAGTAAATGAGTTAGGCTTTTTCCATCCTAAAGGATGAGCAGCTAGCTTTCCTACCCACCAATGAGCTATTTTGACCTGACTAAAACATTTCAGTATCCCTCTCATGTCTACTCATCCACAAAGGCTTCCCCCACCCCCATACCATTCCCATCCAATGAGCTGTGTGCCTGATCTGCATGCAATATTGTCCGCCAGCATGAACGATTTACAATGGGCACTTTATTTCTATAATTTAAAAGAAAGACAGAGAGAGAGAGAGGGAAGGAAACAACTCCTGATGGAAAATACCATTTTTTCCCTTCTAATGGATGAGTAATAACCAGGAGATTTTTGAAAAGCTATCTAGGGTGCCTGTCAGTGCTGGCAAAATTTCTGACCCGGAGAAATATAGTCACAAACAGCCCCTGTGATTATGACTTACAGGCCCTTTTGGAGAAAGCTGCACAGAGAAGAAGCAGAGAAATTATAAAACTAGTCTAAATACTTGGCACATAGAATTCACTATCCATCCATACATACAGTTTTGTGCAAAATAAAATATATGTTTGAATAAAGCTCAAAACAACATATATATGAAATATATGGTTACAAGAACTCCACAATGAAATGCCATTTCAAAAGATGCCAAAGGGCTGGAAATCAGCAAATGGATGTAAATTAGATCAGGCTTTGGCACCTTGCAAATCCATATTCCCATCAGCCCCAATCCTTGTGCTCCAATTTAACTTGATTCTGAAGATCCTCTTTGTGGTTCGATTTGGAACCTATTTCCTCTCTTTTGAGATGAGAACAATAAGGGAGGGGAGAAAGAGTATGCGAAGAAAGGTAACAACAATTCACTTGAATTAGGGATCATTTTGCTTCATGTTCCCTTTCAGTCCCTCTTGCCCTTGCATAGATCTTGGCAATGGTTGCTGTTTCAGTGCCAATTTAGTAAAGGCAGTGGGCATCGTGCTGGAGTAGAGAGGAACAGCATAATGTCTCCAAATGAGAATTGTTTGTCAAACACCAGAAGCCAACAGGGGAAATTAGGAAAATAGGGCTCTCTGCAACTATTTTTTTTTTTTCCTACAAGGGGTTAAAGCAACTGCGATAACTGAAATCAGAGCTTTGCTCTACATGGGATTTCTCTTAACAAGGGCTGTCCAAGAGCAGGCGCCTCTGGCAGATTCCCTTGGGAAAACTCTGCAACTTGGGCGTAACTTTCCTCTAGACAACTCTCAGAGTGCTGTTCACTTTGCAGAATATGAAAAACGTATCTCCAATAAGCAAGGAGCCATGTGTGCTTAAGGTATATGAAAACTACATGAGATCTCTCACATGGATTTAAAACAAAAATGATGAATGTAGCATTCGTACAATTTCCATACACATAGTAACTTTCTTGGGTAAAAATTAGAGTTAAAGTGGCAATTTGGCATCCTGTAGAAGAAACATCTGGTTGGTTGACTGCAATTTCATTTATGAATCAGCAGTTTTGGCACTGTGCAGACACAATCAGAGAAAAATTTTATGACGTTGTCTGAGCTTATTTGTGCTTCATTTTAAAACACAGGCAAATGTCCAAGTGTGATTGTGAGGTGATAGTGATACAGCAATAACTTAGTCTATTGAGAAAATCACGTAAATGCTAATTTTGGTCATATTTACAGTCTGCAGGGTATTTATATATGTATTGCATCATTTGGTTCTCTTAATAACCATATGAGGTAGACAAGGAGATATTTTTAACTTCACAGTTGAGAAAACTGAGGCCACTGGAACTTTTTAAAACTAGAGTTTTAATCAAGTTCATCCGGTTCCAATTGTCTTTCTAATTTCAACTCATTGTGGATAAGGGGATATGCTAAATTGAAGAAAGAATGCTTTCATTCCTGGTTGGGGTTGTACTTTTGGTTCAGAAGTGGGAGAGCAAAAGGGATGAAATACAGCCTCACAATTTAGAATCTGCAGTACAATAATTACAGTGTGTGTTTGTGGGTATGGAGAGACACCATATGTATTTATGTAAGTGTGCACATTTGCATTTTGTGCAAGACCATGCCCTACAAATATTGATCAGTACTTGCATGTGACTTACAACTCATTGGTAGCACTAGTCTAAGCTGTAGTAGTAGCAAACACCACCACTGTCATTTTCAATATTTCCTGGATAGGAGACAACTCACCAGAGGTGGTGAGTGTCTACAACCTCTGAAGATAGAATCTGGATTCTCAATTTTCATATTTGAAAAAGGTGAACCCTCTTTTTATTTCAATGTGTTTGTGAATGTACCATTTTCATTTATTAAAGTTCCAAAATATCCAACCTGTTTTTTTTGTTTTGTTTTTAAGACACAACGTTCTGTGACATTCTGAACACAAGATGAAACTCCGACTGAGTGAAAATTTAGTTTGCTATTGGCTAATAACTTTTTCCTAGTGGCTCAATTCAGAAAATTCAGGAAGGGGACTCCATGTGTGTGTGCCTAGAAGCAGGTAAAAAAATAAGCAGTACCTGTGCATAATAAAAATAAGGAGATAATGGTAAATAATATAAATGCCACGAAATATAGTTAGTTTCATGGCCTTGGTTCTTAATTTTTGCCATTTGTTCTGCTTTAAGAATAAAACAAAGAAGAAGCTAACAGCCAGAGATTAATGCAAGAAAGGTGGCTCTTCCCCAAACATTCTGCCTTTTTAGCCCACTGTCTGGAAAACGAATTGAGGTTTGGGGAACTAGCAGTGCTTCTGCATTTTTCTTCATTAGGGAGAGTATTTGTGAAACAAGCTCCAAATTTTTGCCATTCATGATTTCTGGCCACAGGGTGATATTCTTCAGTGACACAATCTTCAATGTATATGAGACAGAGGATCATTTCTTATCCTGAGCATACGACGTAGCTAAGACGCAGCTGAAACCACCCCTCCCACACTCTCCACTTCAACAACAGCAGCTCATTATCAGTAGCACGTTGTAAAGGGCGGTGCAAGCACAAAAATCAATCTGATTGCCTGTATAGCTCTGCAAAATCATTCCAAGGGAGAAAAAGAAAAAATGCCAGAGAGTAAGGAGAAAAGGGGCTGGGAGGGTGGAAATGAGCAGGAATGAGGACATAAACCCTCCAAGGTCCATAAGGACTGAAGTTTAATGGCTGAGTGCTTGTTTTGAACTGTGACCTGAGGTTTGGCTGGGCACTAACAGTGGCATGCCTCATCAGCCACTGTCATAGCCACCCCAGGGTATACCTCCAGCAGGGAGTCAGCTCCATATCCTGAATTCTCAACTACCAGCTACCCACTGCCTCCTCCGCACGCACTGCTGAGACCCTGCCGAGAAATCAGCATGCAACCCAAGGAAGCATCCTTTCCTCTGGAATAAAAATTAATATTACTTGTCATATTTCATGTCTGAGCTCTTTTCATGCTTTATCCTCTGGTAATGAGGGCTAAATTACCAATATTAGTAGATTTTCATGGCTAGCACAGAAAGAGCTGTTACCAGAATAAATGTTTGCCTTGCTTCTGTTGGACACAGGCTTTGCTAATGCAGCTTTGCTAATTATTTCTAAATAGGCAATAATCTGCATCCCCTAGTGCTGGATAGTGGATTGGCCACGTACCTGCTATTTCCCTTATTTACATGTTTTACAACTTTATCAACTACACTAATTACACTCTGAGCACTGTTTAAAATTTTCTGTTAATAGAGATACAATGATGCACCAGAGGATGTGTATTTATGCCATAATTGCGCCTCTGTTCCTACGATGCAGTCTCCAATTAGCTGTCTACGGTGGCACAAGCAGCTGCCTGATATTCTAAAGCAGTGAAACATCTGCATGGCGGATGATACGCTCACATGGATTTTTTTTTAAGCCTAGAAATTTACACCCAAGGGAGTGCAGACAAATAGGAGCCTGTCATGTGTAGGGATGATTAGAAATCCTCACCATGGCAACATTGGAGCAGCCATGTCACAGAGTGAGGGGACACATGTCTAGATGAAGGCGCTAAAAACATTTGCCATTTTTTTTTAGCTTCAGTCTTCCAAACTTCCCTCCCTCCCCCTTTCTCTTTTTCATAGTCTTCTCTTTGCATCTAAAGCCAACCAAAACAGCAGGTGAAAAGGCCAAAGTCTGCAGCCATGCAAGGCATATGACATACGGCATCTAGTGTTAGGAAAAACAGTGAGCAATCAGAAATGTTAGACCCAGGAAATGTGCTGGGCTAGGAATGGGTGGGAGTGTGTTTTGTTTGAAAAATACCATAATAATTATTATTTCTTTAAGTGGTGGATTGTGTTAAGAGCAAGAGGCAAGATAGAAAATAAATATTAGACACAATATAACACTTGAGGTACCTTAGTCAAAAGATGACACCTAATTTAAAATTTCCTTTTAACCCTCATTAACAGTTACAATTTCTGCATGAACAGTTGGCTAGCACATATTAGTGAGAGTAGGGAAGGCACACAAATGTCTTCTAGTCTGATATTGAATATATTTCTTAATGGTTGCTACTTTGATAAGCCTGCCCATATAAGGACAGTACATGGATGTATTTAATTACACATTAAAAAAGCCTTTAAATCCTATAGGAAGTTATGATGGAAATGCAAATATATATCATTGTACATTCTAGAATTATATTGATTTGTATATTATGCTAATTATAATTTTGTTAAGAATAACATTGTACTTTGCCTATGATTTGACCACATAGGTGTCAAAGATGCCTCTCACGATATTATATGTTTTGGTCTACATATTACCTTAATTCCTGTTTGAAAATACCAAAGTTTAAGTTATTAATTTAAAAATTGGTCTTCCAAATAATTATTATTTCATATGGTTATGGCAACACTTCACAATTAATAACGAAGGCATGTTTAAAAGTATTTAATTAGCAGAGAGCTGAGAGGTGAAGGGGACTACTACTAGTGAAATAATTAGGGTGAAAATCCTTTATACAAAGAGTAATTATAGATAGGAGCAAAAATGTAACATATGTGCTAAATTATAAGAGTACTACAAGCAATGAGAATTGCATTAAAGTTCAAACCATATTCGGTAAAATCAGCTCCTGTTCTTTGACAATGATCCCTTTGGTAAGGCACCAGGTTGTCCATACTTGTGTTACTTAACATCACTCTGGGCTGCTACCTCAGAAATGCCAAGATGTCAGGGTAAGGTACAGATTATTCTATCATAACTGGAGTTCTTTTGGGAATAAATATCAAAAATGTACATTTTAAAAATCCTTTAATTCATTATGTCGAGAACAAATACAATATTAGGAAATGCTATAGTTAAACAAATATTTAGTTATTTTTTGAAGTATACGTGTATGCATATGCATTAGTATACATATATACATACATTCATAAAGACTGGCAATACTTTCAAAATAACTGCATAATACTATATGCCTAGAGTATAAAATCTCAAATTGGGGTAGTGATTAGAAGCAGGGTTTTATAGTTCCTCAATACGTTTAAAATAACTTCATGAAATTCTAATAAAAATTTAAAGAAAAGATCATCTTGAGTTAACAGACTATATTAGCATTATCTTGGGTTAATGGCAGATAAGTCTCCTAAGACCATTTCTTCTAATTTTCTAACACCCTGGTACCACTGGGTACATGATGATCAATATTTCAGTCAACCCCCTCAGGCTCCTGGCTTTTATCAGACCATGGCACTAAGACACCTTACAGTGTTTACCAATGAAATCATAAAACGTTAGGTTAACAGTGAAAATGTCTTTCCTCTACTTAACACTTTAGTAACATGAGAATTAGTTATTTATTCAATTCCAAAAGAGAAACTGAAAGTTGCCTCTTCCCCATCATATTCTGTAAGTAAATTCTGAGTGCAGTTGGAGAGGGTCTACATAAATGATTCTTGTCATGACTCTGGTCTGTGGGTCTCGTTGTCCCTCAGTATAGTATATTTTGTACAAGCCTGTATTAGAGAAGTATGATACTGAAGATCCAGCATCCACCACATCTGTCAGCATAAGGACAGAGTTTATCTGATAAACAAGTCATTTTTGGAAACTGCAGATGCTCCCACTGTGAAGTATTAAATGTGGCCCCGCTTAGATACATAGAATGGGGTTCCGGTCGACTGAACGCAGGCTGATAAGCTCTGAACGGCTCAGAATGCTGTTTGCCCACATACTAATGTTAAACAAAAGAACCGCAGACTGCAGAGAAAGGATGCGGGTCAGACCAGTAAATTGCTTAAACCCTTAGGCAGCCTTCTGAAAAGAAAAGGCATGAAAGAAGCTGATATGAGCTTTTATGCAGAATTGTTCTGTTTATTATCCCTGTTAAGGAAATGATGGCAAGTGTCTTGTTAAACTATATATTCCCAATAAGACAAGAGGACTGACTCTCTCTAAACAAGATGCAATATGCCACTGGACATCACTTGATAAACCATACATATCTTCTATATTATTTCTACATTTAGAATACAATGCAAAAGACAATAATTTAAGCTGTACTCCTGAAAACCATAAAAGCTGTTAAATGTGTCTTAGTATTACACTACCTGATTTGTCACTGGGTATTCCAAGCTAATAACAATCTGTCATGGAAGAAATCTATTTTGTATAAAAATTTCACTATCTTCCATTAAAACTTTGTTAGTTTTCAAATGTGATGACTGTATTTCAAATGAATTGCTGAGACAGCTTAATAATAAAATCAGAATAAAGTATATCATTGTGACAACATGTAAACTTACCCTGAATAGAGCAGGGATATAATTTTATTAGTAAAATTCTCCAGTGGATAACATGACAGTCAATATTGAATCTCCCCTGTGTTAGGGGTTGGAGCTGGGGGAAGGGAGGAAAAGATTCTTGAGTTTGCGAGACTTTCAATACTTTCCCTCAGGTCTGACCCCCTCAAGAAACAGCATCTTTTCTGAAAGCAGATTTTTCTTCCACTCAGCCCAGTTTCCTCTCCCTCCCCTCCTGCAGAGACACTCCCATTCTGATTCATGTATTGGGACAAAGGAAATGGGGAAAAATCCCAAGGCTTAGAGAAAACCTGATGAGAGAACCCTAACAGATAAGCAATGGATTTCGTCCAAATCACAAAGCAAGAAAAGATTGGCACTCAAAGGGCCACAAACATACAGAAGGAGGAAATAAAACTATATGATGTAAAGACAGAATAAAGGAAAACACACATAGGCAATTGCACCAACAATAAAAAATTAAAAATTACCTTTTGCTTAAAACTAGTATAACATGTCATTGAGTACTACTTTGACATTTTCCTGCGGCTTTTCTCAACAGGCAATAAATGAAAACAAGCTTGAAACCATTCTGCTAAAGGCTCAGTGTAGGAGGCATGTCCATACTTTGTCATCAGATAATCTTACAATCAGGGTCAGCCTTAAAGCATTTACACCAATAGGCGCAACAGGTTTTTAATAGGAAATACTCAACTCTGGTTCTAAACGTTTAAAAAACAAACTGACAACCAAATAAAAAATTAAAGATACACACACACTAATATGAGTCTTCTCTATTATTAATATAATCAAATTTTAGAGAAAATAAAGTTTGATGGTTCTGCTCTTAAGGAACGTAAGAAACTGAGTACTAAATTAGTAACAAAGAGAGCCCAAACTAGCCAAGGGGAGCAGAAGGGAACTGATATGCCAATCCAGGCACATGGGACCGCTGATTGTGTGTACTCAGTCTGAATTAGTAGAGAGCTTAGCTAAGCACAGACATCAAAGGGAAAGGGAAATGCACAGTAGTAAAAAACATTCCAGATTTAAAATAAAACAAAACAAAAACAAAAGCAAGATTCTGACACAGTGACATTGCAACTCTAGTGAATGGTCCGAGGAGGGAGCTGTTGACACAAGTTCCTGGGTGGAGATAAAAGGACACCATTGCATCCACAGAAAGGAAGAAAAAGGGAAGAGAACTTAACTAAACAACATACTTGAAATGATTTGGCAGAAATAATGTTCATTTAAGCTACAAATCTGCACTCTCGGGGTATCACCTAACATAGATCTCTTCTACATGCTCCCTCTGGGTGTGGTCCAGAGCCAATGTGTCCAGAGCAGATTCGACACATTCTTCGGATAACATAAATAAACTCACCCCAAAAAACAGGAAAGTGCTGAGAAAGGCTAATAGGAAGTGAGTTAACCTCTGCAATGCTTGCCATATTGTTATGGTAAATATTTAGGATGGCCAACTCATTAGATAAATAGATTGGAAGGATGCTCTCATCCTCAGGGCTACTCTGAGACCCCTCTGAAAGGACAAGGCATGCAGGAGATGTATCTTTTCACATAATGCCTGATTCCAGAATGCATAATGGGCACATCACTCCAAGTACTTTCCATTTCATGCATTTTCCTTTATAGAAGTTCTGCAGAGTAAGCCTTTCTTTTTCTTCTTTTTCCTTGGTGATACGCATTGACAGCCTTCAGATGATGAACGTAGATGGTTATATCTGCAGGCTGCAAATTCTGTCTGCTCAAGATTTATTCCCAAAGACCCTCACCTACCTAATCTGAAATGTCCTTGCAGGGCACAGAGCTCACCGCTGCGCCTAAAAGGTCAGCAATGGCAGAAGGCAGGGCTGAAGTGGAGTGGGATCTTTGGAGCACTCTGTCCTCAGCAGCTTTCTGCCTTCTGCCTCAGCAATCCTTTGGGGAAGACCTACAGGAAGCATACATACACACACACTCCCTAAGTCTGAGAGCAGTATTGATAACATTTGTTCAGAACAATGGAATACATCTTTTTTTAAAAAAAATTAGACTTCTTCTTCTCCATTTTCTTTCCTTTATACCCCTGTGTATGAGAGGGTGAAGAGTTAGCTCAAGGAGGAATATTATGTAACTTGGTAAACTTTATTTTGGATTAATTAGTCTTTTGAAAAATAAAACTTTTTTTTAACAACACATACAGATTTTCTTTCAAAAAAACTTACCACAGAGGCTACTATGTGAAGTCAAGGAGTCGTTTTGAAAGCACAAATATTGAAATGAGAAAGGGATTCCTTAACTTTTAAATTCTATGAAACTTGCACTCATACGTAGCTAATATCAGAAAGCAATTTCACCTACAGGCCATAAAAATATGTACACCTTTTGGAAGTGTAAAAGATTCTTCTGAATTAACATTCACTAAAAGTAAAGAATATAAAAAATAGCAATACTAGGCAGGGCGTGGTGGCTCAAGCCTGTAATCCCAGCACTTTTGGAGGCCGAGACGGGCGGATCGCGAGGTCAGGAGATTGAGACCATCCTGGCTAACACGGTGAAACCCCGTCTCTACTAAAAACTACAAAAAACTAGCCGGGCGAGGTGGCGGCGCCTGTAGTCCCAGCTACTCAGGAGGCTGAGGCAGGAGAATGGCGTGAACCCGGGAGGCGGAGCTTGCAGTGAGCTGAGATCCGGCCACAGCACTCCAGCCTGGGTGACAGAGCGAGACTCCGTCTCAAAAAAAAAAAAAAAAGCAATACTAAAACTATGTTTTGACTCCATATATGCTTGAAATGGTACTAAAAGTACAAATAGACCAGAGAATTTATTTTCCATGAAATTTTGGTAAACACTTATGAAATGGTGAGGAATTGACTTGAGTCATTAAAGATTACCTTGACTTAAAATGCTCCATTGCCTATAATATCCCACCTATCCTCATAACAAACTTATGATGTGGATCATAATTTATTATCTATATCAAGGTTTTTAAATACAGAAACTATGGTAAGATAAGTCAATGACCATTAATTAATGCTTTAATTAATTAATTAATTTTTTTTTTGTTTGGTGCATTTTTTTTAATAGCTTTTTCTTTTGGCAGGGTAACTTCAGGCCTTGGGGTAAGTTCCAAAGTTTACTTTACATGTATTTCCTAAAATTGGTTCTCAAAAACACATTTCCTAAAGTTGATTCTCAAAAACATGATGCCTAAACGTTATTCATCGTACAACACTGAAGATTTACATGTTGATGCATTAAATGTTTTTCATCTCTAATAAAGAATTCTCCAAGGCTGGCTATCTTATGTCTGAATTGCCGGTGTGTTTATGAAGTGTGCTAATTGATCACTCTGCATGAACATGACTTATCGTTCTGTTAATTATTTAAATCCAGCCATGTTTAAAAAAGAATGAAGAACATAAAATGTAAATGAAAAAAAAAAAAAAAAACAGGAGTAACTATTGAACAGTTTGGTAATTTTCTGTCAATAGGAACTGATTTTGGCATCAAACATATTTCTAGAAGGAGATCAAAATGAACAGCATGTTTTAGGTTTTAAAGTTTTATATCAAGGTTGTGCTTACGTAAGTCAATACATCCTGGAGGCTCTTGCAGCCAGCCATCCTTGCATATTGAGCATATCCCCAACTTCTTATTTGTGTGTCCTTGTAACATACTCCACCTCTCCAGATCTGTTTCCTCATCTATAAAATGTTAATAGCTAACTCATAAGGTTGGTGTGAAAATTAATTGATTAGTTAATGTGATAAATAGATCATTCTTAATTTCATCAATTCAGGTGATTAAAGATTTTGTAATGGGGCCGGGCGCGGTGGCTCAAGCCTGTAATCCCAGCACTTTGGGAGGCCGAGACGGGTGGATCACGAGGTCAGGAGATCGAGACCATCCTGGCTAACATGGTGAAACCCCGTCTCTACTAAAAAATACAAAACACTAGCCGGGCGACGTGGCGGGCGCCTGTAGTCCCAGCTGCTTGGGGGGCTGAGGCAGGAGAATGGTGTAAACCCAGGAGGCGGAGCTTGCAGTGAGCTGAGACCCGGCCACTGCACTCCAGCCTGGGCGGCAGAGCGAGACTCCGTCTCAAAAAAAAAAAAAAAAAAAAAAAAAAAAAAAAAAAAAAAAAAAAAAAAAAAAAAGATTTTGTAATGAATTAACTTGATATTTTGATTTTATTTAGAACTATTGAAGATAAAATAAATGACTAAATCAAAAGAGTCACCATGCAAGTGAACCTTATACTTTTTTATTTTTAACGAAAAGTTTAAAAGTCTTTTACTGGAAAAGGCATGAAAGAGTTACCTGAATATTTGGGTTCTAGTCTTAGTTTCTTCTCAGAAGGAAATCCTGTTCCTCAGTGTCTCCCTTTGCAGAATGAACGGGAACTTACTGCCAAGTAATATCCTGCTCTGACATACTCTGAATATGGGGCGACCTCATTTAGAAAACCATTACTTTGGTTTATAGGTTTATCATCCAAATGCGAACGTTTTTGAATAAAAAGGGGCTCTATTGACAACCACTCTCTCATAATAGGAATAAACCTAGGTTCTCTCTAGCAAACAGACTTTTGGTCTATCTGCTTATAACTATTATCCTACTGCTGAGCAATTTGTATCAATCATTGTGAAATATTTTCCCCTTAATCACATTCTTCCTACCCAAGTGACGTATAAATACTCTCTTTAAAAAGAAGAGCTAAAGTGAAGGTTAAGGAACTACCTAGCATGTTAAATAATTGCTCATGTATGGTATGAGAGAAATTTTTGTTATATAAAAAATATTTTCTGCAACAATATTTTTTAAAGCAAGTATCTGTAAGGGTTTCTTAATTTGGTAATATTGACATAGTTATTCATAGAAAAGGAGTTTGCTGAATTAAACTAACCAGGAAAACACCCAGCCATTTTGAGACAATTTCAAAAGGATGCAGAAGTCTGACATTAATACTTACTGATTTTTGCCTTAATTTTGAAACACAGTCATTACAGACTATCGATGAGGTTTTTGTTTTTAATCTCTTTAGAGATGTCTCCATCACCTTTAACTTACACACAGACCCTGAACAAGGTGTTATGAAATTCTGTTGCTTTATCAGTGATGCAACAACATACTTTTCTGGCCAGTTGAGGGGAACACAATCAACTCATGAGAGCTGCAGAAGCTCTCCTAGTTGGGTACAGGATCATCTTGCCATCAAATGTGACCTGACACAATCAACAACAGTTGATATATGTGCTGTAGTTACTAAGGCTAAACTCTTGATCAATATGTCAGATTTCAAAAGCGATTGCAACAAAGTAGACTCTGGATTATGAGAGAGCTGAATGCACAAAAGAAATGGAAGGACAAATCAGGCAGGACTGCCTGCATTTTGCATGTCAAAGGATGGAGCACATGATGCTGGATCTATAAATGCCTCAGTACTTAGGAAGGCAGTAGTCTGTGGATCATTCTGGGGTCTAAAAATGTTAAACACTACAAGTTAATTATTAGTAAGAAGAAGAAAGAGAAGAGGAGCATGAGCACACACAGTTCCGTAAACCCCAGTAATTCTGCCCAGGCCTGTGACTTGCTCAGACCTCACCTAAGCATCCATTAACATGATAATGCCCATTAATCCCGCCAAACACAACTCATCTGTCATCCTCAGTGGCAACCCATCTGTGTGCATGTTGAGGGGGGAAATTCACAGTTTTAGCTGTCCAGGGATTAGCTTCAGAGGAAAGGCTGATTTTCCCTAATTCTTTGCTAGGAAAGCACTCATTTGTTTGCATTTATTGAAGCACCTATTTACTTTTCAGCTTTCATCATCTCACCAACATCTTAAGCAAAAACTAAGCAGAAGATGGATAAAATGGCAATAAAAACATCTCAGAACAATCAAGCTGAAGGCTAATTTAGTTCTTTCTCAAAGTTTGTGAAATTATTTTTATTTCTTGTCTGATCTCAGAATTGCTTTCTGTCACAGCAAAGGAAAATATGTACATATTTTTATATCTTTAAAGTGTTGTCCATTAAGAGGCTATGCTCTTTTATATTTGCTTTTCTCTAATTGATATAAAATGGGTAAATGCTATGTATGTTTTTATTATCATATATATTCTCTGTTGTGTGAACAAGAAAGAGACGATATTACTTCAGAAAAAGTAAAAATAAAAGGAGCTTAGTTCTTTTGTTTCTCATGATTAAAAACAAGCATAGTGATATCTCACCTTGCCATGAACCCTACCCTATGGTTCAATAGTCTGTTCTTTGAGATGTATCTATTTTGAATAAAATAATATGTATAATAAATACAAATTCCCTTCTAATGCAAACCTAAAAAAAATATTTAAAAGCACTGGCAATAGAAATACCATCAAAATGTTTTGAGGGTAAATCAACAATTCCACTCAGTCAATTTGGAAAGAAAAAATCAGTTACAAGGCATCATGACCCGTTGGCTGACCTAACTGTTTTACTTTTCAACTAACTATATTAGAATAATGCAGCAACGACCTGCTGTGATAAGCAAAACATTCAAATAAGCATTAAAAATATATAAAATCAAACAACTAACCTGACTGATTTTTCACCAAAATGATCTGTCATTTAATTAAACTGATTAGCAAGTTTATTTTAAAAACTGATATTTTTCTATGAGTACAGCCAGGCATTTTTTGTTAATGTCTATAAAGGTGGTAAGTATCATTTATTTTATTATCCTCATCTAGAGTGTCCTAAAGTGGGATGTTAAAAGATCTTACATAAAAAGTATTCCATCACAAAATAAGTTTGGTAAAAACTGGGCTAAAAAGAGTTAACCAGGTTAATTCTGTATAGGACTTCTTAGTCAATGAATTTTGTGCATCTATAAGTAAGAAACACAAGAGGAAGTTACTTTACATGTTAAACTCTATTTCCTCATCTGCAAAATGGGGGAAAAATACAGAACCTCAAACCAATTAGTGCAGGCAAAGCAATTAAGAGTGCCAAGCACATAGCAAGCAGTTAATCAAAATAAATTAATATTATTAGTATATACATATTTTAAAATATATTTGGCATTTTTTTTTCAGTTTCAAGTAACAGTACTTGAAATTAAATTTGCGGAATTCACTATGGAAAATATCACTCTAGAGTAACATTGGGAGGTTTCTATTACTGAAAATATTTGTTGGAAAATGTCTCCACTAATAATCCCTCCATGTGAAAAGAGTTAAACAGCATGAATAATAAAATATATATATATATATATACCTATTAAAGAAGAACAATTAAAAGTAAGCCTGTACATTCACGGAAAAAGGATCAAACTATAAACCTTGTTATTTGAACAACTTCTTTTTGCGTATCTTGTACTGAACATCCATTACTACCTGTCCATCACATCTGGAAAATGAAACAGATGTTAGAAAGCTGACACAATAAAACAAACACTACTATTTAGCTTTTGTTTTCTTTTTCTTCCATTCAAGAAGCCACTAATGGAAATGACATAAAATCTGTGTATGGCAGCATTTCTGAAAAAGAACATCTATGTAAATAGAGCATGAAGGAAGTATGAAAGAATCTAGCAAGCTCCATTTGGGTCTTTAGACCTAATAGCCCAGATTTGGCCCTCAGATGTCTATGCATGCATGAGGTGATACCGAATTTGACCGAAGCTGTGCAAATAATCCAAAAGCAAAATGAGTCCAATGCTTGGT
The DNA here is from genome assembly GCF_007565055.1 of Rhinopithecus roxellana. Classification (NCBI taxonomy): domain Eukaryota; kingdom Metazoa; phylum Chordata; class Mammalia; order Primates; family Cercopithecidae; genus Rhinopithecus; species Rhinopithecus roxellana. The sequence continues at coordinate 115,594,633 of NC_044552.1, forward strand.
GCCTAAAGAGTTGGAACTGCAATTTGCAGATGAGATAGTCATAGAAAAGCTGCCCAGGCAAAAAGGAAATGTCCGGTTTCATCCTCACTGAGAACAGAGTGACATTTTAAGATAAAGTAATGTTTAGAGATTTAAGTTTGTTTTTTCTACAGCACTAATAACCAGAATTATTTTCAGATATATTTATATCTACTAAAAGTAAATTTTGTGAAATAAAACACATTTCCTTTCAATCACATAGAAATATGTGGGTATTTATGAACTATCAAAGTCAGTGAAAGATTTAAAACCCATATGTGTATGTAGAACTTCAGCTCCAACAAAGTGAACCCTATGCATTTGCTTGAATATGCAATGATGCAATCACTAAAATAAATGTACTTGCTGCACTCAATTAAACATTGTATTGTACATGTGTGTTTATTCAATTGTGTGACGATAGAGTGATTGAAACACACACGCTTGGTGCATTTGTCTCAATCTGTAATGCATTTATTTAAATGTACAATCAATCACAGGTCTCTGCTTTTAGTATTTTCTTTGTATTTTTAGAGCATATTAAATATAGACCATTGTGTGTATTCTGTGACACGGTGAAGAACTCAAATGCACACTAAATTAAGTAACATAAAGTTCAAATTTAAGATAAATAAATCATGCAACTAATATGTGTATATGGACAATAGTTATTAGAGTTATATGTACTGAGCTGTTCCTGTTGATAGATGACTGCATGTATAGTTATATTAATACATATTTAATAATAAACAGAAACAATGTAAAAGGTGTTCATACCTGTATTAACATATTTTCTTCATAATTATATATAGCTTTACTGTCTTATTCTATATCAATCATTATTTCAAACATGTTTATTATCATATTCATCAAATTGTTCTATTTTCTGAATTTGTTGTGACTCATTCTTCTGCTTGTTATGTCTGTTAATTCTTATTCAGGGTATAGTATATCACATTTAAAAATTTTAAAAAGTAAAGTCATCTTCAGGAGAGCACTATCTGTGCTTATTCTACATGGCCTGAGTTGAGGAAATGTTCCTCCAGAGCAACTTTTCCTGTGGCATTCTGGCCTAGGACCAATTTATTTTAATATTAAATTCTAAACTCATCTTTCTGCAAGTTTCATATTGTAAAGGGACCTTTTATCTTCCATCCAGTGCCAAGAGAGAGAGAGAAGAGCTCTCTTGCTCCACCTCTGGTTTTTTGTCCATGCTGTTCTCTTAACCTAGAAACTGCTTTTATTCTGTGCTTGACATGATCAAGTCTTCTCACCTTTTAGATCATAACTTATAATTTACCTCTTTAAAGAAGTTGTCCCTAAAGACACTTCCACTCTTTTTTATTTACATATTCATTCCATTAACATTTATTGATTGCCCACAATATTTCAAGCACTGGGAATAAGTAATGAATGGAACAGATGCAACCACTGTACCTACGGAGTTGATAACCTAGCAATATGATCCTTCCATGCTTCATCTCATTATTACATTTATTGTATAGTGCATGCTATAATTTCCAATTTTTCTATTTGCTTACATTTTTGTTTGTTTCTGTATCTTACTTGGCTACATGTTTCCTAAGAACCAGCACTATGCCTCTCTTGCTCACCTATGTTTTCCCTGACATCCAGAACAGTGCCTGGAACATAGTAAGTGGTCAAAAAGTGTCAGTCGAATTAATTAGTTAAGAGAAGGACAAATAGGTTTAGTCGTTGCAATAACCCAGAGCAACTAATACTGTCACTATTTTGCAGTTAAAGGCACGGAAGCTGAGTAGTAATAATGATAGGTCCAAACCATGTTGCTGTTTAGTTACAGGACCAAAGATTAGCACTAAGTCAGTGTAACTCAGTACATAATTGTATTCATTGTATTTTGAATTACTTTATTGTGCACCTGTGAGCAACAGCGAATTCCTAAGAAAGTAAGCTGTGAGGAGAGCTAGGTTCAAATTTAGAGAAGTTAGTGAACCATACTCATCTCTAGTGGGGATAATAATCTCTAACTCGAACTATAAATATCAATTAAGATAGTAGATGTAAATTCTTAGAACAATCTAAATATTATTTCTGATTATTCCTGTAAGAACAATGTGAACAGTAATTCTGATTATTATTATTACGTAGGAACAAATAAGGTATAATTGTCAGAAGCATCTTCTTTGTGAAAGGTATTTGATCTACAGTCATTTCAGTGAAAGTCCAGGGCCCATTTCTCATACTTCTCTTATCTTTACAGCAGCAAATAAGTCTGTGCTACACCTCAATAGGCATTCAATCTCTGTGTGTTGGGTGGATGGTTAGATGGAGATATGAAGAAAGAAGGAATAAATTAATTCCTTTTTAAAGAAAAATTAGGTTATAAAATGTAAAAATATAAGAATAGATTTTTAAAAATATATGTTGGAACGTAAAAAGTATTTTGAATAGTATTAAAAATGCATGGTCTTTTAAAGTGAATTTAAATACAAGAGTGCTGTGTGTTTATTGAGTTATCGCTCTGGGATCAGAACAGTCCAGAATTTTAGCCCAGACTGTCTCCATAACTTTGTTATGTAGGTCATGTACTATCTCAATGACTATAAAATAGTGATACCAGTAGCAAAACAAAACAACCAAAAAAGGACCATGATGACACTTGAGTGACATATTTGATAAGGCCATTGCCATCATTAAAAGGATATTTTAAAATTTAAATAATTTTGACACCTTAAAATAATACAGTCATGGGAGATAGGATTATTTTTAGCAATAATTGACAACAAGCACCTTAGGTAGAGAGAAAAGGGCCAAAGTGTCAGTCATTGCTTCATTTACACTTATATGGAAATTTGAACTTCTTTTTTTTTTCTGTGAGACTCACATAAAGGTTTTCTTCTTTATCCCCAATTTGAGCACTCAGTTATCAGTGAGCTATTTCTAGTCCTTGGCAGGGGGAGTTCAATGATGTGGTGGGAAGCTCAAGAAAAGAGAACAAACCCTTTGAAAAAATATGACCTCAACTAGAACAATCTAGGAGCTCCAAGGTGAGCCTCACTCAGCCTTATAGGTGCCTGAACTACTGCCTGTCATTCACCAAACCCAAATTAGCCAAAGATTATCTTTCTTGCTATCCAGCATGGATTCACTGTGGGCTCCTAGAGGAAAACATATACCTCCTTCTCCACCAAGGACAATAACCTAACCTGCCCTATGGGAGCCAGGCTGTTGAGCCCAAGATAACCTGGTTGGGACCTGCTGCCTTGGAGCCAGGAAACCCAATATAGAAGTGGCCACATTTGGCATCCTCCCTCCACCAGGACAATGAATTTATCAGCTGACTCTAAGCTGCTTTACTGATGAAACCTATTTGTCCTCTGGCCACCATCCATTTTACCTTGTCCAGATGTTTGCTACTTGAACTACATCATTTTTGCCTAATGCTGCCTATGCCATATGGCATTGATATCACCACTGCCTTGCCTGAAATGCTTCTGGCTCAAGTCCCTGGTTATTGGCGTAATTGTATCTCCCCAGTGTGCGTGACACAGTCCTGATTTGCACCTATTGTCCCTTTATAATATCCGCAACTCTGCTTTTCCTCTCAAGAACCCTGGTTTGGACCATAAATCATAAATCATGTGAACATATTGCTATACTGTATAAAGGATCTGCCTTCATATCCATCCAATAGAGAAATTCATCCATTCCTAATGTAGATAAACTAATCACTGCTTTAGACTATCCATGAAAACTCCAAGTGATTAAAAACCAATAATTTAACCCCTAATGCCAGAGTATTTATCAATAACTGATACATTATATGTTCATTGTTTATATTTTTTTTCTGTCTTCCCTAACTGGAATGTAACATACATTTGGGTGCAGGATTTTTCCATTTTGTACACTACTGTATCTTCAGCAATAGAAGGTTATTAATAAATATTTCTGGGCAAATAAATAAATGAAAAAATTCAAGGATGAATGCAGCACAATTTGAACCTCACTATGGTCCTAGAAGTACACTGAGGTCTTTATACATAATGTATTTTTCAATCCTAACAACTCTACAATGCAAATATTACCTTTAAAGAGGAATAAACCAAGTAAGAACAAGGATAAATAATTTGGCTACATCCCACAGACAGAATTCAATGAACCCAAGAAACACCCATGGACTCTAATACCAAAGTGTTTAGATAGCCTGTTGATGCCACTACTGAAGCATATACATTTCACTTTGTTCACTTTCAAATGTTCTGTGTGGACAGAAATAAACAAACTACATTTTGTTCTAGCAGATTTGAGGAAGATCAGGTTTAGATAGTTAAATGCTTCCAGTTTATAAGAAATTACATTTTGATGTTTTAAAAACCAATAATCCAAAAACTTGTCATGCATCCAAGTCTAGAGAGTAGTTAATGAAAAAGCATATGCCTTATTTAATTATTTATTTGAGATGGCTAAAATTGCTAACACTAGAGCAGGCAGTGTTGACTACACTATCACCACCTTACTGGTAGACAGTAGAGGGAACTGTTAGTGCACTCAGCAGCAAGGTGTAAACAGGCTGTGGCAAAGCAGGAAAAAGCAACCAACTACAGCATACATAACATTTGGATCTCCTCTCTTTTTAAAAGTTACACCATTTTATTACAAACTACTCCTACCCTGCCAGCACTCTGTAGTCAATTCAGAGTGGTCTCTACGAGATTGATTTTGCATGACAAAGAACTTAGAATTTCCTTTTTACTGATTTTGTCTACTGGAATTATTGTCATTCACATCAAGTTTAAGTTACTTGTCCAAGTCCCCAAGGGTTTTCACCATTCCTCTTCACTCTTATTCTCTCCAGTCATTGTTTCCTCTGACCTCCTCACCTCCCTCTCACAATCTCAGCCATCTGGAACAATTTTCTTATTTTCCTCTGACAAGTGTCATATCTTACTTAAGACTCTCCTTAAAACTCTTCTCATCTGAGGCAATGATTTCAAGCTTTCTCTGATAGATGTATGGGCATTCTGGTCATGACATCTACCACCTCACTGATATCCAGGGGTTAAATGCTGCTAGTCTACCATCTAGTCAATTGATCTCACCTTTCAGGGACTTATCAGGTCCTTTTTAGAGGAGGAAACACTAAAAGGGACCCAATAGTCACAGAGCATTTTCTTTCCAGATAGAGTTTGGCACTACTATAGTCCACCACAAGAAGCACCAAATATCCTCTTGGATAATTTGAGAAAACAACTATTCTGCCTTCAAATATCAGCAGCATGTGGGATGATCTGAAAGCATGGCTTACAAATTTGTGTTCTCTGTGTGGCTCTTTAAGTACCAGAAGAAAATATTCTATTGAAATTATTGCATTTACCACCTTTTTAAAGTTACACCGCATGGATCATCTAAAACAGAGAATCAAGGCCTATCACAATTTCAATAAAGAATTTCATAGGCATAATAGGACATGCATTTAAAAAATATGTTTCATGAAACTCTGATACCAGAAGACGTAAGCTAGAAGGGGCTTCATGGCCACGTAGCCTTGGAAAGTAATACACACATGCTTCCCCCTTTGTAAACACATAATGAACATTAATGAACACAGATAATAAGTCTCTGTGAAGTCCTGTCAAAAACCATCTCTACTACTATTTTACTCAGTATTTCCCCAATTTGTTCCATCACTGAATTCTCCTTTTAATTGACATAGAACACCATGTTACCTAACAGAACTAGCATTCAACAGAACACAATTTAAGAAATATTGTGACAGAAAATAAAAGCTGGGACAGATGTATTAAATAAGTCAAGTCCAGCCTATTGATCTTATTGGTAGACATAGACATCCCTCAAACTTGTGAAAAATCACTTATTTTAGTTTCTTTATCAGCTTCCTTGAGTCTAAATTTCTCTGTGACAATCCGTCTTCCCCCATTCCCTGATGAAGTAATGTCTCATTGCTCAGCACCCATCTTTTTAAGTGAAGTCAAATACCTCAAAATTACCTATTTGTCATAGCTTAAAATTCACACTCCTTAGCATGGGCTTCTATAATTTGAATGAATTGAACATGTAATTGCAGAGTCACCTATCATTATTCCTTCTAAATGTGCCCAATGTGCTGACCAAAGTATAACTCTTTTTCAAAGACATTCACTGGTTGCCCACTTCTGCGACTTCTGTTCATTTCTTCTTACCAAATCCTGCTCCACCTTTGAGGGCTTCTCAGTGGTACTTAAGGTACATAAGGGCTTCTAGGACGCCCCTAGTTGGAATTTTACATTTTTTCATGTTCCTAAAGTGCAATTTACCTATATGTCAGCTTATCAGACTATATTGTGTATTTAATGACTTGCCTGTTATTCTCAGTGAGACAGGAAACTCCTTAAGGATAAGGTCTGTGTTAGGTTTATCCCAGGATCCTGCTCACAAAGTAGGTTCACAGTAAATATTGGTACAGTTAAATCATATAGTCCACAGTCACACAGACATTCAGCAACAGAGGGACAACCAGACCCTACCACCTGCCAAAACTGGTGGTGTTGCTAATGAAACATAGTAAAGGCAATGGAAATATATGGTTTGTTCTAATCATATACTTTCAGGTTTTCATCGGAACTACAAGATATCACCAATATTTCCATTGCTGTATTCTCACCAATTCAATGTTTTAAGGAAGAGAAATTATGATATGGGAAATTAGTATATAACTTACAAAGTGTAATTTTCAAGTTAATCTTACAACATCAAAAGAATTGTGTAAATTATTGTTTCTAAAAATAAGCAATATTAGAAAGATGAAGAAAGTGTTGTATAACGCTTGAAGATAGGAATGGCTTTCATTGCTCCTTCAGGTGCAACCTACTTCCATGACCACCATTAACTCTTCAAGCCTCTATTTCTTCATCTGTAAAATATCAAACATTTGTTGAGTGTTGAGCACCAACACTGTGCTTTGTAGTGCTAAATTAACTTATACTAAGCATATAACTCATACAATTTTTATGACAAGCATATGAGGTTGATATTATTTCCATTTTATATGTAAGGAAACTGAAGCTCAGAAATTATTCAAATCACTTGACTGAAGATACACAACTAGCCGCTATGTGTGGCAGAGGCAGAATTCAAACCCAATTTGTTAGAGGTAAAGCAAATTTGGTTTCCATATTTTCTATTCCAGAAGTAGTGGTAAAAATTAAGTAAAGTGATAAATATCAAATCCCCTGATATAACACATATAACACCGGATTTGCTCTACAAATGTCCCTTTCTCATTTTCTTCTCTGCTCATGGAATAATGGTATTGCATCAAATAAAGAATGAGTGTTGGGCGTGGTGGCTTACACCTGTGATCCCAGCCCTTTGGAAGGCCAAGTTTGGTAGACTGCTGGAGCCCAGGAGTTTTAGATCAGCAAAAGGATGAAAACCTGCCTCTACAAAAATACAAAAATTAGCCAGGTGTGGTGGTACACATCTGTTGTCCCAGCCTCTTGAGAGTCTGAGGTGGAAGGATTGATTGAGCTCGTGAGGTTGAGGCTGCAGTGCACTCCAGCCTGGGCGACACAGCAAGACTGTCTCCAAAAAACAAAACAAAACAAAAAATTCCAAAAGCCAAAACCAAAAAAAAAAAAAAAAAAAAAAGAGAGAAGATCTGGGTTCCAGAAAGGTTTTTAGTATCAAGTGGGGATAATGAGACCATGACTACGAAGGAGCTTTAAAATTTCAAAAGCCCTTACAAACGTAAATTTTTGTTACTTATTAAATGAACAATCACTATAGTATGTACTTGCTTGTTTAGCATTCTCAGATTTTGGTTCCAAAGAGATAAGTGACATTTTATGTTGAGGGCTCAACTCTACATACCTCAGTTTAAACTCATCTCTAAGAAAACAAAACAAAACAAAACTTGAATTTCAAAAACATATTATTTTGACTTTTTTCTTTGCTAACACAGGTAAAGTGACTAAAGCCTAAATTGATTCTAGCCAGGTGGTCTCTGACTTCTTTCAGAGAGTTAAGTCTAAGTATCCAATGATATTACGGAGTTGAATACCATAAGAAACTATCCTGTCTCTCACAGTTTGTCTCTAACTTTCCAAACATTTCTTTAATTTGGACTTGAGCTATCTGATCCTTGAGTTTTGATATGGACATTCAGAGAAATACAGAGAAGTTCAAAGGCCATTGCTCTGTTTTCTGGTTAGTTTTATCTGACTCAGTAGTATCTTTTCTCTTTAACATAACACACACACACACACACACACACACACACAGACACATTTTTAATCAAAGAAATACCAAAAAGTATGCAGATGTAATATAAAAAGCTCAGCCAATCATCTAAATGTTTAAAAAATATACAGATGTTAGATTTAATGTAGATAAACCATCTGGCAGATCTGCTTTTTTTTTCACTTTTTATCCAGCTGTTGGATGCTGTAGAAGGACAGCCTAGGTCTATACTTAGATGCACAAGGAAAATGATATCAGATGTATATTGCTAGTCCTCTGGAAAACACTTCCTATTCAATAGATTCTAGGCACCATTAATGTTCTTGAGAGAGAAAAACAGAAATTCCATGGAGCAATGATTTTTATTTGAAAGTGCCTACATTAGAACACAGTTCATGGACTATTTTTTTTACATAAAACATCCTCTTAAAATAATATAGAAACTTAAAGTAAGAATATAATTCCTACTAGCAAAATTTCCAGATTCATATTTAGAGTCAATAATTTATAAAAGAAGTGTTGTCGTAAAATTCTTTTATTTTGACGGCAAGTTAACAAATATATACTTCCAGGGGGCAAATCACCTTTGGCAGGGTGAAAAAGAGTGCTGCATCAAGCCAGGACCAACTTAGAGACCAAAAGATGTTCTAGCAAATACTTGTGTGCCTCTTCTAATATCAGCAAACTCACATGTGATAAGGCACCAAAATAAGAAACAGAGGTGGCCCATCAGTCTTTAGGATTGAAATTTGTTTTGAGTCCATTTTATAAAACCTAAAGACCTCTAGGCTTAATAATTGAGTTTTCAAAAATTCACAACTAAAAAGAAAAACCTCTTTCTTTTCAGATAGTGTATATTCTTTTTCCTTAAAAAAACCTAACTACATATTAAAAGGAAAAACTAACCAACATAATAAGTGTTACTTCTCTCCTCAATTTCTGTGATTTTTTTTTTTTTTTTTACATATTCAGAAGTCATAAGAGGTAAACCAATCTCCTATAATGAAGCAGTTAATGGCCAGTGAAAATCAATGGATGCAGCAAATATTTTGTTAACAGTAATATAGCCACAAAATCATAGTACATATACCAAACTCTTAAAAATTATTAAAGGATGCCATGAGATAAAGCAGGAGAAAAAAAAATACTGGTGAACAAAAAAAAAATCAGATGCTCTGGAAAGAGCAAGGAGAAAAAGATGGGCATGAAAATTTATAGACAGTTTGAGGGTAGGTTTTCAAAGTGGCATGTGACAGAGCCAAGCACAAATCCTCTTACTTATTAACGGGATTTGTCCCTGTACCTGTCACACATTGCTTTGAAAATATCTGCCTTTGTGAAAGGTATACTGCTTCTCTCCGTCAGTTTTACTCTTAAGAGACTAATGTATAATCTATTTAGGTTTCATCTTTTGTATTTCTGTGCATATGACAAATTGTTTTGAACACTCTTCATCCATACACATAAGAAGGTAGGCACTAAGGGCTTATCACTGCATATTTAAAAATCCCTGAGATACTATTTTCCTCATTGGAAATAATTGTTCTATTAAAATAATCTGGATTTATCATTGAAGAATTTTCAACTAATGCATTCATGTCTCGATGCTGTAAGGCAATTGTTCTCAACTTTATCCGATCCAGTTCCTCCTTTTTATAACAAATATTTTGCAACCCATTTACTATAATAAAATGAAATTGATAGATATTATAACCACTTCAAGAACATCACGGAAAAAGTCAATACAATGCCCAACTATAGAATAAAAGAAATAAAAATAAACAACTTTGTAATAATAATAACATAGTATATATTTTGAAACGTAAATATTCTAGCACTGCCACATAATGAAGGCATGAAATCAAGTGCTGATACATATGCAGAGAATCATGATAAATTTGCAAACGCATCAGCTACTAATGCAAACTAAGGTAAGACTGTTGTATTGATGCAGCAAACACCATAAAGAGAGTTGCCATCAATGAACAACAATTGGTAAACTTCGAAATAACAATTTCTAATTAATTTATGAGAGAGCTTGATTTCTGAAAAGTTCATTACATATTAAACAATGTAAAAAAACTTCTAATTACATGTGAATGTAAATAAAATCTAAGTGTGTATAATATTACATAGGTTTTTCAACCACATGAATGTCTGATAGGATACTCAAAAGTTCTGCGAGCATAGGAGAGTTTTTCAGTGAGAGCCTCCTGCAAGCTGCAAATGTCTATCATCGCTTGACTCCACCCAGGAGTCAGTGGAGGCCCTGGATCCACCCCTTGCAATTTTTATAAAATCCTAATACATCCCTGCACGTTTCCAAGGCCTTCTTTAGGGTGTGATACTCCTCCCACCCCATGAGAATCACTGTGATAAGATTACAAAGAAGGGGAATTATAACAAATAATGGTACCTATACCATTTTGTCTTTATTTCATTTTGCCTTTGCTAAAGTGAAGCAGAGCTTCATTTTAAAAAATTCATCATGCAATTGACATTGAATTCACACATTTGTGGCAGCAGCACTCAAAAGAGTCTTCTCATCATAACTTTTAGTTAAAAATAAATGAACTCAGCACATGTATTAGGAACATTTGAGTGAAATTTACTTAATGGAGTATCACACGTGATACGTTTACTTAACTTTAAAACAGAAAGAATAGACTTTTTCTTACGAATTACATTTTATACACATAAACCATTTATCCAGACGTGCACAAAAAATGTAATTTGTAAAGCAGAGGAAAAAAGGAGATGCAGAAGGAATATGGGAAAGAAAAAGAAATAATGGTGCAAGCTGTTGTTTCAATGGAAAAATAACTTTGCACATGACATGATATGGTCCTAGATTTATTATTCTATTTATCCATTTATCCTTAAAACAAACCAACCATAGACATTTACCTTAGAAATATAAAGTTGCTTATTTCTGTGCATACAGTTTTACAGAACCATGGATAGATGGTTTCATAAGGTATCAGTCACACTTCCATAGCATTTGCTGATATAAATATAAAAGCTTCATTTTAAAGGATAAATAAAGCCACACTATTATCTAAACAGGCTAAAATTTAACATCCTTGTGGTTTGTGGAAATTTTTGATGTGCCTGCTGGCTTTTCAATAAAAATCAATTATGCCTTAAATGTGAGCGGTAGTCAACATACTACAGACTATAAATTCAATTTCATACTCAGAAATATGGATTAGCTGAACTTGATGCCCTTCCATTGATTTCAGAAAGCAAAAGCTGATAAGGTAAATAATAGTAAGAGGCTCTCTGACACTCCACATCAAGTTCCGGATTTCCATATTATTTTTGTAAGAACTTTGCAGTCACCACAATATCCTCCTTGTGAAATATGTATGATGAATAGATATTATATGGATTGCTGATTCATCTCCCCATACAGAATGGATATTTGGCTTTCATAAGTCAAGACAAGAACTGCACAGAAAAAAGAATATGCTTATTTCTCTCGGCTCTGTGCAAGGTGTATGTCAACCGATTGTGAATAAATCCAGTGGGTAATTAGAACACACCGATTAAGCACTGAGATTCCACCTATAAATAAAAATTGTGTAAACCAGGAGAAAATTGATATGTTTCAATTCTTCAGTGTTTTATAGGTGTGTGTATGTATGTGTATTTATGTATGTATATTTTTACATATATGAGAGGGGGAGTGAGGGAGAGAGACAGAAAAATAAGAAAAGCATTTTTTAAAACTGAAAAACATCCAGTCCTTATGTTCATTCAAAAGAGCACCTTAAATTGGCAAGAATCTCACGAAGGGGGGAATCTTGAGAGGGGAGGAGAGGAAATAATTTGGTACTAAGAAATCTAAGGAATAATGATCATGAAGAAGAAATTTAGAATAGTTTTTAGCATAATGGGAAATCCAATCACATCTGTAACAATTTTCTTCTTTTCTCCTTTAACGTGCAGAACATTTAGGTTTTATAGAACTGTTCAAGTCCATACTTTGAGCATTTTATGGCTTAGCCATTCTCTTTTGCAGTAAGTGTGGTGTGCTCAGCTTAAATCCTAAAGAGTTCTAAAGAATATTTCATATACAGGCCCAGTCTCACCTTCTATCAGGACAAGTTCCTGTTTCCTAACACAAACAAGGATTGCTTTGTCACATATCCAGAATGCCAACAGAGCAAAACTATGACTCTCATTAGGTCAAAGAAGTACATTCTTAAAAGTTCCCTGCAGCTTTCCTATATACCAGCATTTTTGAGATTTCATATAATCATTCTGGTAAAATCCATGGCCTAAGGTCTTTGCTATCTCAAAGAAATTAATTACACATGAATTTCTCAAGACAGAGGTAATTCACTTAAATATAGGTTATTTATTTCACTGAAGTATAATTATTTTTATTAAAGTATGCTAACCATGAAAGCAAGCTGTATAAAATCCTATAAATACCAAATGGTACATGTCCTAAGGAAATATTTCCAATGTTAAGTAATTTTTCATATATTTATCCTTATAGTGTCTGTTAATCACCATAATCGTTTTTGAGAAAAGTGGTAACAGAGTTGTTGTGGATTCTTTTCACAAATAACAAATTGTTTATATAAGAAAAACATAAAACCACAAAAGGAATGGTACAATCTCATTTGTTGCTTTTTCAGTTATTTACTTGTCTGAGAAAAAAGTCAACAAGGATTTCTTTTCGGCAAATCTAAGAAATCTGTGTGCATGTATGTCGTTTATGAATATATTTTCTTTTCATAAGAGGGAATATAAGAGCAAACACATTTTCACCAATGGCTTTTCAATCTTACTTAAATTTAGCAAACAATATATGTAGAAATTTTATTTTTCTTATACCAATATATACTCAAACATCTGTAAAACATAAAGTTTCTCATAAATATGTACTATGTAAATTACAAAATTTTAAGTTTCAGTGTTTGAAATGAACACTATCTTTGAAACCCATGTAATACAAAAATGCCACAACCAACAATTTTCATCATATGTTGTAACAGTGAATGAAGCCTATGAGGAAAAAGGCATCACATTGTTTATGAAAAAACAATTCTTGTAGATACACTTGGAAAACTGCAAACATTCATAAACAGTTACTCTTTGGGGATAGAGAAAAACTGCCATTAAACAGGTGTTAGAATTTAAATGACATCTCATTAGTGACTCCTTTTTGCAGCTCAGAGACAAATAAAACCTTCATTTAAAAGCATTAGTGCTATTCCTAAGGGTTTCTGGTATCATAATGTTTTGTTTTATGAAGATATTTAGTTTCTTCCAGCATTCTTGCTTATTTATACAAAATAAACCAATTGCATTTCTAAGTTTAGCTGAGTGTGGAGTCAGGGGGTGAATAAGGCCCTTCCAAGTGCTGTAAATGCCCTTGCTCCTCCTTCCATTTCAGTGAGTCTGGGAGGTTGAAGCACAGCCTGATAAACAAAGGCATTTTTGAGCTTCACTTCCAGGCAGAGATTTAGCCCTTGCATCCTTTGCTCTCAATTAACGAACAGTCATAGAAAACTCAGATTTTCTTGATGTCAGAGCCATTAACTATTTTTCCTATTGCTCTCAATGCAAAATGTGAAGCCATCTCTATAATTCAAGAATTATACCAGAGCATATAGCTATTAAAAAGTACCTGCTAATTGAGTTTATCCCACTGCCACTATAGACTATCCTCACATAGACAACTTCAGATCCCAAAATGTGAACCCCAAGATTAGCACACAGAATGCAAGTCTCAATAGACAATCCAGGATTATAAGAATTCATTCATTTCATCATTTTTAAAAGTGACACACTCCAAAATTTAATTAAGCTGTTCGAGATCCTTGGAATTCAATTCACTGTAATTCTACGCTGTATTTGGAGAAGTATCTACTAAGACAAACAGTGAAGAAACAATAAATTTCAAGTAGTTGCTTGGCATCAAATATGATAATTATTTCTTCAGTATGATTGAGGAATTACACTGATCTGTTTTGGAAATACAAAGATAATTAGACCAGATCTGGCTCAATAAGAGCTTAAAGTCGAATGAAGCAAAGTTGGTGGAGAAAGAAGGGATAAGACAATCAACAAAGTTGGTGGAAAAAGAAGGTATAAGACAGTTGACATATATCTATAATATTATTAGGACTATTGAACAGTTAGAAAGTGCAAGGGGATGACATTCACAGAAGAAAAGATGACACTGTTCTCAGAGAGTCAGAAAAGGGGATGGCACTTGAAATGGATTTTATGGGTGGGGATGATTTCATGAAAAGGTAGGCCTGTAAAAATGCAGGTTCTGTTCAAGGGATTTTTCAGGGGATTAAACTGGCCATGATACAGAAGACCCTGAGTGCCAGGCAGCGTATCATATCTTCAATTTATGAGGGATAGGGAGTCTGAATCTTTTGGGAAGGAAAGATGATAGGTCAAAGGAAAATGAGAAGTTAAATGTGGGGGAACTCATTAGAAGGCTGATTTCAGTGCCTTTACAAGAAGTTTGAAGGCTCCATTCAGGGGATTAATAGTGCGAAAAATAATGGTAAAGAGAATTTATTCAAACTGTAGAAACAGACTCTACTGAATGTGGCAAATGATTGAAAATAAGGAGTAACACATGACTCTGAAGACTCAACTCTTGACTGGCTCCAAGCAGAAGGAGGTGCTGGTTTAGAGGAGCAGTAGGAGGTGTTTTGGACATATTGAGTATGAGGCATTAGCAGAGAATCTCAGTGGATAATGTCTGTTACATTTTCCAACTAAAAGTTATATTTTCTGTGGTGTTGTTCTTCAATATATGAGATTGTAGGATAAGGCCGGGCTCGGTGGCTCAAGCCTGTAATCCCAGCACTTTGGGAGGCCGAGACGGGCGGATCACGAGGTCAGGAGATCGAGACTATCCTGGTTAACACAGTGAAACCCAGTCTCTACTAAAAAAAAAAAAAAAAAAAAAAATACAAAAAACTAGCCGGACGAAGTGGCGGGCGCCTGTAGTCCCAGCTACTCGGGAGGCTGAGGCAGGAGAATGGCGTAAACCCGGGAGGCGGAGCTTGCAGTGAGCTGAGATCCGGCCACTGCGCTCCAGCCTGGGTGACAGAGCGAGACTCCGTCTCAAAAAAAAAAAAGAGATTGTAGGATAATTATAGTGTCATAGCTTACATAGAAGGATTGAGAAAGAAGTCAGTGACTCCTGACCTAGAGAAAATCTGAGTTTTATGTGACTATTATTAATCTAATATTTAATGAAAAAGTGAGGCTGGAGATAGAAAATTATCTGTGATAGATTTGCCAGTATTCATCTGCACAGGGATGAAACCACAGGAGGCAACAGGAGAAAATACAGAGACGAAAAACAAGAAAAAGGCAGAATCATGGAGACACATACACAAGCCAAGCCTGAAAACCTGAATTCAATTTTACAATAGACTAGGATGTATTCAATTATTGTTTATACATTTGATGGATACAAATAATATGAAATGATAAAATTACATATGAGCATTGCTTATTAAAATAATTGCTAAATATATCCCAGTTGATTTTGACAAGGTTATAACACTGGGATCATTTAAAATTATCATTCAATTCTCCTTCAATCACACAGCTTAAGCAAAATACAGAGCCCAGGGAAAAAAAAGGAAAGAACAGGGAGCCAAAGGCAGTTTAAACACATTAAGTGACATTTATTTGAAAAGAACAAGTTACAGGCTGTAAGAAAAAGAAAAAGAAAAGGACGTTTTAACTGACATTAGCTTATATTATAAAATACATGACCCTTTGACCTAAATTATTCCAGAATAATTCTAGAAGAGCAGAATATAAATATGTGTATGTGGGACATCTAAAAGAGTCCCCTTTGCATATAATGAACAGATACACTTTCTCGTTCGTTGGCTTTATTCTAGTACTCATTCAAGAAATGAATTAAAGTTTTATGGGAAGAATGAAATTAAAGAACAGAGCAAAAAGGTACATAATAAAATGCTTTAGACACCTACAAACACCAGGTAATTTGGTCTTTGTACTATGGTTAACACTGAAAACAATGATTCATCTTAGCTCTCTTGAGCTTCCTCCAACTACATCTTACTTCCCTCCCTCCCCTTGCTACCTTATGGGCCCTTTACCTTTAGCACCATCTCCTTTCAATACCAATTCACAGGTAAACCTGGTCTCTGTTACTTACATCTTTACATAAGTTCAAGTCAACATGTAACTACTAGGCCTCATTCACTCTTCTGTACAGACTAAATGAGATGGTAATAATTATTACAAATACATTGACATCTTTGGTTTACCATATCTTTCATATATATTATTTCACTAGATTTGTAAATTGTGAATTAGAAAAGAAGTAATTCTGAGGCCATTTGCAGTTTGTCTTTTTTTTTTTTTCTTTAGATTTTGATTATGCCTAATTGTCGATTAAAAACCTTTCCCAGGCTGAGGTGGGAGGATCACCTGAACCCAGGGAAGTCAAGGCTACAGTGAACCATGATCATGCCACTGCACTCCAGCCTGGGTAACAGAGTGAGACTTTGTCTCAAGAGAAAAAAAAAAAAAAGAGAGAGAGAGAGAGGAAAAAAAATCTTTCTGACTTCACAGAAATATTTGAGGGATATACAACAAATGAAGGTGTTTCAGCAATAGTGGGAATGACAGAAACCCCTAAAATCTCTCACACAACCCAAGAAACTGCCTGTTCTAGCCACCATATCTGTAACCAAGCAGCCATTGGCATGAGAAATCCTGGACTGGGGGGGGATCTAGGGCTCTGTAGTGGTTGCCAGAGCACACTCTCCCCTATTTGGGGGGAAAAAAAACTAATTCTAGCAATACAAAGTTAAGCATCTCATGGCTTAATCATAACGGGATTTGTCCTGACTGTCTTAAACTTCTCCTTCCTTAATTTCTTCTCCTTAGAGGGAAAATCTTAATTCTTTAGTTTTTTCTTGCACTTTGTTCTCCATCTTCCTACCGTCACCCCTATCAATATCTTTACTTAACTGACTCAGTCATGTTAAGTTGTAAATGATGGTAACCCTACCTGGCTCTGTGATCACAAAGTCTTCTCTACCAAGAGCCGAGACCTCTTGGTCCTTAGCCCAGGCTCCAGGCACTAGAACCAATGCTGGTTGGACAGATTTTAGGGAGCCTTCTCTCCTTGATCTGACAGGCAGCAACAAGCTATCATTCTGTCGGTTCTTCTCTGACCTTGTATTTTCTGTGCCCAAACTTCCACGAAAGCCTCCTTTTCCAGGATCTGGGTCTGTTAGTCCTTGCCCTTACACTGGTAACATTTTTGACACAAGACACTGAGTTACAACTTGTAACCTCGCGGCTATGAAAATTCACTCCCAAGCTGTGTCTTGGTCACTTGCTGCCCTTATCTCTACTCTGTCTACTCATCCTCACTCCTATTTACAAATAAGAAAATCAGATGCCAAGAAGTTATGTAACCTGATCAAGGTTATTTAGCTTACAGGTGTCAGAGCCAAGATTCAAATCCAGATCTGATGAACCATAAGTCCATGTTCTTTTCCCCATGTCCCCAACTCACACATGCACTAACAATGTTTTCCCCTGAAAAAGATACCTTTCATAACAAACTGCAAGAATTGGTATCACAATCCTCAAATAAAGACAAAATAAACGTAAACTAGAAGTTTATACATGCAATAATATTGCTGCAAAAACACAGATAAGCTTAGGATCTCAGGGCATTTAATTTCTTAATTCTCCTTCATACAGCTTTTTCTGAAGACACTGAAGTCCTATTTTAGTAATACTTAGAAAGCTTTTCTTTTCACATTTGAAAATATGCACTTTTGTGAAGAGCTTATTTTTGCCATTATTCAATCCTTGTATTTCACCCCTTAAGATGTGCTTAGATATGACCAAGTGTATTTTTAAAATATTAATATAAAGTCACCTGGGTAATTTTCTCATTAGAGATTTTCATATATTTCCATACATCTGTCTCAATTTTACCACAGAAAATTATTTTATGAAGTTTTCACGTATTTTTTCTTGTACACAAGAAAAATAAAGAGTCCAAATAATTACCAGTACATTAAAAATTCTACACACTCTTAGATGTAACTGGTTTCCTCCCTAATTAAAGCATTGCCCTGAGTGTTTGGTGGATGAGAGTCCCACCTGAAATGAAATACTGGGAGACAGAGTGCTTTCTCTATTAAATAAGTAAATTCAGAATAATACCTTTTACTAGGTAAAACTTTTTAAAAATCATGTCAAAGGAAATAAAACTTTTCGTCTTTTAAAAATAAAATTCAGTGTCTCATTTCATTGATTTTCGATAAATAGTTCTAATATAGTTGTACAATTATGTGTTGTAAATAAAATTAAAACTATAGATAAGCAGCAAGGTAGGCAAGAAATCACTAAATTAAAAAATGTCTGAAGTAAAATTCACCCCAAATTCTCTTATTAATAAACTGTTTCGTATTCTCTATGAAAAACATACACAAGTGCAGAACTTTAAATTTCTTGTAATAAGAAAAAATAGTCAAAGTTATCACTTTTTATTTTAAAACTTTCTAAAACACTGTTAACCCTTCTCATTCACATTATCTAATAATTTCCAATTGTTTATAAAGATTATAAGAGAAACTTCCCCTACAACAACAATAATAACAACCAGCTTTCTAAGAAGCTAAATTGTTTCATCACTTTTGTTTAAATCACAAATGCATTCCTCAGGAACGTTTGCATTCCATGCCTTGGATGTATACTCCAGGCAAGCAAAGTTCTTAATTTTGAAACTGGTATGAATATTCCTTGGTATTATATCACAACTAAGCAAAGATCCATTCCAAGCAGACTTTCTGCTTTTTCTCCCCCTTTCTTTCTTCCCTTTTTTTTTTTTTTAAAGGGGGGAAAACTGCTTTATATCGACAACCATCTGTGAGCCTGTCTTTCAGGCCATCAAACTCTCCCATCCATTACGGAGCCTTCCTCACCTCCGCTGCATGACAGCACAATAAAGATGACATACTAATTCAATGACTTGTAATTTCAGCTAAACAAAGACAAGTGCTGCAGCTTCTTCTTTTGTGTTAACAGTGCCATATCGGTGAAGCCAGCTATGCAAACATAGCACTGGGAGGGTTTTATGACAGCAGTTGAATGGGGAGACTAGCTTGGTGTTGCTTTTTATGGTTTTTGGCTCCATAATTTTTGGCTCTGTGCTGCTGGCCATGGCTATTGTGTCTGGATTCTGTGTCAGCAGCAGCTAATTGTTCCAATAATGTTTATCATAGGGATCCACCAGGGAGCTGTATATGTGGAGATAAGCTACAGGGCAATGATACACACTATCTTACTGATCTCTATACACAGTGCTTTTGCCTCATGCCAAAAAGCTTTTTAGGTTTCCAGTCTTAAAAAAAAAAAAAATAACAGCTTAATCATCGTGCCAACAATAGTGTCTAAGGGGATGTAATCAGGTTCCTCTGATAATCTTAGCAACACATGAAAGTCATGCGCAAAAGCAGTAATTGAAGCAGTTGGTTCATTCTACCACCTGCTGTTGAAGTCACAGGTTAATCTAAATGAGGTCCCCTTCCGATGAAGCAGTATGCAAGGCACTTTTTATATCATAAATGTGCATTACAGAAGCTTTACAAAATAATAAAGTAACAGTTCATTAAATGAACTGTATGAAGTATCTTAGGCTTGTCCAGCTTTTCCCGCTGCTATTAGATGGCATATCCAAGTGTAAATTCTGTCCACATGTCTATACCCCAATGCACACTTCAGTTTGCATATGGTTGCAGACAATGGGAGTTCCTGAGACAGATGCCCAAATGTAACTAAACGTCAGGCAATCACGGGAATCAGCTGCAGGAAAGTGAAACATTTTTCTTTGTCTGCTTTTGATGATATTTCCCCCAAGATTACTAAATAGAATGTTGACAATGTAAAAATAGCTTTAGAATCAACAATTAAGCAGCTTGCCATAGTCTACATTAGCCCCATGTAAAAGGGATGAATTTTTCTAATTAAACTTCTGACACCTGATTTCCATTTAAAATTTTCCTTAAATGTTTTCCATAAAGTCTTCATCTGACAAAAAATTCTGAACTTATATAGTATGTTGTTCTTCTAACAGCCAATGTCTTTAACAAAAGCGATTTTTAAAAATCGTGAAACTTGTCAAAATAAGATTCTAAGGGAAATTTTAAAGTGTAAATGACACTTTCAGATTAAAATTTGTGCCTGATTTTAATCTATTGCATGAATATACCATTTATTGAGAACCTACTCACTGTCAGATACTAAACTAGGTAACATTATTTTATTTAAGTTTCACATCCATTCTCAGAAAACGTCGTTATGTCTGGAAAAGCTGAGAAAGCCAAATTTCAGAGAGATTCATAATAATGTAAGTTCCTGGGCTAATAAGCGGCAATGTTAGGACAGGAAAGCAATTCAGCCTAAGTTCAAAGCATGCATGTATTCCACCAAGATAAACTGAAATAATTCACTTAGTATAAAAGAAAGTAAAGAAAAATGTTTAAGTTGAGAGAGAAAGAAGATCCAGTTTTAAGTTAGTTATCCACAGTACAGTGATAAAAGAAAATGAATTTGATTTATTTTGATTTTTAAAAATAAGTCGGCCGGGCCCGGTGGCTCAAGCCTGTAATCCCAGCACTTTGGGAGGCCGAGACGGGCGGATCACGAGGTCAGGAGATCGAGACCATCCTGGCTAACACGGTGAAACCCCGTCTCTACTAAAATATACAAAAAAAAAAAAAAAACTAGCCCGGCGACGTGGCGGGCGCCTGTAGTCCCACCTACTTGGGAGGCTGAGGCAGGAGAATGGCATAAACCCAGGAGGCGGGGCTTGCAGTGAGCTGAGATCCGGCCATTGCACTCCAGCCTGGGCGACAGAGCGAGACTCTGTCTCAAATAATAATAATAATAATAATAATAATAATAATAATAATAAGTCATATTTATTAGGATTGGCTTATTACTGGATGTAGTAGCCTGTGTGTAGGGATGAAACAGATATTGTTATAGGACCAGGAATAATTTTCAATAAATTGAAAATAGAACTATATTAATTTAACCTAATTCAGCAGCACAAGATGATATTAAATAGTTAACAAAGTGATTATATTGACTATACATAATAAATGTTTGCCAGATTTTTCATAAATGAAGTTATGAAATAATATTAATAAATGCAACCATAGAAGCTTTTGTATTTAGGAATGCTTACTACATACCAAACAACATCTTAGTAGTTCACATGTGTTTTGTCTTGCATCTTCACACCAATCTACTAAATCTGGAATAATTATCTCCATTTTACAGGTGATGAAACTGAGGCTCTGACATACTAGATCACTTGTGCATGGTTACATTAGCAGGAAAATGGGAGAATGAGGATTTGAGTCCAAGATAACATGATGACTCAAAGCTCTTATCTGAACACTAATAAACAAACTTGAAAAATTAAAATTATCTTTGGTTGTCAAAGATTCTTTACATGGCCTCCAAGGATAGCAGCCCTCTGTCCACAGAAGTACTCAGAAAAATCACATTAAACATCTTTAGTTCAGGCATTTGGTAAACTTTCTTTACAGCTGGAATGTGGCACTAAGGATTATTAAGAGCTGGAATGTGGAGAAGACTGGAGGATACTCTTTGAATATTCAAGAGATCTTTGAAAACAAATTTTACTTATATCCGTCCTGATGATTTTGTACGGAAGCTGGAATAGTAGTGTAGATGATTTTCAAAGGTTTATCTAGGACAAAGTTCCTGTAACAATTGGATGCAAACTCATCTAGAAGTTCTTTTGTAATAGATAACACATCAGTTGAAGTCTACAAACAACAACAACAACAACAACAACAACAACAAAATTGTCTCCAGCTTTCAGTATCACATTGAACAATGTTTTATGAAGTCACCTATCATAAAAGGTGCATTTGTGAACCTTGAGTATTAATCGTCTATCAGTTGAGGCCTCAGAAGGATTCATTATGGCATTCTGTTTGGATAAACCAAAACAGAAAACAAAGAACAAAATGGAAAGGTAAAACTCTTTCCCCTAAACAGCTTCTTTTGGAGAAGTTTTTGTTCATTTTCCTTTCCTATGCTAGAATGTTTTCATATACAATTATTTCAATATACCTGCAACTACTTTAAAACTACTAGCTCATCACTTAAAGTCCACTCACCTATAACTACAGTTACTGGAACAGAGAAAAGTACAAAATTTGCAGAGAGGTTTATCTATAACCAATTCCTACCAGTCCTTTAATATCACCCCTTTTTTAAAATCACACTTTATTTGGTCTGCTTAACTGTAACCTGTTACTGGAAATATATGTTTGACAAAATGTATAAAATAATAGTCTGTAATTTTCAATTCTTTCTTTTAGGTTTAAAACTAAACAAATTAGCCTTTGAAAATACTAATAAAATTCAGGGCTTCTGAATTCTGGTTCTGCAAGAAAAGCACTTTGAAGTCATCCCTCCATCTTGACAAATAAGAAGCTAAACAAAGTGAAAGATCAACAACCTTCCTTAAATCTGCCACAGAAAGGAGGTCACAGGACAAACCACTGCCCCCAAATTGGAGTGAAAGTTAGACAAATACAGAAAATCACAATTTACCTGAGTATAAACCCATGAAAAAAAGTGAGCATGAGAATCAGTAATGGAATATGAAAGCCAGAACTGTAATTAATAAACTACTGGATGCTCAGTGTAGACAAGTCTGAGAGTTAACTCCAGGGTGACCCATTCTTAGAGGAGCACACATTAGCTCCACCTCCAGAATCTTACCAGGTCCTCACTGTGAATATTAGAGAAAAATTCCCTTGTGCTTCTAGCAGGGGAAGGGGAAAAGAAATAATTTTAAAATATGCTAGGGCATTCTGTTCTTCTTAAGTATGCCATAAGAAGGAAAGTTATCAGATATAAAAAGGGTCATTGCATAATTTTAAAGGGTTTGATAGTCATAACAATAACAATAGCATAACAAGACATAACAATCCTTAATATGCATGTTCCTAAATACAGAGCATCAAAATATATGAAGCAAAAAATGAGTGACAAATAAGGAGAAATAGATTAATTATTATAATTGGAAAATTTAACACCCTCGTATCAGAAATGGACAAATTCAGGAAGCAGAAAATCTTTATGGACATAGATGAATTTAACAACATCATCAAGCAACAGGATATTATTGACATCTATAGAATGCTTCACTCAACAACAGCAGATTCTTCTCAAGCTCATGTGAAACACTGACCAATACAGACTACATTATGGGGCATGAAATACACTCTAACAAATTTAAAATAAACGAAATTATATGATGTCTTCTCTCAGACCAAAATAGAATTAAACTGGAAAATAATGATAGAAAGATACAAAGAAAATCCTCAAAGACTTGGAGATTAAACAACATATTTCTAAATAACACATGGGTCAGAGAAGAAATCTTAAGAATATTTTGAACTAAATGAAAATTATGCAAGTTATCAAAATTTGTAAGATTCAGCAAAGCAGTGCTTAGAGGGAAATTTATAACATTGAATGTGTGTATTATAAAAGAAAAGTTCTAAAATCAATAATCTAAGCTTACAATTTAGTAATGTAGAAAAAGAACAAATTAATTCCAAATAAAAGTAAAAAATAAATAATAAAAATAGAGCAGAAATGAATAGAATTTAAAACAGTATATCAGTGAAGAAAAGGAACAAAACCAAAAGCCGGTTTTTTGAAAAGATCAACAAAATTTATAGGTTTCTAGCCAGGCTAACTAATGAAAGAGCAGGTACTACTACAGATTCCATAAACATAAAGGGATCACAAGGGAGTATTATGAACAAATCTATGCCTACAAATTTGATAACCCAGATTAAATAGACCAAATTATTGAAAGACACAAACTGCCAAAACTCACACAAGAAAAAATGAATTATCTCTGAATAGGCCTATATCTACTTAAAGAAATTGAATCAAGTAATAACCTTCTAAGATACAAACCACCAGGCTGAGATGGATTTGATGATGAATGCTACCAAACAACTAAGAAAAAAATTACATCAATTCTCTACAGTCTCTTCCAAAAGATAGAAGCAGAGGGAGTGCTTCCTACCAAGGACTATAGGGGCCAGCATTATCCTAATATCAAAACCAGAGAAAGTAATTACAAGAAAGAAACTGCAGACAAGTCTCTCTCATGGACATGTGTGCAAAAGCCTGAATATTGCCTCAGAAAATATTAGCAAATCAAATCAAACAATGTACAAGAATAATGATGCACCTAGAATAAGTGGGTTTTATCCTAAGTAGGCAAGGCTGGTTCTACATTAGAAAATCAATTAATGTACTCTATCACATCAATGGGTAAAGAAGAAAAATCAAGTGATCATATCAAAGGATGCAACACCCCTGTATAATATCTGAGAAAATGCAATACTCATGTATCACAAAAACTCTCCACAAACTAGAAATAAAGAGAAACTTCTTCAAGTTAATTAAAAGAGCTATAAGATAATACAGCTAACATTGCGTTTAATGGTGAGAGACTTTAAGCTTCACTTCCAAGATTAGGAAGAAGACAAGGATGCTTCCTCTCAGCAGTACTTTTCAACATGATACTAGAAGTCCTGGCTAATGCAATAAAGGAAATGAAAAGCATACAGATTGGGAAGAAAGAAACAAAACTGTCTTTGGTCACAGATGACATGATTGTCTGTGTAGAAAATCCAAAAGAACTGACAAAAGAAATCCTACTAGAACTAATAAGCAATTATAGCAAGAATGCTGAATGTAAGTTTAACATACAAAAGTCAGTTGCTTTCCTCTTTACCAACAGTGAATAAGTGGAATTTGAAATTAAAAACACATTACCATTTACATTAGCAACCCCTCAAAAATAAAATACTTAAGTATAAATAAAACACATACAATATCTATATGAGGAAAAGTACAAAAATGATGAAAGAAAGCAAAGAATTAAATGGAGATATATTCTATTTTCATGGATAGGAAGACTCAATATTGTCAAGATGTCAGTTCCTCCTAACTTGATCTATAGATTCATTGTAATCCCAATTAAAATTCTAGCAAGTTATTTTCTATTTTCTATATATCAACAAATTGATTCTAATGTTTACTTGGGGAGGCAAAAGACCCAAAATAGCCAAATTAATATTGCAAAGAAGAACAAAGTTATAGGACCAACAATACCTGACTCAAGACATACTTTACCACAGTTATCAAGACATGTGGTAAAAGACTAGACAAATTGATCAATGGAACAGAACAGAAAACCCAGAAATAGTCTCACAAAAATATAGATAACTGACTTTTGACAAAGAACAAAAACAATAAAATGGATCAAAAATAGTCTTTTCAACAGATGGTGCTGGGACAAATGGAAATTTACATCCAAAAAATAAATAAATAAATAAATCCTGTCACAGACTTTATACTTTTCACACACACACACAAATACACTTAAAATGAATCATGATCCTAAATGTGAAAAGCAAAACTAACAAACTCCTTGAAGATAACATAAAAAAAATTATGTCAACTGGGTTAATAAAACATTGAAGGTACGACCCCTTAAAGAAATACTTCATATATCTGGACTTATTTAAAATTAAAAACTTCCCTCTGCAAAAGATACTGTCAAGGGAGTGGGAAGACAAGCTATAGACTGGGAGAAAATACTTGTAAAGGACACAACTGATAAAGGTCTGTTATCAAAAATATCCAAGATATTATAACATTCCATGATAAGGAAACAACTTGACCTAATAATGGCAAAAAACTTGAATAGATTTTGCTTCAAAGAAGATATATAAATGGCAAGCGAGCATAGAAAAAAGTGCTCCACATCATATGCCATTAGGGAATTGCATATTAAAAGAACAATGAGATACCATTACAATGCAGACAAAGATGTGGAATAACAGGAACATTGCTAGTGGGTATATGCAAAATGACACCATACTTTGGAAAATATCTGGAAGTTTCTAACAAAGCTAAACATTCTTTCACCATATGATCTAGCAATCATGCTCCTTGGTATTTACCCAAATGAATGGAAAAGTTATATCCACACAAAAACCTGCACATAGACGTTTATCGTAGTTTTATTTGTAAATGCCAAAGCTTCAAAACAACCAAGATGTTCTTCAGTGAATGAGTGGATAAAAAATTATGGGACATCCAGATAACAGAATATTATTCAGCAATAAAAAGAAAAGAGCTACCAAGCCGTGAAAAGACACGGAGAACACATAAATGCTTCTTACTAAGTGAAAGAAACTAATTTGAAGAGGCTACATACCATATGATTCCAATTACACAGCATTCTGGAAAATGCCAAACGGTTGACAGTTAAAAGATTAGTAGTTGCTAGGGGTTGGGGAAGAAACTGGTGAATAGGCAGAGTACAGAGAATTTTTAGGGAGTGAAAGTACTCTGTATGATACTATAATGGCAGGTATACTCCATGTCAATTTACATTTGTCAAAATCCATAGAATGTACAACACAAAGAGTGAACTCTAATGTGAATTATAAACCTTAGGTACTAATTATGTGTCAATGAAGGATAATCAATTGTAACAAGGGTCCCACTCTAGTGTAAGATGTTGTGGGTGTGTGCAGACAGGGCGTCTAGGGGAACTCTCTATGTACTTCCCACTCAATTTTTCTGTAAACCTAAAACTACTCTAAAATATAAAGTTTATTAATTATTTTTAAAAGTAAAAGGGTTTTAAAAATATTAATAGAAAAAGAAATCTCTCACTTAGCTGTCACGCAACCTAGGTAAAATGTAAATCAAACTGCATCATTCTCCTCTCAATGACTCCCCACTGCTTACCTGAGTAAGCATGGTACATGTACCTTCAGTATAACCTGAGATGACTTAAAGAGCAACAGGGATAAACATTTTCTAAATTTTTAAGTGTAATGCACTTATTGTAAAGTGTATTACAAATATAAAACTAGAATAACAAAAAAAGTAGAAGTTGAATAACCATTTGCTGATTCTCTTAATCTGGCTTTTTATCTTCATGCAATGGTATCCTGCACACTGCTGAATAATCTTTTAACAGCTCAACTTCCTTATAAAACATTCATTTTCTTCCATTAATATCTATGATAAAATTAGAGGTATTTTCTGCTACTAAGGGGAGAATTTTAACCACCTGAATGTTGAGGCAGTTAACACTTTTAAATGATCTAGGTTATAGACTAAGTTCCACATAACAACATAAAATGTTTTATAGTGCTAAAAATATTTAAAGTGATTTAAAATAATCATAAAACAAGCATAGCAGCACACTATATTAGACTGACAAAAAATATAACTTTCTTATACTTGGTAAAATCAAATTAAAACTTTTACTTTTTAGTCAGCCTTTAACAACTCAAATGCTTAAAGAAATTATATTTAAGGGAATTTTATATATATAAATGAAATACATTTATTTTATAAATAAAACATAAATTTATATAGTTTTTACATAAATAGAAATCTTATTTATATATAAATAAAGTTATATATACAATTTTTATATATCTTTTTTGTAATTTTATTATATCTTTAATTTATTGGCTTTTTGCTACTGGTTTAACTGTAATACTATACATTGCTATGCAGTTGTAGCATAATTGTTCCCATGCATGGAAAGATAGCAGTTACTATAAGAAAGGTTAAAATTTCCAGTCCTTGCAAATTTGAAAGGACTAGAGATTTTAGAATTTGGAAAGATCCAGAAATGAAATAGTTCTCTTCTTTTATTGCATGATAGTATTGTTAAATAAGAGACTGCATCCATTAAGGAGTATAAAATCATTCCTAACCAAGGTGAGAAGGTGAGCAAAGTACTGACTGGTCTTAGACAATAAGTGGTTATGAAATAATTTTTACTTTATAAGAACACTATTTTACTTTTTCTTAAGCTTGTATTTTGGAGACTATGTTTCTGTCCTTTCATATATGCACTAGACTGAACCAACAGAAATGACAGCAGTGTCCCCTTCTTATCCTTGGCACAGAGCCACATGATCACATACACTGCTACAAAGTAGATAATTTAATAAAAATGCACGGAAACAAACACTTTCAATTTAAAATCTTTTAAAAATCTCCTTTAAGTCTGTCAATTTTATACATATCTTGTTTCTCTTATTAAGATGCAACAATGGTAAGATTGCTTTATATATACTATTGTGATGTCATCTCTTATACATATACATATTAAATATACAGTATGTAAATCTTTCAAGGGGAATCACAGTCATGACCCACAATATTTCACTGATGTTTTAACATTATGTACATAAAAGCTATGCTGAATATACTAGTCCTTGATTTTCCATTACATTAAATGTATGTAGTACACTACTTCTCTCTGTCTCAGCCCCAAGCTTATTTAAAATGTGCCTCCATTTTGATAGTTCTTCAATTGTGCCTCTCTTTTTTATGGAAATAATTTCAAAACAATATTTTCTGGGTGTTAGATTAAAGTATTAGTCCCAATGCTGCACCTTTCCCTTCATTTGCTCTCTTTTCTACGTGAGTTTGCAGTCCTTCCCACTACTTTGACTTGACCATATGACTTGTGTTAGCCAAAGAAATGCAGCAGAAATGAGAATTTGCTGGGTGTAACTCTTAATTGAGGATACATTGTGTGTTTCTCCTTGTTCAGCCCTCTGCGATCACTATGACAGCTGCTGCCCTCAACCTAGAAACCAGAATAAATTCAGTTAGATCCAGAATTAGTTTAATGCATATCAAAGAACCAAGTCCAGCCAGGTCTATAACGTAAAGCATAGCCACCCAACTAAGCCCAGCCTAGATCAGCCAACCTCAGCTATCCTGCAGATGTGTGAACAAAAATAGATGATTGTTATTTTAAGCCACTGAATTTTGAGGTAGCATTTTATGCTGCAGCACTATGGTGGATATATCTCCTGACAAATGCACTCAGCAAACCTGCAGCAATCTTGGGAGGTTCTACCTAGTAAGAGTTGCTTGGCTAGAGTAAAGATTGAAGAAGCAAGCACAGTTGTGGAGACATGGCATTTCTTTAGCTGCCAAAGCTTCTGGTCACATAAGTGTTGATGTGCAGGCAGCAAAAACAGGTGAACTTCCATAAAAATCTTTTGGTATGGTTCAGTATTACTAGTTTGAAGGCATTCAAGCCTGGTATACTTGGTCTTCCCAGTAATTCTGTAAGTTAATTGATACCCCCAAATAAACAGTTTTCCATTAATTAACTAGCGTAGATTACGTTGCCTGCAGCTAAACCTTGAATAGAGACAATAATTAAGTTGACCTAACTTTTACTTAAATTTTGATTTGAGAATTCTGTCCTTTTTAATTTATATTATTTTTAAGTAGTGAGATACCAATCAGATAACTGGAATTCAAGGCCCATGTCTGTTTAATCAATTATTCAATCTTGGGTAAATCATATAAACTCCCCAATCCCCACTTTCGTCATTGGTAAAATGAAGAAAATAATTAGCAACTGCTTCCAGAAAGCATCGTTAAGAATAACATACTATTGGCCGGGTGCGGTGGCTCAAGCCTGTAATCCCAGCACTTTGGGAGGCCAAGACCGGCGGATCACGAGGTCAGGAGATCGAGACCATCCTAGCTAACACGGTGAAACCCCGTCTCTACTAAAAATACAAAAAAAAAAACTAGCCGGGTGAGGTGGCGGGCGCCTGTAGTCCCAGCTACTCGGGAGGCTGAGGCAGGAGAATGGCGTCAACCGGGGAGGCGGAGCTTGCAGTGAGCTGAGATCTGGCCACTGCACTCCAGCCTGGGTGACAGAGTGAGACTCCGTCTCAAAAAAAAAAAAAAAAAAGAATAACATACTATTAAAAGTCACTTTAAATACTTTTAAATAAGATCAGGAGACACATACACAAACACACACACACACACATATATGTATATATACACACATATTTATGTATGCACATATTCAAATGTATGTGTATGTTTACTTTCACTATCAGCTCTAATGCACTGAAAAAAATGCACTGTGGGTTTATTTCTATTTCAAACTTGTTCCCAATTAAGAGAACATTTTTTCAGTTTATGATCTCAGCTACTATGTGGTCTATATTCATTTTCTTGTTTTAGACCAATAGAAAGGCTAGTATTATGAAACATGGTATGATGCCTAATTCATTCACTAATCTATCATGCTCACTTGCCAATAGAAAAAAAATGAAAGAGATGTGTGCTTGATGTAGAATGAAAAAGAAAGTTATAAATAACCAAGCAACTGTGAGTAATTTTAAGTTATGAAAAGTAAAACCTTAGAGATGACTTTCAGATTTTAGTTTCCTTATTAATATTCATTTTTCTCCAATAGTATATGTCTGCAAATGACTGGAATTAATAATTAATCAAAATGTGGTATCTTGTGAATACACATAGGAAAATAGTTTCAAAGACTTTAAAACACAAACTGCTCATATGTAATAAAATAATATTTTAAATATTTTATCTCATTTTTATAACTTTACAGAGAAAGGGAGGCATATAAATGGCAATCATTTTCAGTTTTGTTTCACTCGAACCCATCTGAACATAAAGAGTAGAAATAAAATATAATGCTCTTACCAGAAGAACTGTTGCCGAGCATGAGAGTGATGTCATCCCCTGGTAATTGTTACCCCAGTGTTTAGTACCTAGTGATTACTGCTTCAACCAAAATCTGGTGAGCCTTATTCCATGCCTAGCACATAACTGCCAGGGAAAAGGTGGAACAAGTAGATAAGGTTCAAACTCCAAGGTAGCTTATATTCCAGTGGAAAAAGACAGACAGGAAGCATGTATACAAGTAAATAATGTAAGTTCAGATGAAAATATTTTGAAAAAAATAAAATCAGCTATCACTATAGAGAATAAATAGGTAACAGTAGTAGGCAATAAAGTCATTTTTGAGATGGTGACATTTGAGATAAGACCATGATGGCAGATTTATAGAACATTCAAATGCTTTCTACTATAGAAATAACTCTGTAGAGGGATAACCTAACTGATTAAAACCCTTTTCACTAAAAATAAATTTATCCAAGATTTGGAGAGGGTTGTGGGTAGAGAAGGCTGGAAATAATAAGAACATTTCAAAAGTAGGTACAAATATTTAAAATTCTGATGTATGGACAACTATGCCTGAGGTAAGCCAGACCTGAATGTAGATTTCTTTTGATGACATCAGAGTGGCCTTGGGCAAGTCACTTCATCTCTCTCACAGGATCTACTTCACAAACTTGGATTCAAGACTCTAAGACAGTCATAGCCTTGTTACAAGGTGAAAACCACTTTATTATAAAAGTGTAACAGACGAGTTTGGATATGCTTGTTCCACTGAAAATAATTAGAGGAATACAAAATAGAAAAATGATATGGCTAAGTTTTTGATAGAAGACAAGTGATGAACAGGATTTAGATTTTATATGGGAGTCATCGGGAAGTTCAAATCAGTAGAGGCAGCAGACTCCTCTTTCTCTACAGACATCCCTCTGTTGTAGCTTTGGATATACCTGCTATAGGGTCATACTCTTAGGTCTAATGGCTCCTGTTTACTGTACCATTAAGAACACAGCAGACGCTCACAAATGCAGGCAACGCCATTAAAATTTCACTCATATTTTGATAAAACATTTGTGCTTTAGTATTAACTAAAAACAAACCAACCAGCCTACCACCACCAACAAAAACTCTGTATTATTTGAAAGATATGACCTCAAAATCTCTTTCCAGTCAGACTACATGTGTTTGGATTAAGAAAAAGCAGCTAGCCTTTTGCAATACCATGTAACACTATAAATTCTAGCTACTTTACATTCTGCCTCATGTATCTTTAACATAGCCTATAGCTAAGTTTCAGTTATAAGATCACTGTAGCTAATGAAAATATATGACTTGGAAAAAGTTTTAGAAACCACATTTATCTGCAGTTCTGGGATATGGAGAAATGAGCATTGTTTTTTACTTTAAACAATTTTAAAAATCTGATTTGCAAGTTACTTAGGAAAAAGGAGATGCTATTTTCAAGGTTTTCTTTAAAAATAATTTGTAATACTATTGGGCATGCCTTCAAAACATCCTTGTCAATTTCTTCCTAAATTACTACATTCTTTCCACTAGACTGAAATGAAAGTTTGCAAAATACCAACTCAACAGTAAGGAATTATTTCAATCTCCTTACATAATTACTGAGTAGCAATTATAAAAAAGCAGGACTCTGGGGTATAGAAAGATAAATAAGTACTCAAAAGGAGTTGGCAATCTAGGTAAGAAAGCAGAAAAATGGTGCAGGAAGAGCAAGCCTGTTAGTGATCTTAGAAAATAGTTAGAAAAACTACTGCCCTGCTTATTTATTTACCTGTTTCATTCCCTGTAGCGGAGAGAATGAAATCACCAGAGACTCAGGTCCTTCAACTTTAAAGTACCTCAGAACCCTTAGAGTAACTTTAGCCAATAGCCTAAATCCAAGCTGAAAAAGTGGGTCTTTAGAATCAGCATCAGGACTACTGTACTTTATCTTCTCCACCTCTCTAGTAGGCTTCCAACAGGTGAGTCATTAAAATGGTCATGCATTCTCTATTACTTAAAACCAGTGGAGTAGCTGCAGGACTACTTCACAGATTCTGTGTCCACACACACACACACACACACCCTGGCCTTCTCTACAAGCTACGTAACTGCAGAGGTCATGGCAAATACCTTTAACTCAATTTCCTATTTCACACTTACTTTCATCTAGAAGTAGGTAACAACTGGGAGGTTAATGCCATAACTGCAGCTGAAAAACAACAAGAAAAAGAAGTAATTTCTTACTGACACTTAAAACAATTTTAATTCAATTTTATTGCATTATAATTTACCAAAAAAGCACCTATTTTAAATGTACAACTTCATGAGTTTTGACAAATGTATGTATCTAGTCAACTATTATAACATCAAGATACAGAACATTTCTGTAGTTGATTATTTATTTTATACTTAGGATAAAACATTACAAGTTAGATCTAGTGTAGAGTGAAAGGTGTATACATTTTTAAAGCTTTCTATATATACTGCCAAACTGCTTTCCAGAAAGTTGTTACAATTAGCCCTGCTCTCAATTGTGTATAAGAATGCTAAATTTAGATAAGAAGTCATTGCCCTATTGGCATTTGTCTTGTCTTTTCCAATGAAAATTGAATTTTGAAAAAATGAAGGAAAAGAGCTTTCAAAATTATTTCTTTACTTGGACAATTAATATCTGTGAATCATATGAAAAGTGGGATCCTTAGGAGCAAATTGAAAGCATGTTTGGAATAGAAACTACTCATGTTTTGAAAAAAAAAAAAAAGGTAATTTAACAGAAAAATTTCTACTTACTCTTTCAAAAATAGAAAAACTATCATTGAGATAGCATTTAAGTATAAGAACCTTTCTCTTACAGCAATGCTATTGAAAAGGCAGTCCATGAACCAGTCATATCAGCATCACCTGGAAACTTGTTAGAAATGCAAATGCTTGACCCCACTCCTGGCTTCTTGAATCAGAAACACTGGGCTTTGGGCCCCACAATCTGTGTTTTAACAAATGCTCTAGTTGATTCTAATGCAAATTCAAGTTTGAAAAGCACCATTTTATAGGGTACTTTATACATACAAAGATATTTAAACTTCTTTCAACACTTAGTAGTAAATCCAGCACTCAACAGTCACCAAATTTTTTTCAGTCTTTCCTTTAACCCCTGAGATCTAGGTCTCTTATCTAACGTAGTTGGGATCATCTCTTAAGATTCTTTTTAAATTTAAAAATACATGATTGCTATGTGAAAAATGCTGTATTTGGGGCTATGGTATATACAAAGAAGTAATGTATCATGATCCCTGACTTCCAAGAACTTATAATTTGGTTGAGTAGGAATAACATAACTAACCACACAGTCTCAGTTGGTAAGTGTGAAATGGATGACACAGATAATAGGCCATATAGTTAACAGAGAAGATAGAGTTCACTGAGGGTTTTGGAGAACAAGTTGGGCTTCTTTGAAAAGAAGCAACGTGAGGTGTGCATCAGAAATTGTATAGGTTTTAGATAAGCTAAAGCAGGAAGTGACTTCTGGTGAGAAGACAGCCAAATTGAATGAACTAAGTTTTAGGGAGTGTGTAGCTGTTTAGTTGTGCTAGAAACTGCAAGGAGGTGTATACTTTGAGTGGTAAAAGAAGGCTGAGTCAGAAGGCTATTGGAAAATCACATCAATTTTCCTGGGCATTTGTGAAGTATGCAGTTCTTGAAAGTGGTTCTGAGCTCAGTAGAAAATAAGAACCCTATGGTAGAATGGTTTGGCTACACAAATCAGATCACAAGATCTATATTAAAATGAAACCAAATCAGTTCAGCAATCTCAATCAAGTAAAGGTAGACATGAACTATAATAATGTTCTTGAAACTCTCAAATTTATTCTCAAAATAACAAAACTAAAAATTGCATGTTCGTTACAAAGAAAGTTGTAGTCAATGCTGTGACATGTTATTTTATAAAAGCTGTGTTATGAGCATATTTTGTGCAACTAACACCCAAGCATTTAAAGATAAGGTAGTTTGATAAGACTCAAAAACCCTTTGACTGTACTTGTGGGACATTAGGCTAGTTGAATGAGAAAATGAGACTCAATGACCTACCCCAACCAAATTTGGTATATTTACTTTATACATTATTAGAATTCTGTTTTGTAAAACCAGAAATTACAATGAAATTAAAACTATATGCAGGAAGATCCAGGAAAGTCTAATAAAATACCTAACAAATATGCCTGCTTTACTAGTAAGGGAAGATGGCATTTTTATACATAGGAACCTGATAAAGATTTTCAACATCAAGTCAAATCAATCTCAGTGTTCTACAGTAAGCAGCTGTAGCTTCACAGTGTTTAGAAAAAAAATAACTTGCTAGATTGGAAAGTGCTGCATTGAGTGCTATCTTCTACAAACTCTTTACCTCTCATGTGTATGATATCTGCATCTAAAGGCAAAGGATAATATAGAGGTGGATATAGCTTAAAATAAGTGTTTTCACATTTAAGTATACTGAGTTTATTAAATTGGTATGCAAGATTTATGATGAAATATAAATAGTGCCAGGAATTGCAAGCATTTATAGTGTACTTGTAATTACTGTTTGGGGGCTGCTGGTACAATTTAATATTTAGATAGTTCCCTTAAACTAAGGGACTCAAAACATCTATAAAACTTTAATCT
Organism: Rhinopithecus roxellana; assembly: GCF_007565055.1. NCBI lineage: Eukaryota > Metazoa > Chordata > Mammalia > Primates > Cercopithecidae > Rhinopithecus > Rhinopithecus roxellana. The sequence goes on from NC_044552.1 coordinate 115,630,177, forward strand.
GTAATAGTAATTTCTGGGGAAAACAAAAAGACCTACAACATTATAATCACTACCTTGTAAATTAGGTATTATTTAAAACAAAGCATGTGGCTTTGTCTGTGCAAGGTGCAAGTTTGACCACGAAGTGTTCAACTGCAGGCTTCACAGTCTTGACTGATGTTTTATTGAAGTGGTCGTTGTGAAAACACAATGTTGCCTTTAGATAATCATTTGTGGGCCTCCCTCAATCAAAACCACTTTGCTTTTAATAGAGCTTTGAACTAATGGAGTTTCTAAAGGTTTCTTTGAAAACCTCCCTGTTACTTATCTCTATAAATAATAACAGTATTTATAACAGCTCTCTCTGAGCTATTACCTCATTTTCCTGTCTAATAATGTGACATCTGACATATTTATTCGAAAAGTGACCAAGAACTAATCTGTTTAAAACCACCAGCACTTGAACAACTTTGCAAATATGTGGTATTATGTAACAATTTCCTGAATACCTTCTCTCCGTGTAGTACCTATTTTCAACACAGAGTAAACAAAATTTAACTCTAAAATATTTCTGTTATCTTTATTATAACTTCCACTAAAAGCAATTTCCATTTCACTGTTATCTAAGAGTTATACATTAAGCTTTCAGTAAAGTAGAAAATAGAGGATAAGATTACAGCTTTTACAAATGAAACTTTAAAAATTGGAACTAAGTGACTATATTCAAATATAGAATAACCACAGAAACATTTATAGCTATTATATACTACAATGTAATTGACACTGCTTGACCTTCATAAGTCAGGCACATATAATCACATAGTACATAGGACCAAAATATGAAAAACTTCATAAATAACTCCTTCTACAGATAACGTGTTTTTCCATTGTGTGACTGTGCAGATTTAAGCTTGACTATATTAATATAACTAAAATAAGTTCCAAATTTTGATTCCTTTTAATCACATCTATTAGTATAAAAGGTTATATTCAAATAGTAGTTCTATTTGCATCTAATAACTTGTGCATATTTATAGCCTATTACACATATAATTGCAATGGTGACTTTGCAAGTAGTATTAAAACTTCCATTAGTCACTGACATATGATTTCACCTGTAACCCTAATAAATCTTGAGCCTATGTGGCCCAGTCAATTCATGCAGTCATATTCACCAGACCACAGTAAAACTCCCAAATAGGAATTGAAAGGAAGTTCAAATCTTAATGATTTCTTTCAAGTAACTTTGAAGGAGATCTAAGCCACAATTCGTACACATCAACAGATCTAAAACAAACCCAAAAGCTTACTCTTGCTATTTGCAGATACTTCAGAGGATCTTTCTCCAGGCATATCTTATGCTGCATTTTCTACCATCTTTGGGGCCTCCATTAAATAGACTGATTTAGCCCCTCCCTCTAATTAATCCTTTTTCTCAGAGTTCTCCCTATCTGACCCTCTATACACTTTTCTAATTTTGTGTAATGCAAGATCTGGGAACTTGGCTAACAAAAACTATCTTCAGGGTGTAGATGGTAGATAAAGATGGGGGAACTTGCATATTTTATTTTATTTTCCTTTGCTTCCTTTCTTACGCACCCACATTCCTTCCCAGCCTGTGAGTATGGCAGCAATTAAAAGACACATGGTTAGGGGTAGTATGGTGCACACAGAGGGTATAACATCATTTCACTCTTGATTTTTTACCTATCCTAGATACATTTTTTACTAATTTAGCTAATCAGCCACAACATTATTTTAAAAGCATAAAATAAATAAATGTTCTCACTAAAATCTTGAAATCATATGCTCTCTTAATCTACATTTACTTCCTTCAATTTTGCCTTTCAAATAAGAAATAATGTTGAATTTCTATAGTCTTAATTTATATAAAAACCTATATGTCAGTTATATAAATTCATATGGCAATTAAAGTCATGTGAATTAAAATAATAAATATGTATAAAGGATGAATAAGTACATGAAGAAAAAATATTGCAGTAGCAGTAGAAACTACTTTAAAATCATATTCTACAGAATATTTTGAGAAAAAAATTGAGTGGATTAAAATTACAGTTGATAGTGAAAATTGATGGCCCTGAAATAGAGAAAATGAATATTTATAATGTAATTACAAATAATTAATTTTACTTAGAAGACATCATCAGGAAGTTCTTATAACATTATAATAGTCTCCAAAGTGTCATAGATAGATGAATGGATTACTATCTCCAAAGCAAACTTTCACTCTGTAACTTGTATTTCTGACACCACAAATTATGAAATACTGTGGCTTCTTTTGAAGACCTAATGGCTTCTGTTTCTATCCATTTCCTTCCATATTAAATATTCTCAAGGAAAAATAACCAAACATAATCAGGTTTTTTTTTTAAGAGCTAATCACTTCATTAGTTGACCTAATTTCTCATCAAATCTATACTGTGGTAGAGAAAAAAAATGCTTTTCCTTGCCATGCATCAGACTTTTACTCTAGAAGTCTTAATATGCAACTTAAAATATTTAAATATGAAGATATAATTTATTAAAGTACAGAATCACATGTTAAAGTCCAAACAGAATGTGTAAATATGTGGGTCTATTCAACAGCTCATGGTATTTTATACAAACTAGGCTTTCAAGACAATTTTGCTAAGTAAGTGAATGAAAAATCAAATACTGAAAAATTCACTTCAAAACAGATATGGTTTAGTTTTTTTATATTCATCATATGTTTTCAAGATTATTATTCATGCTAAATTCCCATTTTTCAACTACAGATAATTTGTTTACTTTAAAATTCATTATTTTGGCAAATATTGGTGACTTTTATGTCCTATCCCAAGTCCTAATTTTTAAAGAACAAGATGCATAGTATATACCTTGTTTAACAATTTATCTTTCTTTATGTGAAAATAAATAAAAGATGCTCTATCTCCCTCAGAGATTTCTACTAACTCCATCCTCACTTTAAAGATAATTCTAACTTTTAGATCAATGATCTTCAACCAGTGGTCTTTAACTCTGAGTCACAAGACATACAAAGTGTACAAGAATGTATATGGAAATAAAGTTACATGCCCTGGCTAAAGTTGTATATATAACATGAGCACACACACACACACATACAAACACACAAATCACTTAAGCTTCTTACGATGAATCAAAGGATCAATTATTTAATTAAATGAATTTAGAATACTACGTGGTATATAGAACACAACCTGGCATATAGTAAACATCAAAAAATATTAGCTAATATTATTTTTCATTACTATTTAAAGCATCTTACAAACATTGGAAAGGAAATGCTGAATATTGAACATATGGATAATATCTGAACATATGAAGAACCTTTTTGAGAAACTTCCATTTTAAGAATATAAAAATTTAATTTTATCTTACCTATTTATTCATGGTAAAAAAATTTCATGGTGAAAAAAACAAACATGCAACCTAAGTCATTTCTGTAAGCCAAGTATTACTATTTTTTTCTGTTCTGTTCATTTACTACCTGAATCATTGATATTCTACTTGAGAAACTATGTAAAATGTTTACTTTTTAGTGGATTTTTAATTGAAAAATTACAAAAAAACTGACACCTGATAATAATACATTTCCAATATATTGTCCAACTAAGTGGTCTGAAGCCTCAGTAAGTAACAAAACAAACAAACAAACAAACAAACAGAACACAATGCTACAAATTTCTTATGTAAGTAACCTTATTTGGAAAGAGAAGGATTTTGGAGGAACCATATTGTATCATAAAGCCCAATATCACCTTCATTTCTAATACATTCTCTGGAAGAGTTCAATGCATAATTCAGATGTTTTCTGCTAAAGAAAAATGTCCAAGTAAACTTGACATATCTTGAAATAGTACTTCAATACATTTTACTATTTGGGTAGATTAAAACGAAGAATATGAAAGAAGTAAAGAATATCTCACTCAAAATAAATAAATGGTTATTATAAAAAAGTTAGATAGGCTCTCTATTTAATTTTTTTAAGGAATAATATTTTTCAGATAAAGTAGAAGCCTCCAGTATTCTTATCCCAAATTCGATTTTTCTTCATTCCCTTCTAAAATGAACCACTATTAAAAACTTGAACTCTAGCTAGTCCACATTTTAATATCTTATTATATATATACTAAAATTATATATAAATTTCCCTTTACCATTTATTGTAAGTTTTTATATCCAGACATTTTATCATTCAATTTAAATATATCATTCCCATTGTTATTTTCTTAACCAATGAACAATTTTTTAAAAACAAGGGTTTTTATTTGATCTTTTGTTTTGCTACTGTTGGTGGTTTATTTTACAATTATATTTCAGTAGAAAAACTTGGCTTGTAAGTAATCAATTCCTTGAAATCGACTGAGAATTACTTTTTGACTGAGTAGGTGATCACTGCCTTTTAAAAATGTTTTATATAGAGTTCAAAAGAATGTATACTCACTATTTGTTGAGTACAGAATAAATCCAACTTGTTAAGTATTTTTGTGAATTAATTCTAGAAATTTTGTCATACTTCAATATTTATTTTCATAGATATTGGTACCTTTAAATTATTTCATTCACACAGATGATGATTATCAATCATGTCTACGTACTATTTATTCTGTAAGTATCCTGATATCCCAGTTTTCCTATTTTTGGTGTTCCCCAAATACCTTACATGAAAGTTTCACCTGAAGAAAACATGGCAATATACCATGGCAGATTTTAGCTAACTCTACTGTTGAGTAACCTAACCTAAGGTGACTTCCCTAAGGGAGGTGGCCTGCTTATGAATGAGGAGTGCACTGTGTATAGCAAACTCTAGCCTATCTATCTACGTCAGCTGCCACTAATTTCATCAATAAAAGGCCATTGCTGACATCCATAAAGCCAATTCGCAAGCCATCACTTTCACCAATGAAAATTCATTTACAACATTCATTATGATAATTAACACAGCCTCTGGTATTGATAGGAGTCAAAGATAGCTGAAGCACCTTTAGTAGCCACTGCTGGAATGTGGGCTTTAGATTAAAGATTCTATAACCACCACTAGGTGGGAATTTCTGATATAACTGACTGGATCCCCTGGGGTATATATATCATGATGAACATATCCATTTATATTGAACTGTGCATGATGAAATAATTTAAAAACTGTGATAAATCATAAATATCAAAACATTTTTATAGTTCAAATCATTTATATCCTTTCTTACTTGGGATGTTATTGGTCCATCCTTAAAAAAAAAAAAAAAAAAGACTTCATTTTTTAGAGAAGTTTTAGGTTCACAGCAACATTGAGCAGAAGGTACAGAGATTTCTTATATGCTCCCTCCTCCCACACATACATGGCCTCCCCATTAGCAACATCTCTGCCAGAGTGGAACATCTGTTACAATCAATGAACCTACAGCACATCGTTATCACCCATTGTCCCTATTTTACATGAGAGTTCACTCTTGGTGTTGTATATTCTAAGGGTTTGAAAACATTGATCTATCCTTTCTTGACAGAATATTCAATTTACTACACTTAAGGATTTGTCTAATTCCCATTGTGATTTTATCAGTATTTGTTTCATGTATTTCAAAATTATTTTAATAGCTGCTGTATACAGGTGACTTTTTATATTATCTTGGTGAATTGTTACTTTTACTGATTTGTGAATTTTTTAATATAATTATAGTTCTGCCTTAAAAACTTGTATTATCCAATATTAATTTTGCTACAACACTATTGTTTGGGCCAGTATTGCTATCTTTATATTTTTAATCTTTCCTTGCCATTTTCTTTAAGTGGGTTTCTTGTATATGAAAGAAGTACATATTCAATCTTTTTCTCAGTCATTTTAGTCTTTCATGTATTTTGATTAGTGATATATAAAGGATTATTCCCAGACTCATATTGTTGGTTTTCATTTATTCTGCTTTTTCTATGCTTCTTCTCTTCTACTTCTTCCCCTTTATTTCATTCTGTGACTGATAATACTTTTCTCATTCTTCCTTTTTTTCCTCCTGCTAATATGAAAGCTGTAGACTCTATTCCCATTCTTTAGTGTCTCCTTAAATTTCTAACAACATTAATTGTATATTTTCTGTAACCATTACTGAGTTTGTATTAGTGCTATTCTCTATACACATCAACCATTTAATGTAGTTAATGGTTTCTCAACTTCCATACTATTGACATTTTGGACCAGATAATTCTTTGTTGTAGAAGGCTGTTTTGTGCACTGTAGATGTTTAGCCGCATACCCAAGCTATGTCTACTACATGCCACAGCTCCTGTTCGAGTGTGACAAAAGTGTTTCCAGACATTGTCAAATGTCCCCTGGAGGGCAAAATTATCCTCCATTGACTATCACTGATTTAGAGGATAAAGAAGACTTACATAGTTCTTACTTTGCTAATTTTAAATAACAAGAAAAAAAGGTAGAATTTGCAAGCTAATATATACCTAACCATCTTGTATAATCAGCCTCTTAATTAACAGCTAGAGGAATTAAAAACCAACCATATGTGTAAGTCCTTAGAATTACAGTTCTTGCAAAGTTGTTTGATCATCACTTATTTTCATATCTTCATAAAATTTCAGTTAAATAAAGAGCCAAGTAAAAGTGAAATAAGGTTTTTACCTTTAATTCCCTTCCCTAAAAGTATCTGTGTGTCTACAAAGACTAAGACAGCCACTGGGGCCAAGCCAGGATTCCCGTAGTGAAACAATTGACTTGGCATCACATTGACAACATATAAACAACAGTTTGTCAACAGGCTTCACATTAGTGACAGAACGTTTTTTGGCAAAACAGAGGCATCCTTCTGGGCACCATGGCAAAAACAGCTACTAGCTTTCATTCAGGACTCCTCTGTATGAAGTACCAAATTAATTAAAAGATTACAATTGTGACACTTGTTTCAAAAAGATTTTTTAAAGGAAAAAATACAGCAGAGCAGAATTTCTGCTGAATAAAAATTTCCCTCTAGTGGTTTATTCATAGTTGTTACAGACCTATAAACTCTGGTTAGCTGTTAAAGGTTTTGTGTTTTGTTTTGATCTTTTTTTTTTTTAAGTTAAAACTAACATTATGGAAGTTATTTGTTACCCTAATTTGGGAAACTTCAGTATTCAAGTATTTTCCCCAAATGATGATGGCAATACTATAACTTATTCTGTTTTCAAAGTTAGTTTGTGGAAGATTAAATGAGAAATAAGAAGGCAAAACTACCCATTTATGAAAACATAATTTATTTTAAATAAAATGTAAGCAATGTTTGACAGAATTCAAAGAAGAGAGGGAGCTGAGGACCATGAGAACTTAAAAATACTCAAAACAAAATTCTCCTGAGCTTGAACAAATAATCACTATTTCAGCACTCAGACCATTTAATAAATGTGAAAGTCATTTACCCAGTTAGGAATATAAATCTCTGTGCATATATCTGTGGCTGAAAATTACTTAAGATAGAAAGAAGATGGACTCTGCTCAGCCTCCCTATGCTCAGTTAAGGTACGCAGTGTTTAGGCAGTTTTGAAAATACTTACCACAGGCACATCCTTCTACTACTTTAAACCAAAGGTCAAAAGTTGGAAATTGATAGCGTTACTTAGGAAGACCATAAGAGTAAATGTTATTAAGTTGAAATTGCTAGACGTAAAACTCACTAAAAACTTCAAAAAGTTATTTTAACATTCATGCTGAGATTTACTTAACTGTCATTTGAACATAATGATATTTGTTATTTTATTTTGTTTTAATTTTTTTCAAGACAGAGCCTCACTCTGTCACCCAGGTTGGAGTGCAGTGGCACAATTTCTGCTCACTGCAACCTCTGGCTGGCTGCTGGGTTCCAGTGATTCTCGTGCCTCAACCTCCCAAGTAACTAATTTTGTATTTTTAGTGGAGACAGGGTTTCAACATACTGGCCAGGCTGGTCTCGAACTCCTGGCCTCAAGTGATCCACCCACCTCGGCCTCCCAAAGTGCTGGGACTACAGGTGTGAACCACAGTGCCCAGCTTACAATATTTAATTTTTTTTACTCCGTTTAGTCATTTTCCTGAAGTTTGTAATGTAAATAGCATCTGTGCCCTGTGAACATACATTCTCAGTCACTTAGGGTAATATTCAGTTATTGAATTTTTTTTTTTCAACAGTTCTATGCCCCTGTCTATGCCAACTTTGTGTTAAGTGTAAGATAAAAAGGCAAAATGTATTTCCTGCTCTCCAGGAATGTGTGATCTGTTAGAAAAGATCAGCACGTTCACCCATGTACCAATAGTTGCATTACAAAAAAGTCCCTGGAGATGGTTTAACCAACCCACAAAGTTAATTCTGTGCTTAGTCTGAAGAGTGAGAGAGCACTTGAGGCAAGGTTATTGCATTAGAAAGACCAGAGGTAAAAGCAAGAGGTTCTACGCAGGGACTTGCAGAGAGTAAAAGGAGATAAGGATAGAGAGAGGGGCAAGGCCTTATGAATGATGATAGGAAGTTCATACTTTATTCCACTGTCTTTGAGATGCTCTTGAAGGGTTCTGAGAAAAGGAATGACAGGAGTAGTATGGCATGTTAGAAATCTCATGATTACAGCACTATAGATAGGGCTATTTGAAGGGAGAGCATTCTGGGACAGAGATGAGATGGCACACTCTCTCTATAATAGAATGGAAGTAGGTGTAGAAAAAGGCAAAGAACTGAGAAATAATTGGAAGAAAAAATGGACCAAACTTCGTGATTTAATTGAAAGTAGAAAGTTCAAGAAAAAAATGTTTCTAAGATAAGTGACCTTGTAGAATATATATAGTAACACAACTAGAGATAGCATACTTAGGAGAAGAAAATAATGAGTTTGTTTTGGATAGTCAACAATTAACAAATATTTTATTGAAAGTTTACTATGTCCCAGGCACAGTTTAAGAGCTACTGATACCACAGTGAACAAAACAGACAAACATACCTGCACTCACAGAGCTTAAATTTATTGGAAAACACAAATAAGGTAAATATATAAAATTTTAGTATGTTAAACAGTGACAAATAATAAGGAGGAAATAAACAGAGACAGAGATATACATTGTGAGGGTTGAAATTTTAGATAATCTGGGCAAGGAAAAGCTCTACTAAAATGACTTTTGATAATGACTTGGGTTGGAGAGAAAAGAAATTGTCATCAATACTTATCAAAAAATGAAAATTACAGAAAATAAATTTTTATTTGCAGTTAAAGATGGTAAGTCAGTAAAAACAATAATTGTTTTATAAACTGTAATGGATATGAATGAGTAATATTTGTTTTTAAGGTATTTTTCTTACTTTATTTTCATTCACTTTTTCATTTGGCTAAATTGCTTTGAAAGACTACTATGTATACCACATTATGAACTGTGTGAAGAACATTTTTATATTGTTATTGCTTTTATTTAAAAAAATTATATAATATAAAATAAATTTGATATATTTACTAATATAATTTCCATTTTGATATTCTACATTCCATAGTATAAATCCACACTTCCATCTAGTGCCATTTTCCTTCTGCCAGGACTTGCTTTACATTTCTTATAATGAGAATCTGCTGAGAATACATTATTTCAGCTTTTATATTTTTGGAAAAGTATTCTGCCTTCATTTCGAAGTAGTTTCAGGAGTATAAAATTCTAGATTGACAATTTTTTCTCCCAAGTATTTTAGAGATTGCTCAATTGTCTTCTCACTTGCCTTGGTTCCAGCAAAATATTTGCTACCTACCATCCTCATTTTTGTTCTTCCTATGTTGCTTTAAAGGTTTTATCTTTCATTAGTTTTGAGCAATTTAATGGTGGTGTGCCTTTGTATAATTTTCTTCATATTAGTTGAGCCTGGGTTTCATTGAGTTTATTGGATTTGTGAATTTTTACCAAATTTGGAAATTTTGTTACCATTATCACATCAAAAAAAAATTTGTTCTCTTCCTCTCCTTCAGAAAGTATAGATATGCCCATTAGACAGCTATATATGTATTATAGAATATTATGTGGGACATGATTCTCTTTTTAAAAATTATTTTTAGATAAGTATAGATTCACAGGAATTTGCCAGGATAATTCAGAGAGGTCCCATGTACTTTTCATCCAGTTTCTCCCAATGGTTACCATTTAAATAATCATAGCACAATATCAAAGCCAGGAAACTGACTTGGTACAATGTACATCCATTCTTCCATCTCATTTTATCACATGTATATATTTGTGTAATGTCAACACATTTAAGAACTATTCCATTCATACAAAAGTCTCCTTTGTGCTACCTCTTTATACTTGCATCCAACATCACCATCTAATCACTCCTAATCCCTGGTGACCACTATTTTGTTTTTCATCTCTATAGTAGTGTTGTCATTTAGAGAGAGTTATACAAATAAAATTATATAGTAAATGACCACTCGAGATTAACTTTTTTCACTCAACATAACAATATTGTGATTCACCCAAGATGTGTGTATTTATTGCTAAATGGTATTTCAGTAAAAGATAAACCACAATCTAAACATTCACTTACTGAGGGACATTCTAGTTATTTATAGTTTCGATATTACAGGTAAATTGCTAGGAACAATCATGTCTAGATTTTGTATAGACATAAATTTTAATTTCTCTACAATAAGTGCTCAGAAGTACAATGTTTGAATTGTATGGTAATGATACGTTTAGTTTTTAAAAGAAACTGCCAAATAATCTTATAGAGTGACTGTAAAATTTCACATTCCCACAGAATGTATGAGACCCATTTCTCCACATCCTCACCAGATTTTAATATTGTCATTTTGAGGTCCTAATTTGCACTTCCCTGAAGGTCAGTAATTATCTTTTCATCTTTTGCAGAGCAATAGTTTTTAATTTTGATGAAGTCTAATTCATCTATGTTTTGTTTTATAGATCATGCTTTTGGTATCATGTCTAACAACTCTTCATTAAGCCCTAAACCCCAGACATTTCCCTGTGTTTTCTCTAAAGGTTTTATAGTTTTACAATTGACATTAAATCTAAGATCTATTTCAGGTTGCTTTTCTATAAAGTCTGAGACTTATGTAGGAGTTCATTTTTGCCTATGGATAGTCTTTGGGATTTTTTTTAATGTAGATCAGGTCATCTGCAAAACAGGTACAACATTATTTCTTTGTTTCTGTACATATGACAATTTATTTTTCTTGCCTTACTGCACTAGCTAAAACTTAAGTACTGTGGTAAGAGTGGAAAGAATGATAACTTTGCCTTGATCCCAATCATAAGAAGAAAGCAGTCAGTCTGTCACCATTCAGCAAAATGGTTTTATAGATGCTCTTAATTAGTTTTGTTTTTGTTTTTGTATTTTTTTTTATAGTTACAGGGTTTTTGTAAATGTTCTTAATAATTAGGTTTAAGGTGTTCTCCACTATTCCTAGTTTACTTAGTGTTTATATTTTTTATCATAAAACAGTAAAAATTTTGTTAAATATTTTTTGCATAAATTGAAAGGATAATGTATTTTTTTTTTTCCTGAGCTTGTTAATGTGTTAGCTTGCAATTGATTATCAAATTTTGAACTAGTCTTCCATCACTAGAATAAATTCCTAAAACAAATAAATCCACTAGAATAAAATCTCTGGGTCATGATATATAAACTGTTTTATATATTCCTGATTTCTATTTGATAATCTTTTGTTAAACATGTTTTCATCTGTATTTCATGAGGGATGTTGGTCTGTAGCTTTTTTTGTTTTTTTTTTGTTTTTTTTTTTTGTTGTTGTTTGTTTTTATTTTCTTTATCTTGTTACACGAGTCAGATAGTAATCACTTTTTGGAAGGAGTCATAATGTTTTCCTTTCTCTTCTATATTCTTTAAGAGATAGTGTAAGATTAGTGTTAATTCTTCTTTAAAGAAATGGGTAGAATTTTACAATGAAACCATCTGGAGATTTATATTGAGGGAAGTATTTAATTGAAAATTTAATATTATTAGTTATAAAACTATTCAAATTTTATATTTCTTATTGGGTAAGTTATGGTAGATTTTGTTTTTTAAAAAATTGGTCCATTCCAAGTTGTCAAATTTATTTGTTTAAAGTTATTTTTAGTATTCCCTTATTAGCCTTTTGAAGGTCTGTAGTTATATCTCATGTTTCATTTGTGACAGTAGTAATTTATGTCCTCCTTATTACATATCAGGCTTGCTATGTTAATTTTATTGAACCTTTCAAAGACACAACATTTTGTGTCATTGTTTTTCTATATTGTTTTTCTGTTTTCAAATTTGTTGATTTCTGCCCTTATACATATGATTTCCTTCCTTCTGCTTGCTTTGGGCTTATTTTGTTTTTATGTTTAGGTTCTTGAGATAGGAACTCCAATTATTGATTTGAGATCTTTTCTCTTTTTGAATGTATGTGTTTAGTGCTATAAATTTCCCTCTCCACACTGTTTTCGCTGTATTCTAACATTTTTGATATGTTGTACTTTCATTTTAATTAGTTTCCTGCCCTGGCTCGTTTTCTGCATGCCTATGCCATTGAGAACCCAGAAATAAATTCCTGCATTTATGGCCAATTGATTTTTGATACAAGTGCCAAAAACACATAATGGGAGTAAGGGCAATGTCTCCTATAAATGGTGATGAAACCAATGAATATCCATAATCAGAATAATGAAATTAGACTCTTTATACAAAACCAACTCAGAATGAATTAAAGACTTAAATATAAGACCTAAAACTGCAAAACTATTTAAAAACAAAAGAGAAAAAAATGTCCATGGCATTGTTCTAGGTAATGATTTTTTTTGGATATGTGAACCTGAAAGCACAGCAACAATAGTAAAAATTGATAAATGGGATTGTATCAAACCAAAAAGTTTCTGTTCAGCCAAGGAAACAGGAGTGAAGAGACAACTTATGGAATGGGGTAAAATATTTGCCAACTATATATTTGATAAGTTGTTGCTCTCCAAAATATATAAAAAACGCAAACAACTCACTAGCAAGAAAACAAATAAATTTTAAAAATGGTAAAGGATCTGAATACACAGTTCTCAAAAGAAGACATACAAATGGACAACAAGTATATGAGAAAAAATGCTCAATATCAAATAATCATCCAATAGATGCAAGTTAGAATGGCTTTTGTCAGAAAGACAAAAGATAATTGTTGGTGAGGATATGGAGAAAAGGGAACTCTTACACAGTATTGGTGGAAATTTAAATTAATATAGTCATTATGGAAAACTGTGTGGAGGTTCCTTAAAAAATTAAAAGTAGAACTGACACACGATCCAGCACCCCAGTGCTTGGTATATATCCAAAGGAAATAAGCTCAGTATGTTGAAGAGGTATCTGCACTCCTTTGTTTATTGCAGCATTATTCACAACAGTCAAGATATGAAATCAACCTAAGTGTCCAGCAATGGATGAACAGATAAAGAAAATGTGACATTTATAGATAGATAGATAGATAGATAGATAGATAGATAGATAGATAGATAGAGAAGATGTGATATATCTTTTCACATCTATCAAACAGATAAAGAAGATGTGATATATATATCACATTGCATTTTATATATATATCACATTGTATTATACACACACACACACACACACACACACACTGGAATACTATTCAACCTTATAAAAGAAGAAAACCCCGTCATTTGAAACAACATGGGTGAGCCTGGAGGACATTATATTAAGTGAAATAAGCCAGGCATAGAAGGACAAATACTGTATGATTTCATGGATATGTGGAATCTAAAACAGTCAAACACATAGAAGGAGAGAGCAGAATGGTGGTTACAGGGGGCCAGCAGGAGGGAGGAAGGGTGGGGTAGGGAGATGATGTGTCAAAGGATACCATCCATCCAAATTTCAAGTAGATCGGAGGAGCAAGTTCAAGAAATCTATTGTGCAGCATGGTTAATAACAATGTATTGCATTCTTACAAATTGCTAACAGAGTCAATTTTAAATGTTCTTATTAGCAAAAATGATAAACCTGTGAGTTAACGCATATGTTAATTAGCTCAATTTAGCCATTCCACAAATAAATATATTTCAAAGTATGTTGTACATAATAAATATACACAATGTTTGTCAATTGAAATAAAGTAAAAACATTGGAGAAGTATCAGAGATTATTACTAAAATGAATTTTGAATTATGACTCTAATTTAGCCAGATGTACTTAGGAAAAATACTTAAAGGTAAAGGGAAAATGTAGAAAGATACAGTGGTGTGAAGGAACAGCAGCAGTATGATGGCACAGACCAAGTTTGGAAAATATAAGATTTTTCACTATGGATCAGCTGATACTATGTTAGATATGGATGCACAATGGAAAGCTGAAAGAAATGAGGGAGATGAGGGGCGTTTTTCTGTCATGCAGGAAAATTTAGATTTTATTCTGTTGGTAGGGTGAGGCCACCCAAGAATTCAACAGGGAGCAGGACGTTATCAGATATGCCCCTTAGGAAGACTATGTTTGAGAATCAAACAGATCAATTTAAAAATTTTAAGTACCCAGAATAAATTTATTGTATAATAAATAAAATGATTTAAATAGATTAAAAGAATGTCCATGAAATATTAATACATCCATGGAACACAAAAGAAAATCAATCACATAATTGACCACAAAGAAAATGTTAAATCCAAATAAGAGTAGAAATTGTAAAGGTTAAAATCTCTCATCATAAATACTATGACTATAAATAATTTTAAAACATTGAACAAAACATAAAAAAATTCCTGCGATATTTAAAAATGTAGAACTGACATACTGAAAATGCTTCATGTTGTGCCCTGAATACTTTTTCAAACCAAGTGTTTTTAAACTTGTGTGCCTTGGTTTTATGATCACATTGTTGTGGCTTGATATTGTGGCAGCTGACATGATAAGGGGTTTAGGTAAGATAATTCATTTTATCTTAAAAAAAGAAGAAAAAGAAAAAAAAGAAACCTAAATGCTACTTACTGCCCATCTCTCTGTCTGCATTTAAATAAAAATAATATTTAATAAATGCTCATTATGCTGTGAAAAAAATTCTGTCCTTACTTGCGTTTTGTTAGTTTGGGTTTAAATTTTAATATCTCCCAAATTCCCTTTTGTATTCCCTGATAGCCTAAACAGATGCTTAAATCATATTTACTGTAATTAACCCACTTATTTCTTTTGTTTTTGATTCTTTCTTATTAATGATTCCTCTCTACAGCCTATGTTTTCTACTTATTCTATTCATTGGCAGAGTGCACAGGATAATCTTGGTCTTTGAAAACTGAAGCAACTGTTTTACATTACCAAACAAAAAAATAATTTGATCGATTTTCTGCGGCAAGGTTTTCAAAATACTTCAAAGTCATATTATATGCTTTTAACCAATTCAGTGAAAGGTTAATATTATGAATTATAAAGGCTCTCTATATTTCAACTGTTATTTTGAATAACAGATACTCATTTCAAACAAAATGCATTTCAAAGTCGTAGCAATTGTTAATAATGTGCTTTTAAAAGAAATTTATGTAAGAATTATAGCACAGAAAAATTTAAAAAACAAGATATTAAACAAGCTGAGAAATACATAAATGTGAAAACTAAAGAACCAATTATTTAAGTATATTAAGAATTAAAAATGGGCCGGGCGCGGTGGCTCAAGCCTGTAATCCCAGCACTTTGGGAGGCCGAGACGGGCGGATCACGAGGTCAGGAGATCGAGACCATCCTGGCTAATATGGTGAAACCCCATCTCTACTAAAAAATACAAAAAACTAGCCGGGCGTCGAGGCGGGCGCCTGTAGTCCCAGCTACTCGGGAGGCTGAGGCAGGAGAATGGCGTAAAACCCGGGAGGTGGAGCTTGCAGTGAGCTGAGATCCGGCCCCTGCACTCCAGCCTGGGCGGCAGAGTAAGATTCCTTCTCAGAAAAAAAAAAAAAAAAAAAAAAAACAAACAAAAAATTAAAAATGGGGATATTCCATAATTGTTTTTTGCACAAATTTAAAGTATGATAAACTGGCTCACTGATGACATTATTTTAGAGTCGTGTTACTTAGCAGGTTAATGAATTTGACGATTAAAGACCTAAAAGTAGTCCTTAGAAAGTAATTTCATGGCATCATCTCTGGAGAGAGCATTATACACAGGTATGCCTCCTTTACTACATTCACTCATTCAAAAATACATTTATTACGCATCTATGATGTTTGAAAGGACACTGGCCAAGAGACTTTGGTATTTAGGTAAATGGGAAATAGTTAGAATTAAAAAGGTGAAAAAACACTCTGTGTCCTCAAAGTGAAAAGTATGGCCACTTACTAGTGATAACACAAAGCACAAGTATTAAGTGCTACAAATTTAGTGAATGAAGAAAGCAACCATATAATCTATTGTTAAATGCATTTCTTACAATTAAATTATTTAAATTTTAGTACTAAAGATTTTATAACTTTCTACCAATATTTTCACCATTTCCTATGCATTACGTTTAAAGATTTAGATGGTTCTAATTTCCCACAGTAAATATATTTTATTAAAAACCATTTAAATACCTGTGGTCATATTGAAACGGGAAAGGTTCCGTTGTCCCCCTCGCAGGGCGAGCAATGTGGGTGTGGCTTGCTTCTTCAGTGTCCCGCTGTTCAAACTTCTAGGAGAGCATACAGATGGGCAGGCTGTGGGGCTCTGACGCCACGACAGTATCTGGGGTGAACTTTTACAGCTCCTGAAGCCCCAGTGGGCGTGTGTTACAGGGTACTCTTTAGTTTGCCGTCTATAGGTGTCTTGTGTAATTCCGCTCAATTAGAACCTCTACCTTGTCGCAAGGACAGAGGGCTTTCTATAGCTCGGGTTCTTGCCTTGGTGTAGGGGAAGAATCGGATCACATGTGGGATTGGAGAATGAGTACAGAGTTCTATTGAGTGGAAGCAGCTCTCAGCTGATGGAGGAGCCAGCGGGAGACGGTTTTCCCCTGGAGTTGGACCGCTAGGTGGCCCCAGCTCTCCTCTGACTGCCCCGGCCAAACTCCACCTCGTCCCCTCAATCAATGGCCTGCCGTTGTGCAGGTTCCTATCGGTGTGTTTTTCTGCCAGCATGCTCCTCTCGAGGTCCTGTGGAACACCAACCGCCCGAGTCTTCTACCGCTGATATCCTTCTCTGGAGGTATGGCCACCTGCGTATCTGCCCACTAGGGTTTTTATAGGCCCAGGATGGGGGCGTGGCAGGTCCGGGTGGTCTTGGGAAATACAACATTTGGGCAGGAAATGCCTGTCCTCACCTAGGTCCCTGGGGGTGGAGCCCTAGCCAGGGACCCGCCTTTCTCTCCAGCACTTCCCTTCTCCCATTCCGTATCATTTAAAGGGACCATGCTCTTCCCTTGCCAGCATTCCCATATCAATATAACATGCACCAACTAATAAATCTTCAATTATTATTGGCTCCATTTTTAAAATCGAATAATAATTCCTTTACTTACACACACACGCACACAAACACAAAACTGAAGAGAGGAGAAAAATCAAGCAATGCTTTTCTTAAAGGAAATTAAGGAAAGTAGTTTCAGTTAAATAATCAAACATTATGTATTTAAAATCTATATTTTTTAAAAGTTTAATTCATCTGATGGGCAACTATCTATTACAGTTAAGACTTTTTCATCAGTAGAGAATTTACCAGATAGTAAACCTTTATTGGTTAACTTGTGTTTGCAAACTCCAGCTTTAACATATTTGTTAACTCATCCCTCTATTATATGTTCATAAGTTTTACAATATAAAGGAAAAAGAAAACCTCTTTCTAAAGCAGTATAAAATGCTATTTTTAGAAAAAAGTATACATTTTATATGGTATATAAGTTGTTTTCCAAGAAGAAAGTGGTAGTGTATAAGGACAGTGATAGACCTACTCTGATAAGGGCTGTGAGCTTTTTAGGGTAAGAACTTTTCAAGTGGGATTTTCCAGTCAAAATACATTTTCCATACTATAAACAGTGACTGAAAATGAACACAGATTTTTCTGAGAGGTAATTTTACATTTTGCCACATATTTGTCACAACATTCCACCTTAAAATAATATTTCTGAATTCTTACCTTAACTGACCCATTAACAGTCTTCTCCCCAATTTCATGCTTCAGTGTGACCACTAACAAAACAGTTGGCATTTCTTAGCTGGGAGGTAATAGCATTTCTGAATGACTGAAATCCTCTGGAATTGTACTCTACCTGATTTTCAAGGGTGTTTAATCCATTTGTATGCTCCAAATTTTCCATTTGAATTTGCATCAGGTCAATGTAATATCAGTTTCTTCTGTGTCACCTGATGTAGCAATAACTTTATATAATGTGACACTGTGTAATGTACAGTTTAGAAAATCCCTTTTCTTCTACTGGAGTGGGATCTATCCAATGCAGCATCTGTCCTACACCACTGATCTACTTAATGGGTGTAACTACTAAATAAAAAATATCTAGTTACTTCTGTGCATTTCAGTATGACAATTACATACTTGTCTTCCTAATTAACCACACCACTTTATACCATAAATGTGTTTCTTACATAATATTATAAAGAAGCTAAATATTAAAACAATGATACATTTCCCTTTTCCCCTTCCGCGCATGGGAGCTGTCAGGTTGGAATGTAAGAAAACAACATCACTTTGTATTACTGAATTTTGTTTATATATTCATTTGAGAAGTGAATTCCAGAAAGGGAGCATTATTTCTGGCTGAAATTTAGCAGGCAAAGGACAGTGAATTCTATCTCTAAAGCCAGACTTCAGGTCATATTCTAGATTGTGGGTCTGCAAGCAATGACGTCCAAAACAAATCTGGCCTACAGTCTGTATTTATAAAGTATAGTTTATTGGAACACAGCTACACCCATTCTTTTTCATATTGTCATTCTGTCATTCTTTTTCATATTGGCTGCTCTTTGACTACAAAGGTAATACTCAGTAGTTGCCACAAATACTATCTGTCTCACAATGCTCAAAAGATATTCTACCTCGCCCTTTACAAGCAAAAATTACTGATCTCTATTCTAGAATTTTTGTGAACTGTGAACTATTGGTTGCATGATGTTAAAACAGACATTATCACACAAATTCTCTGCAAGGATGACATAATTTTCAAAAGTGAATAAACATACTGAAATGCCAAATGAAACTATTTCTTTTGTAAGCTCCAGGAAATGGAGTCATATTTCATAGCTGAGGGAGCTTTTGTCTCTTATTTAGGTATTTAGTTTTTGTTTTGCATTTAGGTATGTTTCTAATGTTTATTATTTGATTTCTTATCTCCATTGCTTCTTATATCAAAAGCAAGGATTTGGAAAGAGCAATCCACCCACTTCTAAGAAGAGTTGGCGAGGCACTTAGGCTAGAAAGAACTTGCCCTGAGTAGTGAGGCACATGTGTGTCTTGTCTAGTCAATGAAGTCTTAAAACATCTTCAATAGTGAGTTTCTCTTAGAAAAGAATCAAAGACTGTCTAGCATACTCTGGTTTTCCACAGATGATACCTCCATGCAACAAACTAATCATCTACTCTGGGTCAGATTCTGTAAGACAATCTGAAACCAACTGACTTTACTGCTATAGGAATATCCTTGCACTGTATTACCCAAGCACATTTGGAGTGAAATTCCCACACTTCTCTTTGTCAAAAAATCATTTCTAAAGAGTTTTATAGACTATGGCATGGTACTAGACTAGGCAATCGATGGGCCAAATATAGAGGGCAATGAAAGATCTGTTAAGAGCAGACTACAATGAGGACTACAGAACATCTTCACCAAAGGACGATGATGAATAGACCCAATGGATGAAACTTTTACCAATGGAAGTCTGATGTAATGAGGAGTACACTTCAGCATCCAGGAACTGTGCATGATTTGATGTGAAAATAAACTTTTCCCTTCCTATCTTCTGATAATGTTTAAATGCTATCTAAGTTTTTCTTTTGAGGAAGAGATACCCTTGGTAGCAGAACCAATAACGAGCCAAATGTACTGAGACTTGCTGGCAGCCAGTCTGACTAGATGGGTAACCATTCTGATATGTACTTTGTGTGTATGTGTTCGAAGGAGGTGCAGTAAACACTTAAAAATCACCTCTGACTGTTACTAAGCTGAAACACTCTTTGAATTCTTCCTCCATGCCTCAGTCTCCCTTGAGACACTTGCAGTTTGACTCTGATTACAGGAGGTAGAATCCATTGCCAATAATATACTTTGATTAGCTAATTAATAGGTTGTTTAAATTGCAATAAGAACTGAATTGCTCATATACTTGTAAAAATTGTCACTGTGTGTATACATTTGTCTAATGTATTCTGCAATTTTTCCTTGTGAAATTAACAGGGCCTGGGGGAAAATTCAGTTATTAAACTTGACTTTGCATCTGAGACTTTTCAGAACACTACAGAGTTTCAATTTATACGTGAAGTTAACAAGATACAGAGCTTATGCATTAAATTCCCTTTCTGTTTCTGCCATCTCTGTTCTGTTACTTTAACATGGACATAGTACTAGTTACATAACAAAAGTGCTATGTACATCAATACAGTCCTGAGACCAATCTCTTTGTGTAGTTTTATCAAATTTAAATGACATACTTAAAAGGAGTGTCTTTTGAGTATCCTACCAGATATATAAAGGCAGTGTATTAAAAAAAAAAAAAAAAGAGCCACCATGAAAGAATCTGTTCAGGGGTATTCTTCAAGTGCACTCTACGTGTATAACATGAGGCTGAAGAAGCTCTCAGAAAACTTCTGCAAGAGGCATCTTGAGTTTTAAAGCTTCTAAATGTTGCTTTCAGGAATAGTAGCTCTCAGGGGAAACCTAATCAGCCCTTTTACCTAAAATGTATAAGATAATTTGACCTTTAGAATCTGAGAACTTGAAGACTGCACTAGTTTGCATGAATTTCCCAGAAACAAAATTTCTTCATTGTCAAAAGTATACAATCATAAAAATGTATCCATCTCCTACACCCTTTAAAATCCTGCATATATATTATATTTACATTTTTTATTAAAATGGCAAAAGGGCAGAATAAATTCTGTCCCACCAAACTGTATCATGGGACAGATACTCTTGGTGTTTCTGCAGTTTCCTGGGAATTAGACACTGAGAAGCATAACAACTGTACAGAAAAAAAGGTGGCGTTTAGTGCTTTCCTTCTGGAAAAGACAATGAAAAGCTCTAGAAGCACTCCCACGTGGCAGAGACTGAAATGCAGTATCTACAGAACACATCTGAAAATGCTTTTTGCACTACATAGGCTCATACATACTGCTTCTAACACTAAAGAGAATGTCATTTTTCTGTTTTACATTTAGTATGGACAAAAGAGTATGAATGGAGCACATCCAGTGGTGCTGCAAGATGCACTGGCTACCTTGAGACACTCATCTCCCTAAGGTACCACCAGGGAATCATGTAGGCACCAAGCACTGTAATTATCATTTTTACTGACAACTGAGTTGGGGTAATATTATATTCCTAAGTAGCATTGATGAAAACATTGGATTATTTATCATAAGAACACATTTTAATTTATTTTTAAAATTTTTAACAAAATTGAAATGAGCTTTTTAAAACTATATATTTTCAGCATTTCTACTGTTTGTCTAGTAAACTATTTATAAGTGAGATAATCAAATTAGATAATTAATTTAAACCATCTTTTCAAATGAAAAGCACTTTAAAGGTATAAGTATGCTTTTAGTCTCTTAAAAAGATACTAGATTTCCTGTGATTATATGGCTTGGCCTACTGTAGAATTATTGACACATTTAATATGCTTGATGAGCCCAATATATGACCTAAATGATAAAGTTATTGTGGTATCATGTTGGATTATTAAATTAAGTCACGTTGGTGGGGAAGACTCTATATTGCATTAGTCATAGTCTTGGCAAGAGGCTGGTGTCATTGTCCAACAGGGTAATTGAGAAAACTTAAGGAAGTGATTTTTACCAGAGTGTTGACAACTTAAATGAAACCAGCAATAGAAAGTAAAGTCGGCCAGGCGCGGTGGCTCACGCCTGTCATCCCAACACTTTGGGAGGCTGAGGTGGGTGGATCACCTGAGGTCAGTAGTTCGAGACCAGCCTGGCCAACATGGTGAAACCCCGTCTTTACTAAAAAAAAAAAAAAAAAAAAAAAAAAAAAATAGCCGGGTGTGGTGGTGAGTGCCTGTAATCCCAGCTACTTGGGGGGCTGAGGTAGAAGAATCCCTGGAACCTAGGAGGTGGAGGTTGCAGTGAGCCAAGACCGTGCCATTGCACTCTAGCCTGGGCACAAGAGCAAAACTGTCTCAAAAACAAAAGAAAGCAAAGTCTCCCCAGGATAATAGTGGGGAGTTGTTGCCACACCAGGACTGATGGGCAAGGGGAGGAAGCAAGTATGTAACAGATAGCTTAAAAGAGGATTTTGTCTACTGCCAACCCATGGCTTGGCAGGGAAGGTGGTGTGGGAATAAAACCTCAACCTCCCTCAACTTCTACTCTCTAATCTTTTGTCAATACCTATTGGTTGAAATCCATCTCAGTCCAGAGGGCAAGATGTCCTATTAGTTAAATTCAAAAATGTCAGCTTCTGGAACCACAGAGCAGGGTTGATCTGGCAGGATAAATAAAGAATATTAAAAATAGGAGTCAATAATTCATAAATAAATTTCTGAAATAAACTTTTAATGTTTTAAATATGAAAACATGTGTTTTATAAAGTAAATTTAATTGATATCAATAAGGTTCATTCATTCACATGTTCAGCAGAGCTTTAGTGAATACCTACTATACGCTCTATGCTAAGCACTTAGTAAAATTGTTTATATGATTCCCCTCCTCAGGGATTTTACCATTTTGTTTGAAATATAGATGTGAAAAATCAACTATCACAGCCATACTGTAAGAGAAAATTTAAAAGAAGGAAGAAGAAGAAACTAAAGGGTGGCTTCTAGGTCAAAATAAAACACAAGCCAAGTGTTAAGGAAGAATAGGGGTTCAACAAGTGGACAATGGGAGAATAGGAGAAATAACCTTATAGGTAAAGTGAGTAGTGCAAAGATACGGTGGCTCAAGGAAGCTTGGTTCAGGAAACTGGAACTTTTTTCAGTTTTGCTAGAAGGAAGGAAAAACCTAGGCCCAACAAGTCTGGTCTAAATCATTAAGGTACTTTATTTGATAAGTTAGCAGTTGTGTTTTATCCTAAAATGGACAAGGAGTCGAGGAGGAATTTTAAGCAAAGGAAAGACCTAAAGACTTTTGCATTGGGCCGGGCACGGTGGCTCAAGCCTGTAATCCCAGCACTTTGGGAGGCTGAGACGGGTGGATCACGAGGTCAGGAGATCGAGACCATCCTGGGTAACACGGTGAAACCCCATCTCTACTAAAAATACAAAAAACTAGCCGGGCGAGGTGGCAGGCGCCTGTAGTCCCAGCTACTCCGGAGGCTGAGGCAGGAGAATGGCATAAACCCAGGAGGCGAAGCTTGCCGTGAGCTGAGATCCGGCCACTGCACTCCAGCCTGGGCGACAGAGCGAGACTCCGTCTCAAAAAAAAAAAAAAAAGAGTTTTGCATTCAAGAGATATAACTGTTGCGGTTGTGTAGAGGATGCATGGGAAGAGCATAAAACTAGAGAGCAATTAAGAGATTATTATAAAATCCAGAATTGCCAAAGATTTTGTATTAGATTTATCCAGAGAAATAGAACCAATAGGATTCATATATAAAGATATTTATTAAAAGAAATTGGCTCACGTGATTACAGAGGGTGGCATGTCCCAAGATATACAGTCTGCAAGTGGTAGAACAAGAAGATCTGATGGTTTAGTTCCAGTCCAAGTGCAAAGGCCTAAGATTCAGAAGAATCAATGGTGTAAGTTCCAGTCTGGAGGCCTGGAGGCTAAAAACACAGGATGAGTGGATGCTTCCATTTAAGTCTAAATGCAGGTAAAAGAACAATGTCACAGCCAAGAAAGGCAGGAGGAATTCCCAGTTACTTGAGGGTGGGAAAGCTACTTTGTTCTGTTCATGTTTCCTGTTGATTGAATGGACCTGCCCACAATAGGGAGGACAATCTCTTTTACTCAGTCTACCAACTCAGATGTTAATCTCATCCAGAAACTCTCTCAGACACACTCAGAATAATGTTTGACCAAATGTCTGGCTGCCTCATGGCTCAATCAAGTTGACACATAAAATTAACCATCACAGTCTTGATGGGAAGAGCACAAAGAATATATGCAATAGAAATTGGAGATCAAATGGCTTGGAGACAATAGTTAAACCTGATGCCCCAGAGTCTGTCATGAAAACCTGGGTAAAATGTGATCTTACTGACCATGGTGAGACACCCTGAAGGATAAGCAAATACAGGGGAGTTCAGGTTTAAAAAGACTGGGCAATGCCTGTGAAGTAAACCAGGACATGGGAGAGAAGTCTGCACTAAAGTAAAGATGAGCTTTATATGGTTATTATAAACATTTAAATGGACAACTTTTATATAATAATTTATTACTATAGCCAAATTATAACTACTCAATATGGGCCATATGATTAAATATAAGAGAATTTAGCACACTAAAGTGATCTACCATTTCCTTAGAAAAAGAATAGGTAAAAGCAATAGTCCATTTGTATTGTATGTGTAGATCCATTGTATATTCAGGAAATTAATATATTGATATTGAATGATTTATTTCAATATTTCTGTTTTCTTTTTGCTTAGATGTTATGCTTTTTCCATTTTCTGTAACTTTTCATACAGCTGTTTGGAAACAAGAGTAATAACATTGTTGATTTTGAAGAAAATAATCAACTTAGGTAAATAGCAACTTAATAAAGGGTGATTTTAAAACCCCTTAATTAAATTATCTTTTATTACAAACTGTGTCTTTACAGATAGTATTTTCACAACTCTAGACCTTGCTACATATAAAATTAATATATTTTAACATATAATTGTATTATTATTAACCATATATAATCATTACCTAGTTAATTTTTCTTATGTAGGGCTATGTGTGAATATTTTCTGTGTTAATGTACCATGGTGAAATGGATAAGTTGAATATCATTTGCAACATCCAAAGGCAAATTAGTTGATATAAGTTGCTTCCTTAATACTGAATTATAAAACATAATACAACTTTAAGGCAACACAGCTGTTTACAATGTCTCCTCATTTTTCAGCATCCATTCAGTTCATTCCCTCCATAGAGTGGTTCTATAGAAGCTTCCAAACACTCTTGTTTCCAAACTCCTCTAAAGCATGTTCTGTACCAAACAGGTAACATTTTCGCTAACTGTTTCATGTGTTTGTTTTAATTTTAACTGTAAAGCCAGATGGTAATCTCCTTGAGGTCAGGGGCCTAAT
This sequence comes from Rhinopithecus roxellana, assembly GCF_007565055.1. Lineage (NCBI taxonomy): Eukaryota > Metazoa > Chordata > Mammalia > Primates > Cercopithecidae > Rhinopithecus > Rhinopithecus roxellana. The sequence goes on from NC_044552.1 coordinate 115,655,541, forward strand.
ATCTCACTTTGAGCTTCTTAGCCCCTAGCACCCATGTTGGTTATAAAGTTCTGTGGTCTACATATTGGTAGATTTATTTATTTCTCCAGAGCCTTACTTAAAAAAGACTGAAAGGAAATGAGACTATATTTTACATAAGTTATTGCCAGATAATTTTAAAATGTAGCATAAAATTAAACCTATTGAAGAAATTACATTTTCATACAAAAAAAGAGAATAAATTTATTTAGTCAGTATCTTAGGACTTAGATCAAACATCAAGTATGGCAAAATTCTAAAGAGAACTCATGACTTTTCATTTTGAATTAAAATTGAAATACATTTTGTAACTCAAATATGTGTATGTAAAATCACTTAAAAGATAAGCTATATAAATAAACCTAACTTCCTTATTAAAGAAAAGTTAATAACATTTATTTTCAACACAAAAATAATAAACTCCATAACTACACCAAATTTTGTCCTCTTTTTAAAAAACATTTAAATGGATTTTTGTACAACTAAAAACAATTTTTATTCTTTTATTTCTCTTGTAGTTTGTAGGATATTTCTATGTTTATGTATTTTCATAGACATTGTCGTCTATTGGTATTTGTGGGGGATTGGTTCCAGAAACCCTTGTGAATACAAAAATCCTTGGATACTCAAATCCTTTATTTAAAATGCTATCCGTTTTGCATGTAACCTACGCAGATCTTTCTGTTCCTTTAAATCAACTCTAGATTACTTATGATACCTAATGCAATATAAATGCTAAATAAATAGTTATTATGTTGTATTGTTTAAGGAATAATTACAAGAAAAATGTCTGTATATGTTCAGTACAAATGCAATCATTCTTTATTTTCCCCCCAAATACTTTTGATTCAGGGTTGGTTGAATCCATGGACACATTGCATACAGATCTGAAGAGAAAACTGTATTTATTTCTAAACATAAAGTATTTATGTCCTCCTAAATTCATTACAAAGTAATATTCTATAAACTGAATTCTACCCTTTAACTTTCCTCAATAGTTAAAAAAACAAAAACATAAACAAAAACAAACAAACAAACAAAACCTGAAAGGACTTAAATTAGGAATTAAGGAAGACCCCAGGTCCAGCAAACCAACTGTTTCATGTTCTGCAAACTTCTCCAGCTCTACCAGTACTGACACTTTTGCTTCCATAGATGTGAGACCAATGACCTAAACCCTTCATTGAGTACCCCAAAATTCCACTAAAATTTACAAAAACAATTATATTCTCATTTTATTGATATTTGAAGCATAATTTTAATTTTAAAATGGCTAGGAATGTATCCTTAAGTCTTCCTAAAACATTCTAGAATCTACTCCCAGATGAAACTTTAGGGCAAGGAAGACTGTTGCTTACATCTCAATTGTTTTGTAGTTTTGTTGATTATGAAAACATTATTTTCAAATAGGAAACATGATGCATAACAAAATGTAAATACAAATATCTAGGTAGTATTAGGTACGCTGCTCCATTTTCACTAATTTTTGCTTGTTATTAATCATTAATTAATCCAACCGTTGCTGTCTTACCTTCACTGGAAAGACCCCATTTATCTTTCCAATTTTTCCTTCTTTCTTTTCTCCTCCTTACCTACAGGAGTGATAAAGAGAAAAAAAAAATTTGAATCCCAGTGTGATGCCGCTGGTATGTACAGAAAACCCTTGACAGTCATTTTCCCATCAGCAGCTTCCCTGCTGGCCAGCTTCTAAGTCTCTCCCACTTCCCTTCTCCTCAGGTAGCTGGCTGCTAGATGTTTACTGATTAATTTGCATCAAATGTTCTCCTAGCAACCAACACTAGGATAGGATTAGATACTTTCGTAAAAGACTGTTTTCTGTTAAAGAAGCTTAGACTTCCTGAACACCACAAACATAAACTAATAACATTTAAGCAAAGGTATAACGTGATTCCTTCACATTTTTTAAAAGTAATTTTAGCCAGTTGCTTTTTACTGTTGTTTTTATTTGGGGAAAATCAGCAATTTTTTTTCTATTTAAAAATTAGCATTTGTGAACACATCATTTTCTTTTCTTTTCTTTCCTTTCCTTTTTTTTTTTTTTTTTTTTTTTTTTTGGAGACGGAGTCTCACTCGCTCTGCTGCCCAGGCTGGAGTGCAGTGGCGCAATCTTGGTTTACTGTTGTTCACTGCAACCTCTTTCCCGGTTCAAGCGATTATCCTGCCTCAGCCTACGGAGTTAACTGTGATTACAGGCACCCACCATGAGGCCTGGCTAGTTTTTGTATCTTTCGTAGAGATAGGGTTTCACCACGTTGGGCAGGCTGATCTCAAACTTCTAACCTCAGGTGATCCGCCCGCCTTGACCTCTCAAAGTGTTGGGATTACAGGCGCGAGCCATCGCAGCTGGCTCACATCCCCATTTAAAACACAAATAATCTTAACAGTGCAGGAATATACACTGCATACTTTAAATAAAACCACAAAGAATTGGCCGGGCGCTGTAGCTCACGCCTGTAATTCCAGCACTTTGGGAGGCCGAGGTGGGCGGATCACGAGGTCAGGAGATTGAGACCATCCTGGCTAACAGGGTGAAACCCCGTCTCTACTGAATATACAAAAAATTAGCCGGGCGTGGTGGCGGGCACGTGTAGTACCAGCTATTCGGGAGGCTGAGGCAGGAGAATGGCGTGAACCTGGGAGGCAGCGCTTGCAGTGAGCCAAGATGGTGCCACTGCACTCCAGCCTCCGTCTCAAAAAAAAAAAAAGACAACCCCCCCCCCACCCCACACACACACAGAAAGAATTTATGTCATTTTGTAATTATCAGTGCAAGACATTTAAATGAAAACAACTAGGTCTAGTTTCTAATGGCCAGTTGTATAGAGAACACAGTCAATTTTCCTATCAAATGTGATTTTTATTTTTGAATAAAAATAACATGAAACACAAAAGTTTTCATTAAGATTTACTTTAGCTGAAAAGTTAATAAACTCATTTTCCCTACTTCTCAAAAAGTCTCCGTGTCACCATCTACATATCAACTTTGATAGCAATTTATAATATCAAATTATTACTTAATGGAAAGAAAAGCCATAAGAGAAAATATAACATGTATAATAAATCATGCATAGTAACATTAAATACACTGACCAACAGGACATGATATTTTAGCAGGTCTTTGAAATAAGAGGAAGAAATATTTTATTATGCCCCATTAAGATTTTAATTTAGCAGAGAACAATACAAGAGTAGAAAGTAAGATATTTAGTATGATCAATAACAGTTTCAGGTTTTAAAGTTATTAAGTTTAAAAGTGGTAATCTCAAGGCTGTAAAAATTTTTATAACTTCAAAAATCTAAGATTCAAAAAATAAAAACCTATAGTTTAATCATCTAGTGGAGATAATAGAACATTTTTGCTAGAGGTAAGAATAAAGCAGCAAATCCTTCATATGAAAATGCATTACTGATTCAGCTATGATGGTAATTACCCGTAGAATATTAGAAGACTGATATTTATGCAAATTTCCTTTTCCACTAATAGTTTATTGTTTTCTACATGGGCATTTCTTAAATCTCACCTGTGCTTTTAAGAAATCTGAAATGTAAATAATAACCACTTATTTCAAGTTTCAAGACTTTTTAGTTAGGTAGTATATTGAAAATCTAATTCAAATTTCAGAAATTGCATATATAGATACTGTAACTTTTTAGCGCCTTGATAGATGATTGTAAAACAAATGATCTTCTAGGGTTAGAGACTTGGGAACCCATGTTTGTTGAAGACTTGCTCTATACTAGGTACACTGTCAGATTTTTAAATAAACTGTCTCATATAATCATATCCAAAACAGTTAATGCAGATATTATCCTCAAATTATAGATCCTATCTGAGACTCAGAAATGTTAAATTGCTCCCAAAGACCACAGAACGAAGTCGAAAATCATGACTGTGGGACACCAAATCTGATTCCTTTCACTATATAAACAACCTCCCATAATTATGGAAGCAAAACCATTCTCCACCCCCCAAGTACTTCAGTTATTGATACCCAAGTTTCACAAAGTACTCAGCGAGACTTGGCCTGGACTTTAAAATTACTACTTTCTTCTTCCCCTTATGGCTTATCAAAATCCCCACCATTTTCAGATAGCAGTGATAAAAGACTAAACTAACCTGCATTAAAATATGAGGTTAAACAACCGGTTTTAAATGTTTATCTTCAGGTAGAGAATAAAATGGAATGTGAGTGGACACACTGAGTTATTGTGTGTTTGTGTGTGTGTAAATGATTGTCTTGCTAATTCATACATACATTCACACACACACACATACACACCTCACACATTCCCTCAAGGATGCCTTTCTCCTCCATCTTTGCATAGTCCAATGTAAGAAACACTCTTTGGTAATGAGATTTGAAGAATAGATGTCCCTGATCCATCCACTGACCTATCAAAGTGTTCCAGATCAATCCTGTGTGTTAAGTGATTGACCCTTGTTAAAACCATGGCTATATTGATAATGAATGAAAAAATGTAGAAGGAGAATAACCTGTTGTTACTGGCTGAATTTCGATCTCCCCTGAGTAGCACCAAGCAAGAGATTCAGAGAGCAAGATTTTGGAAAATGTATTATTACAAATACTTGTGTTCAATGATGTCACCCACATTCTGAAGAGCACATCATTAAGAAATATGAGCTAAGTGCCTACTTTCAAAACCTTGGCAGAAAAATAATGGCTTAAACTGCTATAAGGGGATGCAATACTAAAGGACAAAATGATTTTTATATGTGCTCTTTGTTTCAAAAATGAAAGGCAAAATTGAGATTTTTGTAATCTCAATTTTACAAAAATGCTTTACAGAGTCCAATATGATGCCCTTACTAAAGGTGGAAGAGGGAAATGACATCTAGAGGGAATAGTAAAAGAAGTGAGCAATAATAAATACTAAAATAAATTCTGGAAAATATGCTGCAGTACCAACAACTTGAAAACACTTAAGAATTCAACAGAGAAAAATAAGTAAGGTATTGCCTTAGTTGTTTATGAATATGCAGAAAAGAAAAAGAAAAAAATCTCTTTGCAGTGGCCTAAAGCAGTAGGGAACTAGTGAGTTAGAAAAAGTAAATCATGCTTTAAACAAGATATCCTGCCACTGTCCTCAACCCATAAACACAACAGTATATCAGTTTTATCAGAAATTACAGAGAATGCTAAGCAAATTATACTTTGTAAAATATTAAAAATATTTTTACAGTAAAATTCCAATACACTGTCTATACCCAGAGCAGCTATTGCCTATGAGTGATAGTGGCTGATAAAGTAGCTCTACCTATGTAATGCCACACGAGACATTCCTGCTGAAAAATAATCTAGACACAAAAAACCTTCAGAGGGATTAGATCCAGCTCAGTGCAGCTCCCCACTCCAACTCCTACCTCATCCTCAGTTTACTACCCCAACTCCTGCCATCATCCTTGGTATCTTCAGCTCATTTGATCAACTCTTCCAACAATCCAAATTTATGACCCTTGACAACTTCTTATCGCACCATATTTACTCTTACGATAAACTTGAGCAAACTCGTAATCACCATCACACCCAGGGTCTGGCAATGGCTCTACCTGAAATCTCAAATTCCAAAATCCCACTCTGATTGCAGTTCTGCATCATATTCACTCTCACTCTGGATCATTTCTGCTATATCTGGGCTTCACCTCATTAAAGTTTCTAGTTCCAGACTACCATCCCTTTATCCCAATATATTAGCTTCCTCTTGAACTCACTACTCTGTATAACTGGCTGAGACTTCAAGATGTTCCAGTTCAATTACTTCTATTTTTCCACCCCAGACTCTGCATGCAAGGAATTCAATCAACCCAAAACTTTTGCTGCTTTCACACCTGGCTTGCCTGTGCAATACATTACTTTGACAATCATATTTACTAACTTCAGCCTGGTCCAAGCAGTGTTGACCTTCCATTATCAGTCAGTGGCCAACTGTGAGAACAGTGATCTCCTGTTCCTGAGTGGCCACTCAAAATATTCACCATCACCCTCAAATCTTTACCTAGTGGTGTGCTAGTAAATGTTCAATCAACAGCCCTTTGAAAAACAACACAAACAAAAAAGCCCAAATTTGTAGCATTTGCTGATTTTCAAACTGTAAATGTTCAAACGATGGGTGATTCCAAATTGCTAACATGACATCACTGAATGCAGAGTGGGGAAGCAATGTGTGGTAAGTAGCATACCTTCATATGGCCTTTCCACCAAATACAACCTGGTTTCTGTTCTCAGACACAATAGATATAAATAATCTCAAGAGTATAATTAACAGTGAAAGGTAGTAAAATAATTAGGAAACCTTGATTCTTGAGTATTTATTACCTTCACTTAAAATACAATTTAACTATAAATTTATGTAATTTACATTTTAATAATAGCCATGTTTAACAACTAGCTCTCAAAATTCCTGAAAACTCAGCGATTAGCTCCTACAAGCTTCAGCATGTCACTGCCTTTGCACCACTGCAAACGTTCATTTCTCTTAGCTCATGATCCTGCCTCATACTCTACTGAAACACATTCAAGATTGCCCATTAACAAAATTTAAAACACCCTTTGACCCCTGACCCTGTGTCTACATCTACTCATCTTTTTTATACCTGCATATCATTTTTATCAGAAATTTCATTAAAAAGAGTCCATATTACAGTAGTAGTTTCTATATCCTTACCCTCATTCCTTGCTTTTTCTCTGAAATTTTATGACATCACTATAGGAAAAAGCCATAAATTGCATCCAAAATGCAAGGATTTTTTTCTTTCAGTTTTCTGATTGCTTTTTTGAGCAATTCTTGCAGCATTTGGCTCTATTGCATCTTCTTTCTATCTTAAATGTTCTTTCTTCCTGACTGCTGTTTGGCCTTAGGCATTCTGTGAACCATGAGAGACTGGGTATGGTACCCTCCATGAGCATCCCTGCAAGGACCAGCTAGCTCATCAAACTGGCTCCCGTGCAGCTGAAGGGTGCTGGCCAGGTAAACAAAATATTTGCTGCAGTTGAGGCTGGGAGACTCATAGTCTTTCCAGATGCAGTGGGTACAGAAGCTCTTGTCTGTTTTCTTGAGAAGAGGTGACTACTTATTAAACTACTTGGCTCCTGAGCCTCTCATCACTTACAGGATTGCTACTGCTTCTTGTATCCCAGAAGTTGGACCTGAGGCCCAATCCTAGATAAAAGAAAGAACACATCTAAGGGGGCCCAGTAAAATGGGGAATATATTCAGAACACTTAGAACAGGTGACTCAAACTGAAATAGAACTGAGGCGGAGCTAGAATAGAACACAGCTAGAATAAAATAAAGATACACACACACATGAACACACACACACACACACTCAGGACAATGCATGTTTTCAAAACATTCGTGATCTGACATCAGCTCATTAGCTCAGATTTCGTTCTCTAAACCCAACCCAGTAGCTATCTCAGGAGGTACAGGAAGGGTGATACATCTGGAACCCAATGCGAAAACTGAGAAATTCCACAGGAGATAAAAGGTGGTTAGGCTCTTGCATGAATAACTTCAGATAAGAGAGGATAACATAGCACAGGCTCACATGAATAGCAAGAACCAGAAAGATAACATTGAATGCTGGCAAAAACTAGAGAGTAGGGTAAGTGTTAGTAGGAGAGCAAATGCTGATTTATAGAGCAATCTAGCAGTCTGTAATGAAATATTTGCATATCCTATGACTCACCAATCCTTCTTCCAAGTATATCAGAGCCTCAGGATATAACTGTCCAGTTCATGTGTTGGGCAACTCCAGGGCTTATCTTTCACACAGGGTATTGCAAATGTATACTACATATGAAATTACTTGTGTTTTATAGACACACAAAGTTGAAACAAATGTTCAGTTCCTACATTTATAACTCATTGAAAAATAGGATGAATGTGTTGAAAAATCCTTTGATATTAATACATATAATTAATTTAAATAGGTGACTATATTTATTTCTAAAAAATGGGTAAAATACTAGAAATTCTTTATGTCTAACTTATCTTTTTAATAAAAGTCATCTATTATGATTATAAATATTTAAAAATGTATGGAGGCAAAAACAATCAGACATATCATACATAAAATTATGTGCTTTCCTATCTTGTTTCTTAAATAATTTTATCTTGACCTGTCAGTGAGAATTTTTTCCCTCACCTCTCATAATTCAATATCCTGAATCCAGAGAAATGGCTGTTTCCATCTGTTTCACTTAGAATAATCAATACTTAGATAAGTTCATGCATAATAATGAATATGTATCTCCCAGAACGTGCTTTGCCAAATTTTGTGACATAATTTTATCCAAGATCAGGACCTTGACAGAAGGGTATCTGCATTTTCATTTTATTTTACAAGGGATATGGGAATGCTGACTATCTACTTTCTACTTTTTCCCCATATTATTGCTTTGTAAAAGGAAGCGTTCTGCCACAGTGAAATAGACATGTGTTTCGGAAAATTCTCCCTTTAGGCCCAAACATGGGCTAACTTCAATAAATGAAAGTGGCATAGTTTACGGAATTGGTTTCTCACTAAGTATTTAGTTGAATCAGCTTTTTAGAAGCCTTCAGATTTTTAAGAGAAAAAAAAGAAAAAGCATTCCTCCAGCATCAGGAAAACACTTTGCCACAGATAATTGTCTCATTTAATTTGCATTCCAGTGCATACCAAACTGAAAAATAACAATACAATACTCAGGAGTCCAATCCGATGGAAGACTTCCTATCAAGTAATAAAGTGACAAGAGAAATAAAATGGGAGAGGAAGAAGGGCTGGGAGGAGTGACTCAGTGAAGTTGATGGGTTGGTTGCAAATTCCCAAGTTCAGGTTATCAACCTTTCTTCCTGCTTTACTACTAGCTCCTCTTCCACCAGAAAAAAAAAAAAAAAAAATACAGACAGCCTAAGATATCAGCTGACAAACCTCATTATTGATGGCGTCAGGTGGTAGATCAATGCTGGAGGAAAATCAATAGTAAAAATATTTTTCGGTGGTGCATACAGATGAAGAGTCTCAGCAGCATTTCTTGATGGAAACCACAAAAGTTCGCACATCCCCAAGAGTCATTGTTTCATAGGAGGCAAGACCTTACCTGGTGTTTTAGAGCTACTAATTTACTTCTATATGTTTTCCTGCATTGTAGAATCTGTAACTGTTTGCCACAAAATGGCAAGGCAGAATGAAGGAAGCAAAGAAGGAAGGAAGGAAGGAAGGGAGGGAAGGAGGGAGGGAGGGAGGGAGAGAGGGAGGGGAATTGAAGGGAAGGGAAGGACAAGGGAGGGAGTGAAAGAGAGATAAAGATTCCGCTAAAAATAAAATACAATTTCTCATGTAGTGGTTTGTTTCATGGATATTTACTACATATATGTCCATTTAATAAGGTGAAAGACTGGAAACCTTAAGAGTTAGAAAGCATGCCTAAATTGAAAAGAGTATATCAATTTTTCATTTGAAGAGAGTAAGTCAAGATAGTTTTCCTTGCATGGAAAGATGATGCTCTACAAGAAATTCCATGCTAAGGGATACTTATTTAAAATGGGAGAATGATAGGGAAGCAATTCTAAAGAATCACCCTGATTTATAGCCTCTAGTCCCAAAACAGCCTCACACTACGTCAGTTTTCTTTCCAAGTCATCAATCAATTCAGATCAGAGTACTCTCCTGCCCTAAAGTTTGCAGATATTCTGAAGAAGTGCCCAGACAAGATTATTACCAGGTGAAGTGGGGAATAAGTGAAAGGGTATCACCAGAGACAGGTTAACTTTGAAGGGGAATCAGCAATTTTGGATATAATAGCCAAAGAAGGCATTGGTTAAAAGGTGACACATAAACCAAACATGAAGAAGGAAAGAATAACATGTGAGTATCTGGTAAGAATAGCAGTGCAAAAGCACTGAGTTAAGACTGTGTGGCTATTGAAATGTAAGCTTTAGGTGCTCACTTGTGACAGATATCTTCCAACGTTCTGAAAGGAACTTTAATAATCTTGTCTGTGTAATTGTGAAGTCGTTTCCTTAAAGGGGCCTCTCAAAATTGTATAAGCTTCAGGAGCCATAAAACTTGGACCTGCCCTTGTGTGTTAGTTACCCAGTTGAGGTCCACAGAAATGAACATGCTCCTTAGTAAACAGAAGAGAACCTGTTATTCTGTCAGAATTGCATCCCATCAGGAGAGAAAATCCTATGTTCTTGAGATAAGTTACATGACTTTCACCAATAGAAACTGGAGAACACTATTTCAAGGGAAAAAAGTACAGAAGTCCTAATAAGTCTTCATTTATTTTCTCAGAGGAAATGAAGTATAATTTACTAAGTATTACTGTGATTTGTAAACTTCATAACTTATCTTTTTTGATTTATATATAGCGTATTTCCAAATACTGATTAGCAGTCAAACACTCAAGTTTAAGGCTGTGAATAGAGGGGATCCAGGAAGCTTATGTCCTTCCATGAAATAATCTTGAGTGAACAGGACTAGAAGAGGCTGGTGGTAGAAACTTAAAATAAGCTGATGAAGTTCAGAGCCCTGCAGGAAAGACAGTAGCAAGGGCAGAAGAAGCAACATCAAAGGGCTGAAAACCTGATAGCCAATATTCATAATATTTCTAACAAATACTTCACAATCAAGAGAACCCATCAGGATATTCCATTGGCTCATACTCTGAAATCCTTCTAGAACATTTCCTCTTGCCACTTCTTCCACCACTACTCTTCTGCTTTAAGCAATTATCGTTTCTTCCCTGATTTTTTCAGCAGTGCCCAAACCATCCTGCCTCATTCCAGACCTTCACCTCCCTTACAAACTGTTTACTCTCCACAGGCAGAGTGATCTTTTAAATAGAAGTCAGATCATGAAATTATTTGTCAGACTGAAATCAAATCCACAAGGTCCAGTATGATCTTTATTTCTAACCCCACTCCTCTTTCTGCCTTACTTTTTACATCTTTCTCTCATTGCTTACTCTGCCCCAGCCATATTGGCTACCTTGCTTTTCTTCGACTATAGCAAGCACACTCCTATCTTGGGGTTTTGCACTTGCCATTCCTACCAAATAGCCACATGATATTCCTTCCTCTTTCAAATTTGGCTCACATATTACCTTTTAACCAATGCCCTCTTTGGCCATTGTATCTGAAACTGCAGCTTTCCTTTCAACATTCTCTATGTCTGTTCCCAATTTATTTTTCATATTAGCATGTATTATCATCTATAATTTTATATTTGCTTATTGTCTGCAACTAAAATGTAAGGTCCATGAGGGCAAGGCATTTTATCTTTTACTTACTGCTCTGTTCCCAGTGCCTAGAATGGGACTAGCAGCAGAATGATACACATGGGACTCTGAATTAGCTCACTAATGTATTTAACATAAGCATAAACTCTTTGGCAAGACATTAAGAGTTTTTTATAAGATATCCTCAACTGACTTTTCAGACTCATTGCTTCCCATTCCTCCTGTATACTCTGCCATCCAGTTAGGAAAAGCTATATTCCATTACTTCCTTAATACATCAGGTTCTTTCATGCCTTAATCTCTTGCTCACATTGTGCCTTCTGCCTGGAATATCTCTTTCTACCTGCTCATTCTTTCCCTAGCCAACCTCTGCATATCTCTAGAGACCAAATTCCAGCGTCTTTCCCCTCTGTGAAGTCATCTGTGACTCTTCTAGACAGAATTAATTAATCCCTACTCAATGCTCCTGGAGTATATTTTACATGTCTCTTTTAAAATAATCAAATTATATCTCAGTTATTTACACCCCTACATGAAATACAGTGTCTCATGCATAATAAATATTTGTTGAATAAATCAATATCTAAGAGTTTAATCTTTCTAGGCCCAAGACACAGGACAATTCAGTGTTTTACCAGTGATTTCTTACCAACTACAGTATTACCATATTATTGCTGTCAATGACAATTAGCATCCATTAAGTGTTCATTGCATGTCCTACACTGTTTCAAACACTTTACAAATATGATTTCATATCATGATCAAAGGGGATTTATTTATAAATACCAGTTATCGCAGCTGATATTAGAGTTGAGGAAACTGAGTTGTAAAACAGTTAATAAAGGTCTGCTTCCTGAAAATGTGCTATTTGACCATTAAGCTGCAGAATCTCTCAGAAGAATGGTTTAAGGAGAAAGCATGTCCCACACAAGTTGCTCTCCAAATATACATCTTTCATTTTCTGAGTATCATTAATTGAACAAATTGATAGCGGCAGGAGACAGACAAATTCCTAGGCAGACAAAGGTGGGTCCCCAGGCCTGACAAATTAAAGCCTGAAAACCAAGCTGCAGGTTCCAGGTAAAGTCCCTGACTGGAGTGAGAACTTCCTCCGTGCCTTTTAGCCAATTGAGTGGTGCCTTTTTCAGGCCCATGGACCAACAGGCATGCACTCCTCCATTCAGAGCCCATAAAAACCTCAGACAGTCACAGGTTGGGACTACCCAGTTTTGGGTAGGGCTACCCACTTGGTGTCACCTCTTCACTGAGACCTTTATACTCTGGTCCAGCTGCAGCCTTGCACGTAGCCAGCTCCTATGCCGGAGCCTGAAGCTGCCCAACCAGCCGCAGTAGCTGGCGCCCCTGGGTGTCCTCGGCAGGCCTTAGATCAGGCCAGTAGCCCAAGCTGAGCACAGCCTGCTGGCCAAGTGGGCAGAGCAAGCACCGGGGCAAGCCCAGAGCTGAGCAAAGGCAGGGCAAGAGTGCCTCCAGCCACGGAAATTTCTGGCTGGTGAAGCAGCACTCAAAATAATCCTCTGTCAAAATCTTTAGGAGGTGTATACACCTCAATGGATTAAAGGACATCAAACTAGAAAGTGATCCATTGAGAATATTTAAATAACCTAAAATAAGCACAAATTTAGAAAGTGTTTAGAAAGAAACCAATACGACATATTTCAAGAAATTATAAAAGAATGACAAAAAGTGTTATCCTGTGAGTAGAAAATTTCATACAAGAGGGATTCCCACACCACCTGGACAAACACACCCACCCCCCCCACTGCCCCCCCCCCCCGCCCCCGCCCCCCACACACAATTTGCTCCAAAGAAAAGAGTGAGAATTTTATCAGTATACCTATTCAGGCTTCCTGCTAGTCATCAACTTAACTGCCTCATTGATCTCAAATAAGCTTTTGAGGGAGAGAGTCAAAAAAATTCCAGAAAGAAACCAGCATATGAAACAGGGCGACATGCTTTAAGAAGGACTATTAAGGGAGTTGCAGGATGAAAGAGCAACATTATTGTTTATATTTAACAATTCAAAAACACTCTTCAATTTTAATTCAATTTTTATAGGCAACAAAACTAGATTATAAATTACGTGGGGATTTTGGTTTCTGGTTTGGCAAGTTAGGAGCTTGAAAGTTGTTACTTTGTCCTAACAACAAGTAAGAAGTCCAACAAACTGACAACTGAACTTAACAAACTGAAAAATCAGTAACTCTTGTATCTGTCAGAGAAGTGAGGGTACAGGGCAAATCACTGCCCCCAAAATTGGAGAGACAGATAGGTGAATACAGAGAATCATAACATAGCAAAGCAGAAGATTACAAGCAGAACACTCCCCAGGAGCCAGTGCCAGGATAGAAAAACCTGAACTATAATTGATGAATTGCTTGAGGCTTAGTGTGGACAAGCTTGAGAGGCAACGACTCTGGAGGATCTAGTCACAGAGGAGTCCCCACAGTTTTGGGAGTTTTACCTCCAGGATTTGGACCAGGTTTCCATGGTCAATACTGGACAAAAATCCCCTGTTGCTTCTAGCAGGGGTAGGAGAAAAGTAACCCTTTCGAAATATACCACAGCATTATTTTCTTAATAAATCCTGACCTTAGAAGAAACCATTTTACCAGAGCCTAAACTATTGAGTTTTTCTCAGAGCTCAATCAATCCAGGGAAGAGAAATATCCAACTCTAGCCCACTGTAGTCGTCATATCCCATTTAAGGCTGAGAAGCACTTGTGCAGTTCATAGTCCAGACACACTAAAAAACTGAGCTCTTTAGGTATGTAAATAATGAGTTGATGAGTGCAGCAAACCAACATAGCACATGTATATCTATGCAACAAACCTGCGCATTGTGCACATGTACCCTAGAACTTCAAGTATAATAATAAAAAAAGTTAATACAAAAACTGAGTTCTAACCAAAGAACTATAGAACACTTCCCCTCTCCCACACCTTACCACACTATTAAACGCCTATGTACTGAAGTTTCTTTTACCCCATACATCATGTCTAGCTATTGAGAAAAAATCACAAGGCATGTCAAAAAACAATAAACAGAGCTTGAAGAAAAAGAGCAAGTACTGGAACCTCAGTCAGATATGGCAGAGATGTTGGAATATCAAACTGAAAATTTAAAGGTACTATCATCAATATGTTAAGGGCTCCTGGATAAAGAAGACAGCATGCAAGAAAATATGTGCAATGTAATCAGAAAAAATGGAACTTCTATGAAAGAATGGGGGAAAAGAAATGCTGGAGATTAAAAGCACTGTAATAGAAATGATGAATGCCTTTGATGGGCTTATTAGTAGAATGGCTATGGCTGAGAAAAGAATCTCTGCACTTGAGAATATTTCAATAAAAATGTCCAAAACTAAAAAGCAAAGAACAACAAAGAGTGAGAAGTAAATCCAGAAAATAATATTTCAGAACCATGGGGCAGCTACAAAAGGTGTAAATATGTATAACAGGAACACCAAAAGAAGAAGAAAGAGAAAGGAACATGAACAACATCTGAGGAAATAATGACTGGGAGTTGCCCCCCAATTAATGTCAGACAGCAAACCTCAGATCCAGGAAGCTAACACCAAGCAGGATAAATGCCAGGCATATCATACACAAACTTCAGATAAAAAATGATGAAGAAAAAAACTTGAAAGACGCAGGAAAAATCTACTTTGCTTATAGAAAAGAGAAGAATAACATCCAACATATCAGAAACATGCAAGCAAGAATGGAATGGGATATTGAAAGCATTGGGAGAAGAAAGCCACCAATCTATAAATCTGTAACCTGCAAAATGATCCTTCAAAGGTCAGGAAGAAATAAAGATTCTGAGACAAGCAAAAATTGAGGGAGTGTGTTGGCAGTAGACATACCTTGTAAGAAGTGTTAAAAGAAATGCTTCAGAGAGAAGGGAAATGACATAGCTCAGAAACTCAAATCAACATAAAGAAACGTAGAGCATCAGAAAAGGAACAAGTGAAGGTAAAATAAAAAATTTGTATTTTTTACTTCTTTTTCTTTTCTTTTTTCTTTTTTTTTTTTTTTTTTTTTTTGAGACACGGCCTTGCTCTGTTGTTCAGGCTGGAATACAGTGGTGTAATCACAGCTCATTGCAGCCTCGACCTCGTCAGACCAAGTAATCTTCCCATCTCAGCCTCCCAAGTAGTTGGGACCACAGACATGCACCACCATGCCTGACTAATTTTTAAAATTTTTGTAGAGATGGGGTCTCTCTATGTTGCCAGAAGTGTTCTCAAACTCCTGGGTTCAAGAGGTCCTTCTGCCTTGGTCTCACAAAATACTGGGATTACAGCCATGAGCCACCATACCTGGCCTTCTTATTCTTAACTGATCTAATAGATAAGAGCTTGTTCAAAATAGTAACAATGTATTTGATTACATATGATTATGAGTATGTGTACACACACACACACCCATATATACTTACGTATAAATGAAATGAGACATCAATGATATATAAGATAGGAAGAAGTGGTATCATTTTGTTATTGAAAGGTATTTGCATGATCCTTGTAGTGGTCTAGTGCTATTTGAACATAAGCTTTCCTTAGGGTAAATTTATATTTCAAACTCTAGGAAATCCACTAAAAGTTTAAGAAGAGGTACAAATAATATGCTAAAAAAGGAGAGAATATTGAATCATATAAAACGTTTAAATAAATCCACAAAAGGCTGAAAAAGAGTGGATAAAAAATTGGAGCAAAGAACTAAGGAAATGAATAGAAAATAGTAACAAACATTATAGATATTAATTAAATTACATCAATAATCACTTAAAAAAATCAATCAATGGTGTGAACACACTAGTCGACAGAGATTGTCAGATTGTATATATAAAAAAAGACCCAACTATATGTTTTCTACACAAACAAAACAAAACAACAACAAAAAAACACTTTATAACGACATATAGAGGTTAAAAGTTAAAAGATGGAGAAAAATACACCATGCTAACATCAATCAAAAGAAAGCAGGAGTAGTTTGTTATGATGTCTGTTCTGTCTGAAATTTATGTATTTAAGACAGAGCAGACATCATATGTTAGGAAAGTTATCAGTGATAAACAGGGACAACACAGAATTATAAAGGGGTTAATTCCTCAAAAAGATATACCAATCCTTAATGTGTATGAGCCTAACAACAGAGTGTCAAAATATGAGGCAAAAACTAATAGACAAGCAAGGAGAAATAGATGAATCTACTGTCATAGTTGGAGTTTTAACACTACCAGAAATGGACAGATTTAGCAGGCAGAGAATCAGTAAGAACATAGTTGAATTCAACAGCCCCATCAAGAAACTAGATATATTTAGGTAGGTGCAAAAGTAATGCGGTTTTGTCATTAAAAATAATGGCAAAAAAAAAAAACGCATTTACTTCTGCACCAACCTAATAATTGACATCTATAGATCGCTTTACCCAACAACAGCAAATTACACATTCTTCTCAAGCTCACAGGAAACATGCACCAAGATAGACCATATTCTGGGTCATAAAACACACCTTAACAAATTTAAAAGAATGTAAATCATAAAATATCTGCTTTTAGACCACAATGGATTAAACTGGAAACCAATAACAGAAAGATAGCAAGATAATTCCAAATTATTTGGAGATTAAATGACATACTTGTCATCAATGTTGACATATGAGTCAAAGAAGAAATCTCAAAAGAAATTTTAAAATATCTTAAACTAAATGAAAACACAAGTTATCAAACTTTGGGGATGCAGCAAAGCAGTGATTAGAGGGACATTTATAGCACCAAATGCATACACTAGAAAAGAAGAAAGATTTAAAATTAATAATCTAAACTTTTACTATAGGAAACCAGAAAAAGAAAAGCAAATTAATTTCAAAATAAATACAAGAAAATAATAAAAATTTGAGCAGAAATCAGTGAAATTGACAATAAGAAATTAATAGTGAAAATCAACAAAATCAAATGCTGATTATTTGAAAAGATAAAAAAAATAAGCCTCTATACAGGCTAAGTAAGACAAAAAGAGAAAGGACAGAAATTAATAATAGCAGAAATACAGAGGGGTCATTACTACATATTTCATGGATATTAAATGTATGATACAAGAATATCATGAACAAATCTATACCCACAAAGTTGATAATCTAGAAAAAATGGAGCAAATTTTTGAAAGACACAAATGGCCAAAACTCATACAAGAAAAATTAGACAGGTCTGAATAGGCTTCAATCTATTTTAAAAATTTAACAAATAATTAATAACATCCCAAAGAGCATCAAGCCCAGATGGGATCCCTAGTGAATTTTACTAAAGAATCAGTTACACCATTCTCTACAGTCTACTCCATAAGATAGACACAGAGGAAATACCTTCTAATTCACTCCTTGAGGCCAGCATTATATAAATTAATACCAAAACCAGACAAAGATATTACAAGAAAATAAAACTATAAACCAATATCTCTCATGAATATAGATGCAAAAATCCTAAAAAATATTAGCAGATCAAATTCAAAAGAATATAAGAAGAATTTTACACCTGGAACAAGTGAAATTTGTCCCAGCTATGCAAGGCTAGTTCAACATTCAAAAGTCAATTTACTCCATCACAACAACAAGCTAAAGACGAAAGATCACATGATCCTGCCAATAGATATAGAAAACGCATTTGATAAAATCAACACCCATTCATGATAAAAATTCACAGCAAATTGGGAAGAGAGGGAACTTACTCTAGTTAATTTAAAAAATTAGGCCGGGCGCAGTGGCTCAAGCCTGTAATCCCAACACTTTGGGAGGCCGAGACGGGTGGATCACGAGGTCAGGAGATCGAGACCATCCTGGCTAACACGGTGAAACCCCGTCTCAACTAGCGCGCGCCTGTAGTCCCAGCTACTCAGGAGGCTGAGGCAGGAGAATGGCGTGAACCTGGGAGGCGGAGCTTGCAGTGAGCTGAGATCCGGCCACTGCACTCCAGCCTAGGCGACAGAGCCAGACTCCCTCTCAAAAAAAAAAAAAAAAAAAATTAAAAAAATTATAAACCTACATTGCTAACATCATATTTAATGGTATAAAACTTGAAGCTACACTTCTGAGATCAAGAGCGACGCAAAGGCAGGGTGTGGTGGTTCATGCCTGTAACCCCAGCACTTTGGGAAGCTGAGACAAGAGGATTTCTTGAGAGAGATACACACACACACACACACACACACAATATATATATGTACACACACATATGTATACATACTATATATACATATATAATATATATAAAATCAGCTGTGCATGTTAGTAGATGACTATGGTTCCAGCTACTCAGGAGACTGATGTAGGAGGATTTCTTGGTCCCAGGAGGTGGAGATTGCAGTGAGCCATTATTGTATCACTGCACTCCAGCCTGGGTGACAGAGTGAGACCCTGTTTCAAAAAACATCAAACAAATAAAAAAGAACAAGAAGAGAATGTCCCCTTTCACCATTGCTTCTCACCGTCATACTGGAAATCCTAGCTAATTCAATAAGACAAGACAAGAAAATAAATATATACATATTGGTAAAGAATAAATAAAACTGCCTTTATTCACAGATGAAATGACTATTTATGTAGAAAATCCAAAAGAATTGGCAAAAAGTCCCTACTGGAACTATTAATAATAAGCAATTACAGCAAGATTGCTGGATAAAAGGCTACTATACAAAAGACTGTTGCTTGCCTATATACCAGAAATGATCCATCGGGATTTAAAATGAAAATAATTGAACAATGAAAGCAAATGATCAATTGGGATTTAAAATGAAAACATTGATCAATTAGGATTTAAAATGAAAACAACTGTTATATAAAATATACAGAGAACTCTTAAAACTCAACAATAAGGAAACAAACAAACCAATTAAAAAGCCCTGAACAGATAGCTCACCTAAGATATCCAGATGTGAAATAAAGTCAGATGCTTTACATCATAATCGTTAGGGAATTGCAAATTAAAACATTAATGATAACCATTATCTACAGACCTATTAAAATGGCTAAAATGCAAATCAGTAACAGTATAAAATGCTGGTAAGGATGTGAAGCAATGGGAATTCTCATACTTTGTTGACAGAAATGAAAAATTGTAAAGCCACTTTGGAAGACAATTCGGCAGTTTCTTATAGAACTAGACATATTATTATCATATGATCCAGTAATCATGCATCTTGGTATTTACCCAAATGAATTGAAAACTTTTATCCACACAAAAATCTGCACACAGATGTTTATAGCAGCTTTAGTCATAATTGCCAGACCTTGGAAGCAACCAACATGTCCTTTCATGGGTGAATGGATAGACTAGTACATACAGACAATAACATACTACTCAACACTAAGAAGAAATTAGCTTACAATGCCATGAAAAAAAAAAAAAACATGGAAGAACCTTACATACCAAATACTAAGTGAAACAAGCCAATCTGAAAAGACTACTATCCTTATAATTCCAATTATAAGGATAGTCTGGAAAAGGCAAAACTGCTGAGACAGTGAAAAGATCAATGGTTCCATTGGTTTGGGCTGCAGTGATGAATAGGTGGAAGAGAGAGGATTTTGAGGGCAGTAAAACTACTCTGTACAATACTATAATGGTAGATTCTTGTCATTACACATGCCCCCCAAATGATAGAATATACAACACTAAGAGTAAACTATAGACTTTGGGGAATAATGATGTGTCGATGTCGGTTCCTTGACTGTAGCAAATGTACCATTCTAGAGTGGGATGTTGATAGCTGGGGAGACGAGACGTATGTGGAAGTACAGGGTTTCTGGGAAAGCTCTGCATCTTCTTTGCAGTTTTTTTAATGAACCTAAAACTGCTCTGAAAAAGAAAGTCTATTAAAAATATTTAGCTGTTCAGCACCAATTTTATCCACAAAATTCAGTTAATTTACAACTATTTTGAAAAAAAATCAAAAGTAATGCCTAGACTTTTCAATAGCTATTTTCCTATATCTATTAATTCATAATTTTGTTAAAAATTTTGTTTAGGAATAAGTATATCTTTTACAATAATCTTAGTTAAATGTTGTCCTCTTGGAACCAGAATCTCTGTCTGCCTATTTGTTTGAATTTGCCAAAAACACTTAAGTAAATCTGATTTTATAGAGTGCATTCCTTTAGAGTGCTTTTTTGAATGGAAGAAACCTTGCTTCTCTTCAATCTCTGGTAAACTGGCTTAAAAAAATTAGTTATAGGAGGCAGAAAAAATGTGTCTATCTTTCAAATTCTTAGCTGTTGAAAGATGAAATTTCAGATCCCACTGGACAGGATAAGGTGGCTGGGTAGCACCTCTCGGGGAGTATGTATTTTGGATTATGCCCTAACAGATGGATTTTCCTTGATTGAGGTGAAAGGTGGAACTAACCTAAGAGATGAACTCATGGGTAATTCTATAGATAAACACTTTCAGAGTAGAACTGTAAATGTGGTGATTCTCTGAAGAAAACCTATGGGTATTTTTTTTTAAGTATTCCAATAAAAAGTCATCAGAAAACTTCTGGAAAATGATTCTTGAAGATTGAGAAGACTGCAAGAGATTTAAGGGGAACATGAGTGTTGGAAAAGATTTAGAATTATTCTCCAATAGTGTTATTCCTGACCCTACTTACCAACCTGGCTTACAAAGTGCCTCCAAGAAATATTTCTAATGTGTAACAATGCCCAGGAAGATATGGTTTAGCATTACTCAGGTCAAACTCCAATATCAAGCCCAAAATGTTGCCTACATTCCTTGGTAGCAGATATTAGATTCAAACACTATGCTTCAGGAAAAGTCATAGCTACTGTGATTTAAAATACACCTAAAAGTATTGTGAGACAAACAGATTTGTAGCAAATGAGATTTAGTGTATTAATTTATAAATGTTGTAAGCACCACCTCCTCTCTACCCACCAACCACCACTGGTACTTTTTATAATAAAGATAGCTAAAGTCATAAGTAAGTCTGTGAAGGAAGTTCATGGCGTCACAAACTTTGAGGTTATTTTTCTCCCCCTGCTTCTGTATATGAAGAGTTCATTTTCTCCCTATAACACAAACTAACCATAAAAATAAAAATGAGAATAGGCTGGGCATGGTGGCTCACACCTGTAATCCTAGCACTTTGGGAGGCCCAGGTGGGTGGATCACCTGAGGTCAGGAGTTTGAGACCAGCCTGGCCAACATTGCGAAACCTCATCTCTTCTAAAAATACAAAAATTAGCTGGATGTGTTGGCACATGCCTGTAATCCCAGCTACTCAGGAACTTGAGGCAGGAGAATCTCTTGAACCCGGGCGATGGAGGTTGCAGTGAGCCGAGATCATGCCACTGCACTCCAACCTAAGAGACAGAGACTCTGTCTCAATAAATAAATAAATAAATAAATAAATAAATAAATAAATAAAAGAAGAGTGAGCACACACACACACACACACACACACACCCCATACAGCAAAACACCATAAACATCAGTGTGTGTTTCATTTCTGTGCCTTTCTAGAGACCCTAAAAAATTTGATCTACTCTATTTTGAAGAAATCTCTTTCAAATTGATTAGTAACTTATAGAAGAGCATAAGAACTATGAATGATTAAAGTAGGTTACCTTGAGAACAAATAGATATCTACAAGAATTTCCTTTGAATCTAGGGACCCAATATAACATTCCTAGTGAACCTGAAGACAGTTGATCAGACCAAGAAATATCTAGTCAGTTCCAGATATGTGCTATTGGCTTATATAACATAATGTCTTACTTTCCAACAATGCTTTATATAATATTCCTTTTTTTCTCCCTATTGTCTTCCTAGCTCTGCTATTTTTAGTTCATTTTGGTTTGTAGTTACTGAAAGATGTACCACTAGAGTGGGCTTTCTTTCAGAAAGTCTTATCATCTCTGGTCACAGTAAACTCATTAACAGTTTCAATGTAATTATGATTTGAAGGGATCTTTACGGTTTGTGTACTATAGCTGGTATTTCTGTTCGATGTTACTGGTTTCCACAACTACTAAATGTGCCAATTAAAGTGGTTAAGGGATATATAAGTAATATTATAAATTAAGCATCAAAACGTAAAATATTATTCCTATAATAAGTGAATACCTTAGGGAAAAATGAGAGGTATATTTTGAGGGCAACTTTATCACGAAAATACATTTCAATATTATTTTTGTTTACTTTAGAGTTGTCAGTCATTAAAATTCACTAATTATTATAAAAATCATTTACCAGTCCAACCAGCCTCCTAAGATTTTCACTGGGGAAAAGAAAAATTACCATCTGCAAGCTCCTATGATACGGAAATCTCATTTGCAAAGCAACACAAGAAATGTTTATTTGGTGGGACTGATTAAAAGTACTATTAAATATTCATCAATTCCTCCATTTCCTTCCTTCCTCTTCTTTTATTGTGCTAGCAATACTGACAGATAAGGTCCTATAGTCTAACACTTACATAATCACATGCAAACAGCTAATATCATAACCAAAGAGAAAGGCATTCAGAAAGCTGGAAAAGAGACCAATAGCTTGATTTCTTTTTTTAATTCTTTATGGATAAGGTACTACAAAAAATGAACTATATATTTCATAATAGAGCATTTTGTTTGTTTAAACAGGCAATATTTATCCCCTCAAATATTAAATTTTAGATGATTTTATTTTCTTTTATTTTTCTATCAACTTGACAGCGGACACTGAGATCATAGAGGTGTGACTAAGGAATTACATCTTCAGTTTCCTTCCAACAAGGTGACCACTTGGCAAGAACTCCAGTTCTCAGAAACTGTGACTCATACCCTGATCAAGCGCATTAAAGGTCATCTAAGTAATGCCAGGAAAAGAATGTGGCTCCCTGCCAAGGCTTCTCTTCCCACCTCATAAGTAGAAACAACGTTCATGTTTCTAAATAGTACAATGCAGTTTTATTTACAAACTTCAGTGTTTTAGCCAGTCATAGGGTTGACATTGCAAATGAAGTATTCTGAACTAGTGCTGCAGTGCTTGGAACATTATGATATTGAGGTTCGTGACAGACACAGCACTGATGTCAGATGTGCATCTGGTTTGACATGGGGCTAGAAGCAAAACAAATTATTATTTTATAGAATAATTGTATTTGAATGCTTATTGTAACATTTTCTGAAGTGAATGACAAGAGTAGAATATCATTAACAGAGTTCTACAATTAAACATGGCAACACTCTTGAAAAGAACATTGGCTTTTGTCATAATTCCATTAAGTATACCCAATTTAATGACTTACGAATGGCACTTTACTGTTTTCCTATCTTTAAATTTTAGTAAGATGGTGAGATTGAACTTTGGAACTTGTGTCCACACGCATTTCTTATTGAAGAGTCCTGTTTTCATATTTTAAATAGGTGTCTACAACAGTGTTATACGGGGGAGAGAGAAATGTTGTTGACTATTTGAAGTAAGAATTCATCCTTGGTGACAGCTGACTTCACCTTCTGAAAACGTGGTATTTGAGTTATAGAAAGGCTCTAGTAGGAAAAATAAGTAGAAACAATAGAGAGATGGTTGTCATTCAGAAGATCACAAATGTGACTAAAATAATCATTATTCAGCCACTTTAAAGGTTCAGCATGCCTTGTCCAGTCCCTTTTATCATCTTCCTTTTTTATTTGTCTTATTGAAATTGTCCTACTTTTCCTGGCAAATTATTCTATATGTTGAAAGTCACTACAGATCTGCAAAGACTCTAAAGTCATTCCTTCTTTGGATTTTATTGTAAATGAACTAATTGGTGTAAACGCCTCCTTTCTTTTTATTTTCCATGCACCACTTACTCCCTTTATCTTATCTTCTTCAGAATATTTTTAAAGCAAACCTCTAATTCTGGTTAAGTTTATTTCTCCACCTATTCTATACTTGCAGCCATGCTAAATGTAGCTGGGAAAAAAAGGCACCACAATCACATAGACTATGTTTGATTCAGTTTAAATTCAAGACTATGAACTTTAAAGGAATCCATACTGTCGGTAAGAAGTCTTTGTACACTTTACTTGTATATTCAGTAGTCCACTTTCCTAGGTTTACTATTCTGTAATTTCTCTTTTCTTAATCTCTTCTAATCTTTCTAATCTTAATCTTCTAATCTTTCCTGATCTCTTCTCACCCATCTCTGCTTTCAACCAAAGACTGTGTTTCTATTTCGCTTAGAAAAGAGAAGCACCCAGAAGATAGTTTCTTCAAGCTCTCACTACTATATCTTCTCAGCCACCATGATCTGTACTCATGTATTTGCCTCCGTTTCTGTTGCAACAGATGGATTCTTTGAGTTTCTAAGGCCATTGCCTCCACTTCTGCAATAGATCTCAGCAATTCTTGTCTGCATGGGCACATTGCTTCAAGGATTTCCCCCTTTTATCTGTTTCATCAATTTTTCTTTTTCCTTTCAGTCATGCAAACATTCTGCTGTTTCTCCCATTATAAAAAACATACAAATTTTTCTTAGTCCTATGTTTGACTCCAATTGCTTTCTCTAATTTGTAGCAAAAATTCTCAAAAGCTTTGTTTGCAATCCTTCTCTAATTTCTCTTCTCCATTTTCTCTTAAGCCCATTCCAGTGAGGTTCTCCCACATCACTATACTGAAATCATTCTTGTGGGTCATGGATAATGTCCACAGTGCCAAATCTAGTGGTGAATTCTAAATCCTCATCTATTTTAGTCATCAGAAACTTTTAACCCACTCTCTGCTCTTGGTTTTCCTCCTGCCTCAGTGATGGCTCCTTCTCAATCTATTGGTTGCCCTCCTTCTTCCGAACATCTTGAGCATCACAGAGCTCAGTCCTTTCTTCCTGCTTCTAAGCCACATTCCTTTTCTTGGAGATTTCATTCAGTCTCTTTCACAATCTCATCCAGGCTTTAAATACCATCTATGTGCAGATGACTGTCATATTATACCTCCAGATCAGACTTCTTTCATGAACCCCAGACTGCTCTATCCAACTATTTATGTAGCATCTTCACTTGGATGCCTATTAAACATCTCAAATTTAAAATGTTCTAAACTGACTCCTGATATTTTCCCCCAAATATACTTTACTTACAACCTTCTATCTTAATTTATGACAACTCCATCCTTCTCATTGCACAGGACAGATACTGGAAGCCAATCTTAACTCTCCTCCTTATTTTACATGCCAAATCCAATTATGAGAAAATTCTGATTTTTCTCTCCTAGACCAGCCTGATCACTGATCTCCCTGACTCTTTCCTTATCTCTTTACAGCCTTGTTGCAACACAGCACCCAAACCAATTCTTTTAAAAGTATTGTTAAACGTGTCACTCTCCTGCTCACACTCTAATATGTTTACATTTATTCCCTAATAAGACCCAATAGCCTTACAAAGTCCTGTATGACCTAGTCCTGTACCTCTCTAACTTCATTTCCACCTAGGTTTTCTTGATTGCTCTGTCCCAGCTTCGCTGGTCACACTGCTGCTCCTTACACCGTTGCCATGCCCCAATCTTAGAGCTGTGGCTGTAATCTTCCCTCTGCCTGCAAGAATCAATCCATTGGTATTGACTGGATCCTTCAGCTCCTCAAAAATTTGCTCACATGACACCTTCATCTCCTCTGGATGTTTGCTCAATGAGTTCTACCCTGACGACCTTATTCAAAATTGAAACCTGCTTTTCCTTTACTCTCCTTATCTCCTCATCCCACAACCCAGCTTCACTTTTGCTTTTATTTCATAGAATGTATTATCTAATATACTATCTTTCACTTTAATGTTGTTCATTATTATTACATTATTACCATTATTAATATGTTAGAATATAATTTTCACAAAAGAGAAGAGATTTTTGTCTATTTTTCTGTATTACTGTTTGGCAATAATTCTTGATATATATATTTGTTGAATGAACATATAATACATATTTGTAATCTGAGAAAGAAAGTATTTCAAAATTAAATTCAAGGAAATAAAAGGAAATAACTGGAAACAGAAAAATACTAAAGATCTGAAAATATTTTTTAAATAGTTCAAAAAGGAATGAAAGAAAACTGAGAGAAAACAAAAAAAGGAAAAAAGTTGAAGTTTAGGAACAAATAACTGTAGAAGTGTCTAAAAGGATAAGATAGTTTATAAGTTGATACTGTAAATTTAAAGTTAGATAAACTAATTTCAGGCTTGAAATAATTTTTTTAAATATGACTTTCTATTAATGTAGATAATATATGTTAATGCAGATTACATAAATATATAATAATATAGAAGTATCAATGTTAATACCTACATAATATATTAATATATTACATATAGTATACATATAGTATACATATATACAATTGCCCTGTCTTTTTCTTCATTAATGTTGTTGCCTAAGTGAATATAAAGACAACAAACAAACTGGCTTGCAGTATTATCCATTCCACTTTAATTATCTTGTAAAATGCACATTGAAGTTCTCATTTCCCCATGTCCTTGAAAATGATACTTTCTAATGACCAAATTCTGTAAATTTTTACTCACAATATTTACAATATGCACCTGCTTCTCTTGATGAGTTTGATTTCTGTCTTGCCTGGGTACCTAACTGACACTTTGATGGAAAAGACATGCTTTCATTTCTAACTACACTAGTCAGAAAACTGCTCTTGCCTTTAGACACTTGGAAACCATAACTAATAATTTATGGTCAGGATTACCTGTGGCCCTAATGTCTTCCCCCCACAGTACATATATATGTGTGTATGTGTGTGTGTGTGCATGTGTGTGTATGTGTGTGTAATATACATATATAATATATGTTATATATATAATTACTATGTGTGAGTGTATAAGTTTGTGTGTGTATACACACATTATTTACCAAATACATGATGTACCAAATGCATCATTTATCAAATATATTATGTACCAAATACATTATGACCATTGAGGTTTATTCCAGGAATACAAGGTTGGTTCAACATTCAAAATTCAGTCAGTGTATTAAATGTCAGCCAATATCAATAGACTGAAAAAGAAACAGAGAGTCATCTCAGTAGATGGTAGAAGTAATTGGTGAATGGATCTTTCACTCTGAGGGAAGCCAGTTATCTGCGTGGAGAGGCTCTCTTAGCAAGGAGCTGGTATCTCTGCTCAGTATCCTTTGAAGACCTAAATCCTGCTAATAGCCATGTGAATAGGCTTGGAAGCAGATCTTCCCTTGTTTGAGTCTTGACTGAAGCCCTAGCCAAAACTTTGATTGCAGCTTTGTAAAAGGCTTTAGCCAAGCTACACAGTAAAGCTGCTTTTGGGTCCCTGACCCACAAAAAATGTGAACTAAGAAATATTTAATGTTTGCAGCCACTAAATTTTTTGGTAATCTGTTACACAACCACAGATAAATAATGCAACATAGATGCTTAATTGATATGTGACAAGTATCAAGATATTTTAATGGAGAAATATGTTTTTTTCTGTAAATCATGTCAGGACAACTGGACACCTGGCAGAAAATGAACCTGCATAGTCACCTCACACCATATGAAACAAAACTAAAAATAGACCCTAGACCTAAAAGTAAAGCCTAAAACACTAAAACATCTAATCTAAACGAAAACGTACCCAAAAAGTCATCACTGTGACTTTGGGTCATCTTAAGTAGAATATAGAAAGCAAGCATAAAGGAAACATTGGAGAAATGGACTTCTTAAAATTAAATACATGAGCTCTTTGAAAAACAGTGTTAAAAAACGAAAAAAGAAAAAAAGAAAAAAACAAGCAAGGCACAGATTGGGGGAAAATACTGACAAAACATTTATGGGATAAAGGAATGGTATCCAGAAATTCTCCTCAACTCAAAAATAAGGAAACTAACAATATAATATTTTTAAAGGGGGAAAATTTGAACAAACACTTCTTTTGAGACGGAGTCTTGCTCTGTTGCCCAGGCTGAAGTGCAGTAGCACAATCTCGGCTCACCACAACCTCCACCTCCTGGGTTCAAGCGATTCTCCTGCTGCCTCAGCCTCCTGAGTACCTGGGACTACAGGTGTGTGCTACCATGCCCAGCTAATTTTTGTATATTTAGTAGAGACAGGGTTTCACTACGTTGGCCAGGCTGGTCTCGAACTCCTGACCTCGTGATCCACCTGCCTCGGCCTCCCAAAGTGCTGGGATTACAGGCTTGAGCCATGGTGCCTGGCCTAAGAGACACTTCTATTCAGAGGTACAGGTAGTAAATAAGTACAGGGACAGATTCTCATCATCAGTAGTCTTTACAGAAATGCAAAGTGAAGCCAAAAATAAATATTACGACCCACGTAAAATGGCCAAACAAACAACCTGATAATATGAAGTCCTGACAAGGATGAGGAATAACAGCAACTCTCACATATTGCTGGTGAAAATGAAAAATAGTATAGGCATCTTAGCTAACTATAAAATCCAGTAATGTCACTCCTAGTTATTTAACCAATAAGATGAAAACATTTGTCCACACAAAGACCTGTAATAACTGTATATCATAATTTATTTTTAATTGCCAAAACATAGAAACAACCCAAATATCCATCAACTGCTCAATGGATAAAAGAAATTCTGTTTCATCTTTGTAACAGAGTACTATTCAACAATAAAAGAATAAGCCGCTGAAATATGCACAACATGGATGACTTTAAAAATCACTACCGAACCCTGCATACTGAATGACCGTATTTATATTCCATAATGGAAAAAATAAAGGAATAGGAAGAGAAGTCAGATAAGTGGTTGCCAGGGAGTTGGCAATTGCCTACAAGGGGAATAAGTTAACTTTTTGGCAGTAACAAAAATATTCTATATCTTCATTGTGGCGGTTACGAAACTACTTAAGTTTAATGAAACTCATCCAAGTATATACCTATAAATGATGACTCTTACTGTATGTAAAGTAACATAATAACTGTGAAATAAACAGGGAAATAGGCCGGGCGCGGTGGCTCAAGCCTGTAATCCCAGCACTTCGGGAGGCCGAGACGGGCGGATCACGAGGTCAGGAGATCAAGACCATCCTGACTAACACTGTGAAACCCCGTCTCTACCAAAAAATACAAAAAACTAGCCGGGCGAGGTGGCGGGTGCCTGTAGTCCCAGCTACTAGGGAGGCTGAGGCAGGAGAATGGCGTCAACCCGGGAGGCGGAGCTTGCAGTGAGCTGAGATCCCGCCACTGCACTCCAGCCCGGGCGACAGAGCGAGACTCTGTCTCAAAAAAAAAAAAAAAAAAAGAAAAGAAAAAAATAGAAAAAAAAACAAACAAACAAGGAAATAAAGAAGTAAAATAAATAGATATAAGCAATAAAACAATAAACATAAAGATAAAATAATAGAAAAATGTGAAATCTGGATATGCAAAAATCAAAAATGTTTTATGTAAAATACATTTTAAATAAATTTTTTAAAGACTGAGAAAAATATTTGTAACTTAAAAAATGCATTAATATCTTAAATATATACAGAACTTCTGAAAATCATTGCAAACCAGGAAAACAACCCAAAGAAAATTGACCAAACAGTAACAACAGCCATCATAGAGAAAACATTCAAACAGCCAAAGCATTTCCAGAAAAATCCTAAGATCACAGGTAATCAGAGAAATGAAAAAATATATAATTATGAGGTATAATTTTTCACCCATTTTGTTGGCAAAAAAATAATAGTTTTGATAAGACCTAGTGTGGCTGAGAGCAAAAATGTTTTAGGAAAATATCATGGCACTTCTATTTCTCAGTATAAATTGGCACAGACTTCTTAGCAGACAATTTGGCTGTATGTATCAACATTGTAGGCATATATCTTTGAATCAGTGACATCAAATCTAGAGATCTATTATAGAGAAATACTTGTACAGGGATGAAAACAATAAAATGTATTTTTTTCAGTTTTACATGTAATAGCAAAGTACTAAACATTTAAATTATCTCTCTCTACATATGTGAATGATTAAAACATTATAACTCTATACCATGGATTGACTTATATTCTTTAAAAGAATATTTTGTGTGTGTGTGTGTGTGGGTGTATGTGTGTGGTATAAAATAGTTGCCAAAGATATACCAATGCAAATAAAAGCAAGTTACAGAATAACATGCACATCATCCAATTTATAAACTATGTGTTTATGTATATATGCTTATACCTATGTAGAGATAGAGATTATATATAGGTATATAAATAAGTGTCCATAGATAAGGTTTTCAAGAACTGCACTCCAAACTAATAACAATGATTACCCAAATGCAGAGCGGGATTTGGAAAGAGTATTTGGAATATGGATTTTCTTTGTTTTCTCTATGTTTCTATATAATTTTACATATTTTCAATGGTTACCTAAATGCAGAGAAGTTAGCTTTAGAGAGAGGAATTGGGAAGACATTTTTTCTATATTTTTATCTTATTTAAAAAAATTTTTAAACAATCGAGTATTTCCTTATTTCTAATAAAATAATTAATAAATAAGACACAGTGCTTAACTTCAAGGAGCTCACACTCTAAGGCAAAAGGAGACATGCAACCCAACCAACAGTTGAAATGCATTGTGATGTGTCCCTTGAAAGGAGTAGATACCAAACTTCCATAGAATCACAGAGGAAGGAGGTGTTATGCTTCCTGGAAAAACTGGGGATGGCTTCACACAGGAAATACATTTTATAAAAAAGTATAGTTCATCTGCGGGAAAGAAAGGGAAAGTTATTCTAGAAGAAGATAATTATACATATTAAAGGAGCATACTCTTTGAAATCAGATAACATGTGTTTAATCACAGACTACTTTTACTAGCAGACCCATTTTAAGAGACGACCTAACTTTCAAAGCCATAAGTGTAAAATGGGAATGATATGACCATCTTTGGCAACCTGAGGAATGATGGTATCATTAATGTAATAAACAGAGCATAAAGCAGGAAGATTGGCTTTCAGGATGACCATAATGAGCTTAGTTTTTAATATGTCAAATTAAAGATTGTGAAGATTAGAAGAGTTGAGACTGAGGATGAGGAATAACAAATCGTGAACATACAGGATATATTAAATCATGGCAGTGGACTAACTGCCCATGAAAATTGTGTTGGCTGAGAAAAGGCCAAAGTGTGATCCATGGACCAGCAAAAAGTGGCATCACTTGGGAGCTAGTTTAAAAAGCAGAATCTTGGTCCTCACTTCTAACTCAGATCTGATGAATTAGAGTCTACCTGTTAACCTCCCCCGAGTGATGTATATGTACAGCAAAGTAGTAAGCACTGCCCCAGAGAACACCAGGTACCGCTGGTCTATTTGAGAAGAAGGGGTCAGCATGCAAGACAGATATGTAAACTAAGTAACAGACTGCATATTGCATGATATTTATAGACTACATAGTGAGAAGGGCCATGGAAACCCTTCAAGGACTTATTATTTTTCTAAGAGAAAAATCCTGATGGTGTTGAATACTGTTCTTTTCTCCTCGTCCATTCTAATCATGTTTATTGTGCTCCTGACACCTTCCATTATCCTTTCCACAGCTCATTATTTTAGTAGAAATTGTGCTGCGCTCTTCACATTGAAAATGATATTGTTTCTGTGGCACCAGCAACAACTTTGTGTTCATTCATACACACACATTAAGAAGTGGATTATCATTAATTATGCACTAAAATGTTCTTGGCAACAGAGTAAGTGACAAAACATTTGCTTTTCTTAGAGTTCTATTAGGTGAACCCAAGTTGAACCACAGAGAAATATGACACTTTTCTTTATTTTAATTTGTATCACAAGGTCAGGATCATGACAGTGACTCTATTTTGCACATTATTTTCTCTATAATTGTAATGATGTTAATGGAATTCTTTTAACTAAGCTGTTTTTATCAGGTCTACAACCTATTTATTGCATATTCAGAAGAAATTTCATGTTAACATAATTTAATCTACTGAAGGTTGAATTCTATAATAAAAATATGGTTTTCTGAAGAACATTGTTCAAAAGAGCTCAAACGATGTTATATTTTTACTATTTACAGCTAATTCAAGCAGAATTGGAATAAATAAAGAAAATTATAACAATGTATCAACCTAGTTCCAATTATAGACTCAAGAAACACTTTTTATTAATTAATAGCATAAGTCACAAGTTACATTTTACTGTAGAAGTGATTGGAAACATAGAGCTTACTATTAGAGTATGCATAAAAAGAAGAACCTTACAAGGAAAATTTTTCCAAAGGTTAATCCAATGCTAGTTTCAATGCTAATGCAAATTACATTATACAATTTCTATTGATGATTAACTCCAGGTCATAAGTAATTTCAAACAACCTCAGCATTAGTTTCTGGTACACAGTATACTCAGTAATTGGTACATTATACCTACCTCATTGTTACTTATGTAAAACTACTTGAATTAAGAGATGAGTGAATGGAGAATCAAGATATTGTTTGCTATACCAGTATTGCTATAAGTAAACTAAAATTTAGTTTCTGAAAGGTACCATAAATAGAAAAAATGCTTGATTCTTTTGTTCATTTTACAGAGACAAGCTATACTGACATTGAGGAGAAAAGGCCTTTCCATTTATTCTATATTCACTCAGTCTCTACAATGTGCTATAAAACAGTACAAATAAAAATTGTACTATAGTATATTGCTATTCAGTTACTTTTTTTGTTATTTTGTTTGTGAGGTATATTGATTGGATTTTTTAAATAAGTTAAGATTGTGCAGATTTCTTGGAGTCCATAATAGGGACAGAAATTAGACTAAAACCAGATTTCCTGAATCTGAATAAAGGTTCCTCTAAAACTTATAAAGTCCTATTTATTAGACTCCTGTTTTTGATTGGAATGACATATAGATTTATTCACAGACACCTTATATGACAGTAGTAAAACAGGGGCTTTTTTCTTTAAAATGTCTGTTTTCTGCTTATCCACAATGAATCTCTTGAGTTCAATGTGCCAAAGTAGAAAGAGATATTGGGTAAACGCCCTGTATGTATGTAAAACCTGGCATTAGCCATCCTGACATTTCTGAGAATCTTCTGTCATATGAAAATCTTCATCATAGCCAACTAAACAAATAACTATTAAAAATGCCAAATATCATACACACACACACACACACACAGACACCCCACATATACACAAGTATCTTATGAAGTGGCTACATGGTAGATTATAATGTATCTGTGCACTTGCTTAACTTGATTTCTTTCTCTTGTAGGATATTTCTTTCATACTGTAATATGAGAGGAGCTGCCAGAGTTTCCATTACAGTAACAAGTTCAACATGTTAACATAGAAACAATCACTGATAAAGAAGCTATGTTGGAGGGATGATTCCTATTAGAGTAATAAATGACTTAGATTTTCATACAAGTGTCAAATCTATCAACAAGTAAGGAAGGATTCTATTATCAATGTGTTCTCATTTCAGATGTGTAAGTGACTAACTAAAATGACAGGAAGTTGAGTTTGTGCCAACCCCAGACTGGCCAAAGTCAAAACTGTGGAGCTGTGAATTTGTTATTTTCCTCTGACAACCACCTTTTTTAACTTGGACATATGCCCCTGCCTTTCACTAATCCTAGGACCTCTTTGTAGCTCTTATTTCTCAGGATTCTCCCTGGTGGCCAAATGGAGATTCGCTTCCTCAGCATCATAAGGCACCACTAGTCCTTTACACCTGCCCAACCTTGCCACCCACATCCAATCAACAAGTACTGAACCTAACACTCACACTCATAGAATCAAGCTTTATTCTTACATGAATATTGGTGTAAAACCATTTATATTTTACATTTCTTATATTACTTCCTTTGAATATTAAAACAGTATTTTCTCAGGGTTTTTAAATGCCCTTACCTAAATGCAGAGAATATTTCAGCATTTCTCAAACTACGTTGTGAGACTAGCATCTACAATGGCTGTATAGGAATGTACTCAACTTGTGAGCATGAGGCACAAAGAAAATTATAAATTATTTTAGCAATAACCTCTAGCTATAATTTCATACATGTTGATCTTGTTTACCTATCAAGGACATAAATATTTTAGAATTTCTTCATTTCTTCCTGTATTCAGGCAAGTACAAGCCCAAATGAGCATCAGGGAGTTTCATATAACTTTCTTAAGTATGCTACAGGAGGTATATCCATTGTACCTGTTTAATTTAGCTAGTTATAGCACTAAGTTAGGGTTACAGGTTCTAACACATAATAGTCAGATAGCTAATTTTAGGGTTCTGGTCCAAGCTTTTCAATGCAGACCCATCACCACAAGCAATATTCCCCAATGAAGACATAGAATCACATATGAAGATCAAGTAAATAAATCACAGCCCTAATTGGAATGTACGTATGGCAACTACATCAAGTCTTTGCTCTTCATTAAAGACAAATAAAAGTCGATTTTCATTCCACATTCCAGATCAAGGCCCAGAAAATACTTTCCTCTATTTAGGTGTTTTCTAATTATGAGGCTATTATTACAAAATTAATCCTGAGAATAAAAGTATCATCATTGCAGTATTGTCTTTTATGCTCCCCACTGTTCCCTCTACATAGGATTTAAGTTCTAGTTATAACCCCTGTATATAGAGTATGATTTCCCACACAAAATTTTAACTCTGCTATCTATCTACCTATCAATCAAATGAGTATATATACATATTCATATATATGGGGAGCTGAGGAACTGCAGTGCATATTACTCCAAAAGACAACATAGGAAGTGTGATTTATATGTGTATAAAAGTGAATTTATGAGAATGAACATTATCTTTCTGTATTTCTTATGTAACATCATAGCTATTCACTTCTTAATCTATAGAAATTTTCCAAGGAGTCTATTTTCTTTATCAAAAGAAAGCTAAGTGAAAGTAAAAGTCACAGAACACTAATTTAAAATCTGATGGCTTGAGTAGAGCAAGCACTTGAGATCATCTTCCTTGAGCAAAGTCTGTCTCCAAAGGACTAACAGTATATTTGAGGAAAACCTTTACTGCCATTACAGCCCATCTGCTCTTTAATAACTCAAGATTCTATGAATGGAAGCTTTTTAACCTTCATATGCATGTTTTACAAATAATTTCTGCATAATTTTGAGTCTTCATTATATATATTTCCTTTCGGCATTTTTATTTTGGTTTGATAATTTATGGCATAATATTCGAGGCACGAAATAGAAAATATCTTTCTCTCTTTCTAAGGTGTAAAACCTTTATAAAATAGCCAGAATCCCTTTAATGGTCTTTGGCCACAAATCTCCCCCACCCCAAACCAGGATAAGAAATTCTTCAGGAATTCTGTTTACAGATATGTAATGCATTTTCCTTTTTATTTTCAGCAATAGTAATTTTACTTTGATCTCATAGCCACCAAACCATTAACCACAAGAAAGCTCATAAGCAAGGTACAAGGCAGGCAATGTCTGTGATTTCCAGGAGAAGGTCATAACCCAGAATTTTTTAAAAATAACTATTACAATGAGGAACGGGGTACAGCCACAAAAGGAATAGATATAATTTATGCCTGACTTACTTCAGCAGAATATAGTTTATTTATAAACTGCTTATGGCAAACTCTGTATGCCCCTGTTCTATGCATGTGCTGAACTGTCTTCTAGTAAATTATTTAAATTACACCTAGCAGTAATTCCTGAGGACTTTCATACTTCATTTTCTCTATTAATGTAACAGGGAAAAGCTGCTTTGCAAGGATTGCTCTAAATTCCCAGAGTGTGAGTTCCAGACTCTGTATGTGTTGCATTATGCCTGTCAGAAAACTTGTCTTCTCCTGAAATTTATTACTGAAGTTTCTCTACCCGAGCTACTCATTGAAGCTTTACAGAAAGCTCATACATGATTTAAGCAGCTAACAGCACTGAAAGAAATAGGTCAGGTTAAAAAAAAAAAAAAAAGCTGAATTTAAGCTACCTTCACTTATTACTTATGCAAGATTATGCATAATTTAGCACACTGCTGAATATGCAAGGACAGAATAATTGTTTACCAAAATATTTACTCTGAGTTGGTACCTGTGTTTTACTGAGATAAGGTGACTTCTCAGAATTTGCTAATCACTTTTGAATTAAAAAACAATGAGTGAGTTTTTGATTGGGTTGATAACTGCACAACAGTATATGTAAACAGAGATCTTGTTTAACAACTTCATTCAAGTAAAATACATGATACTGTTGTACAGACTGAGCAGTTTCATTAAAGTCATCCCATTTCAGAAAACATCTCTCTCCATTTTTTTCTTGACGGTAGTCCTATCATATACACACACAAGTGTTATAGAAAACCTCTCTATAAAATGAGCTAAGTTTTTTCTAATTTAAGCTGAACATTACATAAAATTTTCTAAAGTTTGGAAGCAAGCCAAAAGGGTGAGGAGCCACTAATATGAAAGAGCAATTTGGGTTCAAAGTAGGGTCTTCAGGTCAGCTAGTTTCCAAAACTAAGTAGTCAGTAGAATATAAGCCTTGTTTGACATAAGGGCATCTTTATTTGTAGCTTTTCAAAATAATTTTTTAAAAGAAAAAATTCTGTTCCTGTAAGAGAGTGTTTGCCAGTGCTTAATTTACAAAATGATCAGTATCCCCTACATCAAGTTTAAAATTCCATAAAACCATCTTACTTTTTAAGTTGAAAAAATGTCTCATGAGAGTGTAAATTCATTAATTCTCATAGTTTGAATAATTCCAAATTTAATACACAATATAATGTTTATAATCCTGAAAGAACTGTCCTATTTAACCCTTATCCTGAATGAATTAGGGTATTGGTAATAATTGTTTTTTAATAATGCAAATTTATGAAAGAAAACATAAAGATATAAGAATCTTAACACATTTAATTCAATCTTCAGAAGTAGCAACAAAGTAGTCCAAATTAGAAGTGATATTAAAAAAATAGACACCAAAATGAATAGAATAAAAAGCTACAAGCAGCTTCTATTCTTTTATCTATATCTACTCTAAATAAAAGTAGATTATATATAGTTATCATACTTTAAAATGGGAAAATCTCAATATAATGGAAAAAATAAGAGAACTTTTATACAATGCTCTTTAAATTAACCAAAATTAGCAAATCCACATGTAGATGAACACCAAAATAAATTTCAATTGTATTGAGTCAATAAAATGTTTAAATAATAGAAAACGAGAAAATTTATTTGAAGATTTATAAGCTCTCCTAAAAGATGGTTATTTTAAACTTTGAAGTGGTAACAGAAATTAGAAAGCAAAAGATGCATTTAACTGTTTAGAAAGTAAACCCTTTAAAGGTTTTCAGAATAAGAAGGAATTTGGCCTACATAAAAAATATTTATAGCAACTATGGCCATAGAGTTTATATATGTTATATAAATCTATTGAAAAATTGGTAAGAAATATATTCAGATTTATTATAAGTAAATATATCTATAGATAAAGATATCTATATACAGATATAAATTTACAGATAAATATGCATTTATCTATGTTTATTTATTTTGACTGCAATTTAAACAACAATGAAGTGACACTATTCTATCAAGTTTGATTTTAAAATCATGAGGCTCCCTAATGTTGGGATGGCAAGAAAAGTTAACGTTAGAACCATTTATGACTCTGAACATTTTTAAAATATTCAGAAAACAAATAGAAATATTCACATTATTTGATATATTATGTAGACATTAAATATTAAAATTGTAGTCTATTTAGTAATATGTATAGATTTTCATACAACACATTTTTAAGCTTAAGACAAAAATATAACTATAAGAGGATTATGTCTATATAGATAGGTAATGGGGTTAGAAAAAGTAAACAAATACAACTGTGGATGGGAATCATGGTTTTATGAATAATAGTTTATCTTTAATTTTGTTTTAGCTGATTGTTTAACAATTTTAATTATAGTATAAGTATTCTAGAACATTATGTCCCAAAGCTGGTTGTTTGTGAATTATTTTCCATTTAAATCTCACTACCATCCTGTGAGTTAGGAACTAAGTATGCCTTTCTAAGTGGTTTGAAGAAATCTCTTTTCAGTGGATTGGTGAGGCATTTGCCCATTTAAGAAAATTATTTTATTTTTGTTGCCACTGAAAATATACTGGGCAATACAATTTTCTAAATAAAAATTTATTTCTTAAATAATTTTTTCATTTCTTAAATATAATTTAAGAAATTTTATTGCCCAGTATATTTTCAATGACAACAAAAATAAAATAATTTTCACAGAACAAATGTTTTGAATAGGATGATACATTACTAACATATTTCAATCGTGTTACATAAAATTTATATGACCATAACTTCTAAGTATACTTACAGATATTTGATGAGGCAATGTATAGCCTTGCTGGTAGAGAAATTGCTAAATATTTCAGAATATATGGTCATAGGCTGGGCCATTTGGTGGCTTATGCCTGTAATCCCAGTACTTTAGGAGGCCAAGGCAGGTGGATCACTTGAGGTCAGGAGTTTGAGACCAGCTTGGCCAACATGATGAAATAGCATCTCTACTAAAAATATAAAAATTAACCAGGTGTGATGGTGTGTGCCTGTAGTCCCAGCTACTCAGGACGCTGAGGCAGGAGGATCACTTGAACCTGGAAGACAGAGGTTACAATGAGCCGAGATCGTACCACCGCACTCCAGTCTGGGCAATAGAGTAAGACTGTCTCAAAAAACAACGAGGACAAAAAAAAAATAATAATAAATAAAAGAAAAAAAGTATATAACAATAAAGAAATAGGAAATCGGTTAGTATTTAAATCCATTTGTTCAATAATTTTTTCAATAATTTTACTGAATTGGAGGAAAATTTTTGTGAATACCTTAACTCAAAAGACATCACACATTAGATTCACTGATAAATCAAACACCAGAAGGTTTAAAGGATCATTCTGGAGAAATTTAATGACAGGAATTGCCAATATATGGATAAATAACCACATATGGATATTAGTCTTATAATTTTTCAAATAATGAACATTTCAAATAATTGATCATTTTTTATCACAGGTTAACAAATTTAATACAAGGACACAGTCACAAAGTGTATGAATCCCAGTGAAACTTTTAGTAAAAATTTTGTGTTCAACAAAAATATACTTAAAAAACCAGCCTCATATTAATAAAAATCAAGTCTGTTAAGGCAGCATATTAATCACATTTTTTAACTGGCTAGATATCATAATCAAGAACTTCCATATTAATTTCAATATTTCTATACAAATACAAAAGAAATCAGTTGGTATTTTTATAATAATTTTACTATGATTTTTGCCTAATTCTCCATTCAAGTCTTTTTTTAAAAATTTTTATTCAAGATATTTTTTCACAATTGTTTTTGCTTTTTGTTCATACTTACGTAAAATGTAAGAGAGTAGAAATATGAAATTTTAGCTAAAGACATAAATTTTATGACAATTTTTTATGTTTTGTTAAGAAATTACTGCTTTCTTTTCTACAAATTCAATCTCCAAAGAATGCTTTACAGGATTTTCTTCATGTAAGCATTAGAAAGTAAGGCCGGGCGCGGTGGCTCAAACCTGTAATCCCAGCACTTTGGGAGGCCGAGACGGGTGGATCACAAGGTCAGGAGATCGAGACCATCCTGGCTAACCCGGTGAAACCCCGTCTCTACTAAAAAATACAAAAAACTAGCCAGGCGAGGTGGCGGGCGCCTGTAGTCCCAGCTACTCGGGAGGCTGAGGCAGGAGAATGGCGTAAACCTGAAAGGCAGAGCTTGCAGTGAGCCGAGATCCAGCCACTGCACTCCAGTTTGGGCGACATTTGGGCGACAAAGCGAGACTCCGTCTCTAAAAAAAAAAAAAAAAAAGTAGCTATGATGTCTGATTTCCCTTCAGGAGAAGGTCATCTTACTGCATTGGATGCTCAATGCCACTTATGTGTTATCACTTAATTTTGTTCCTTTGTTTTTTTTGCAAAATTCCTTTGAAGAATACACTCTTTCTACCTCTTACAGTCATTTAGAAACCAAGGTAAAATTGAGTAATTTTCTGAAAAAAAGTGAAGTATATAAAATATCTTAAAACATTCTTCATTTTTATCAATTCATATTGCATTTGTGCTTGACTTTGCTGTCTCTGTTTCATGTTTTTGTATTTGTGTAATCTTCATGGTCGCTTGAGCTACAAATTTGTTAGTATCCTATCCAAGGATTCTTTAAAATCATGGTATCTGTTGATCCTCTTTTCTTTCCTGTTTTAGCTTAAAATCTAGTTAAATGTATAAACATGAATTGACCTTCAGAAATTTTCTTCCCCTCCTTTATATCAGACTTGGAAGTGAAAATTCATGAGGAAAGGGCAGCATATTCAATCAATAGTGCTGAAAAATTTTAGTTCATTCATGGAAAAATTTATAACTCTTGTTTGCACTAAAGCTAACAACAGGTGTACTAAATACTATGAAAAACAAAAACGTAGTAATTTTTGTAGAAAATTCCAAAGAATATTGCATATTCACTATCTCAAGTAAAAAGAATTGACAAACTGGCAGAAATATATGTAAAGCATATACAAGACAGAAAATTAATTATCCAGAGCATATGAAGAATTCATAGAAAAAAACTAAAATAAAGCAATAGTTTGAGAAGGCAATTAAAAATAGAGGAAATCTGAACCTCTCCACCTCTTCTCCACTGTCCCTAGTAATCAGGAAATGGTCCAATAGGATATAATTTTACACCCAATAAATAGAGCAAGAAAATCGAGATTCTGAATATATCAAGTGTTATTGATGATATAAAGGTTACAGTCACATATTTTCAGCTGTTTGGAATGTTCATTGTTAAAATCACTTAGGGGACAAATTTAACAATATCTAAAACAGATAAAAGTTCAAATTCATAGCAATTTCAGTCAAAGTATATACACTCTAACAACATTTTGACATTTGAGTACAGGAAGCTTATAACATCACTGTTTATTTCTGAGGGTGAGTAGTATAAAAAGGATATTTATTATATAATTTATATTTTCTAATGCCTAATACATTTCAAATTACAATAATACATGTTATATTTATATTCTAACCACAAATTATCACAAACACACATCAGCAGATGCAATTAATATGCATTCTAGTATAACACATGTATAAGAAAATTCATACTTTAAGCAAATTGGTTAACAGAAATAAAGAACCAAGTTCAATATTTTCCCCTTATTAATTAAGACCAAGTCTCCTATTTTGACCTTTTTAAAAATAATCTTTATTAGGAATAATCCATCAAATACTTATACCAAAGTTTGCATTTTTACACTATATTCAAGCAGAAATACAAAAGGGAAGTTATTGCAGTTTATTTCTAATCTGTGTGCAGTGGTAGTTCAGTGTTTTGCCCTCCTTACAGACTGAATCTTAAATTCACAGTGCTGCTTTCTGATTGGAAGCATATTCTGTTATTTTAAAGGCCTCATAAATCAGGCAGAGAAATCCTGCTCATTCAGTAGTCTTTTCTGAATCAAAATAACTTATTCTAAAAGAAAAATAAAAAGAGGACAGTGGGGCTGTTCATTAAAGGATTATTAATAATAATTTACATAAAACGTTACTCTTTTTTCCAACTAAAGTGGACAAGTGACCAGTTAACCACAATGTGAGGACTGTAGAATAACACCATGCTTACATTTAGGTTACTGTTTTGAGAGCCCCCAGCTAAACTGGGGCTTCAGTACCAGAGCAGTTAGCAACCCTGCCTTTATAGGAAATGATAGGGAGCTGCATGTGGGTGTACAGTGAGCCTTCTGTGGGATACTTCTTTGACCTGGCAGATAACCCAATACCTAGTTGTCCCACCTGTAACCAGGGGTCTCTCACATGGGAAACCTGTTTATACTAACTAGCAAACACCCTTGTGGCTAATCTGACTCATGTCTAGTTTATGCCTGCCTAGCCAATGCTTTGACACTGGGAGCCCAGCTTTGTCTGCCCACCCCCCTTCCCCCATGGGGAAAACCTGGCTTGGAATAACCCCTGGTTCTTCAGATGGAAGGCACAAATTCAACTCACCACCGCAATACTAAACAAGTTCAGGGTTTTACTTACAGATTCTAAGCAGGGAGGGCACAATGAGTCAGGAAGGCAGTCCTTCATCCCTGGGTCATAGGAGGCAGGGATGAAGAGTCAGGCAGAGAGAGAGAAGGAGAGAGCACATGGCAACTAGCAGTACATATAAGGGAATGGGGTGTAGTTTTAAGTTTTTAGGCAAATGCCGGAAGGGTATGTTTAAAGGAAGTGGTGGGAAAGCAAGGACACTAGTCTGCTAGGTAGAAGAAATGACTCTAAGTTCTTATCTGTGGTCACTGGCTTGCCATTCGGTTGTGATATTCTACTTCTAATGCCTACGCAGCAAACTTTGCTCTGTTGTTCCTGTTACAGTTACTCATGTGAAATATCTTGTTCATAATTTTGATTTTCATGTTGGTATGCTATGTAGGCTAGAAAGCATGGTGCTATTTATTTTAGATTTATAATCTCCCCAACAAATATCATACCATGCCTCACTATTGACTATCATTTGTGAGGTAATTTAAGTAATATAAGATCCCTTCTAACCAATATATTCATTTATTTTATGATTCTGTATAATAACCAAATCCTTAACTTGAACTATCAGAACAACTTTGTGTTTCCTCAGCCTTAATTCAAACTTCTTTTCCTTCTACTTTAATGTGAACCACATATCTGGTAATTTTTAATCAAAATCCCTAAATGCATTTAGTCACTACTACTTTAGTTATTATTGAGAAACTGTATTCTGTGTATTAGTCTGTTCTCACGCTGCTAATAAAGACTTATCTGAGACTGGGAAATTTATAAAGGAAAGAGGCTGAATGGACTCACAGTTCCACGTAGCTGGGGAGGACTCACAATCATTGTGGAAGGTGAATAAGGAGCAAAGTCATGTCCTATATGGCAGCAGGCAAAAGAATATATGCGGGAGAACTCCTCTTTATAAAACCATCAGATCTCATGAGACTTACTCACTATCATGAGAACAGCATGGAAAAGACCAGCCCCCATGATTCAATTACCTCCCACCATGACCCTCCATGACACGTGGGAATTATGGGAGCTACAATTCAAGATGAGATTTTGGTGGGCACACAGCCAAACCACATCAGTGTGCTATGCTAATTTGATAATAGTATGTCAAAAACGAATATAATCTCTACTCTGTAGAAATTCAAAGTATATTGACAGAAGAATAGTCAACAAACAGAAATTTCAAGGTGAGCGAGACCATCACAGCACAGGGGCAGGAAGAGGCAGTCCTTGACAGGCATCTAGGGCAGTTTTAGGAGGCTTTCTGAAGGAGAGTTCATCAGCTTGAATTGAAGAATGAGCAAGAGTTAGGACAAGGGTTAAGGGTGAGGTGGCAAGGGGTGGGGCATGGTGGAGTCAGGTAGGGAAAAGCTGTTCTAGGCAGAAAGGGCAGCCTACTGATCAGTTTTGATTTGGAAAAAGCATTTATAACTGAGCTGGGTTCTTTAGTTTACTATCTCCATCTGGAACAGCGAATAAATGGACATATACTGTTATATAACATACACAGCAGACCATTAATTTATGTCTTTCTCTTCATTCAAAGTG
This sequence comes from Rhinopithecus roxellana, assembly GCF_007565055.1. Lineage (NCBI taxonomy): Eukaryota > Metazoa > Chordata > Mammalia > Primates > Cercopithecidae > Rhinopithecus > Rhinopithecus roxellana. The sequence continues at coordinate 115,699,465 of NC_044552.1, forward strand.
ATACAAAAACTTTTATTGCAGAACACCCACAATTTACTCCACTCCAAATTCATCAGTGTTTTATTGAGGATTTAGATGCTTTAGACATGCTAACAAACAGCATGCTAACTATTTGCTAGCTGAACAGTTAGCTGAACTATATAATTTTTTTACATCTATTGAAGCATATCTGCTGCTATGAACTAAATGTGCTTCCCCCAAAAATTCATATTATGAAACTTAACCTCCAAGATGATGGTATTAAGAAGTGGGGGCTTTGGAGGTAACTAGGTCATGAGGGATGAGCCCTCATGAATGACATTAGTGCCATTATAAAAGAGGTTTGAGGGCCTTGACTTCAACCATTTAAGGACACAGCTAAAAGGTATCATCCATGTGGCAGATAGTGAGCCCTCAGCAGACACTGAATCTGTTGACACCTTGATCATGGACTCCCCGGCCTCCAGAACTGTCAACAACAAGCTTCTGTTTATAAATTACTGAGTTACAGCAGCTTGAAATAACTAGCATACCAACTATCCTGTAAGTTATTAGAAGTTATGCATTTCATTTTATTTCTAGCTCACCCTCAATATCTAGAAGAATGCTTTGGAAATGGTATACACTTAGCAAATGTGCTTACTTACAATCAGTAAACAAACAAAGAAACACAAAAACATAATTACCCTACTCATTAAGATTCTACTAAGAAAATATTGGCAATAACAGCTCCTTTAAGTTTTTATTAGTAAGCAGAGATTATCTTACCAATACAGTGTTTTCAATTATGGGTAATAAAAAATCAATATTTCATTAAATATTAATATTCCTACATATAGAGAAATATATATGTCTCTCGGGTACAAATATAAAGACATGAATAATGAGTCTTCATATAAAGTTATATGGTTTTTGTACTAATTGTTAATCACTAAGGCCCTTTAATGAATCAAGAAAATGCAATGTAATTTCTAATATATTTTTCTCTCTATTACAAATTTTTTATTACTAGGTTACTTTGAGTTCTATTTGAGTAAAAAATAAATCCCAATATTCCCAAATAATTTTCTTATATTATTTAAGATTATTTTAGCCCCACTTAACAGAAACCAAGCTTTCATTAGCTTCACAAAAATAGCAGTCGGTGGAGAAGGGGAGGTTTCCTGACTCAAAGAGTTCATACTCAAAATGAAAATCTAAACTACTGCAAGAAGCTCAGGGATTTGGTAGACCTTGGAGGCTATGTGAACTAAAAATTTTAATGTTTCTGGGCCACTGTCTTCATTTATTTCCTTTCAATTTTCATATGTTATTAGCACACTCTTCATAGACCTCCACTTTCCATGTGCCCACTGACAGTTCCCAAGTTTTACATTTTATAGCATTATCCACCAGAGGAAGAAAGAGTCTCCATTTCAATACCCAACTTTCTAGGAAATGGACTATGATCAGGCAGATCTGGATCAAGCATTTCCCCCCAGATTAACAGTAGATATAGTGGATCAGGTTGAGTCAAGGAAAAGATGTGGAGGGGTTACCTGGTATATCATTTGGGGTAATTCTCAGTTGAAGGTGAGCAAGCTAGCCATTAGCATAATTGCTAATTTCATTTCTCTTCCACTTGTAATAATAAAGATTATCCAGTTGTTACTTAGTGAATGTCAATAAATAATTTCTATGTTTTTCTTTTAATGTATGGGATAAACATTCTATATTGAATGTATTATATATTTTCTGTATCACATTAATGCATCAATAAAACACATGATTCATCACTTATTAGGATCTCTAAAGCCTACTAATATTAAAGTATTAATTACATATATCTCTGAGTGTGTACATATATGTGTGTGTGTGTGTGTGTGCACATATGTATATCTATTTGTCCACACACACACACATAATGCCCAAGGGAAAATTAATGTTGAAAAACCATCCTAGATATTATTGGTGATGTATAAGGGAAACTATGCAAAAACAGGTAGGCCAGAGTGTCTTTCAACTAACCAAACCTGTCACAACAAATGCCATTAGTCAACTGTAGGATGAAACCAAAGACTGTCTATAATTCAGCCTCCTGTATAAAGATGTTGTTAAAATGAGATAACAAGCTTTGGTTAGGTCAACTTGAAAATTCTGCACTGATCAACATTTGTATTTTTCATTGTAAATCGATAAATTGTCATTTGCTGTTTAATGTAGCATTCTCTGTGAGCATGATAAATGGGTATCCAGCTGTGTGGAGCCCATGACCTCTGGGTGTGCTGACCTAAACATATTTGCTGATCCTGAAAGGCTGAGAACCAGATCCTGGAACATTGCAAGTTTACCAAGGGAGAGACAGAGATGTTGGTGATCTCTGAGTGGTCAGCCTGGGTAACTCAGTCAATTCTCTGCCTCACTGGACAATCTTCAAAATGTAAAAGATACATTCAATTTGATTTTGTATCTTTTCTATAAATAAAAAAAAATTAAACAATTATCAAACACACATTTCCAGAGAAAACAACAGAGCTTCCCCCATCTTTTTTGTTTGCAACTGATTTCTAAGGAAAAACATTTTATTTGCTTTTTAAGAAGACCACAATCTTCTTACAATGTCAGCATCGGACCTCGATTATATTTCATTCTGCGTTTACTGTGCACACTCTGTTAGCTGCAAACATATATTTCTGCCACGTTAAGTTTGTATACATGTCTGCTTTTCTATATAATGGAATGTTTATGCCTCCGAAGGGTTTCAAATAGCATAACTTTGGAATAAAAACTTGCAGATCCCCTAAGTGACTCTAAACAGGATCAGGCAAAGCTTATGTAACCAAACGAATAATCTTAATCTCATTTAGTCTTTTTATTCCCCCCTTTTTTAAAAAAACTATTCTTAGTAAAGTTATAGAAAGCAGTACTGGCAGCAGTCTCATTGCCATGTTATCATCGATGAAAAAGGAAGTAGGAATCAGTCACTGATCATTAAATCTTTTTGTAATCCACTAAAACATTGCAGCTGATTTCTCTAGCGCTATTAAGCTCTTGTATTTAAGTTTCTGTTAATAAAACACATCTCTCAGTCATAACACAGTTTAAAACTAGTACCTCAACACTAGGCTAGACTTTAAATAATATTTAACTTTCATATAAATACTATGGTAGATTTTACCTTGAGTCATTTATTTCTCTGCATTGTACTAATTGCACTGGTGCAGCTCTTCAAACAAGTATTTTTATTTTCAAATGAAATCAACAAAGTAACTGTATGCATTGAAGAGAAGCATTATTTATTTTCAATTATATCATTGTGCTTAAACATGCACCCCTACAGGCTATAGCAACCACCTATGTGCAGTTAAATCCATAAGTTGCTGACATCAGGTCCTTTATTCCACTATTTCTCTACCTTGAATTATCTCCTATTCCCTCTCTATTGATCAGTAAGCGTACTTTTCTTCCCCTAAGTACCAGCTGAATCTTTATTTGGTTGAGATAAGTTCATGACACCCACAGCAACTGAGACCATCCCTTTATAAGAATGTATACACTATCTGCAAAGCAACTTTTCTTCACTTATCTCACACTTACATATACGGCTTTGAATTGTTTGCAGACTGCTTCACATGTGTGCCATTCTTTCAAATACTATTGTCCAAAGGTCTATATCTCCTACTTCTCTCCTGTGGATTACCTGTATATTCCACAGCAGATTAGTAATTTATTATTGGAATACAGAGTAGTTATTTACTATGAACTGAATTTTTTTACATGTTCTTTTTGTTTCTAAATCAATTTATAATTTTCCATGTCTCTAGCTAGGACTATTTGCATTTTAGTCTTTCTCAATCCTAAAAATAAAACGATATAAATGATCAGGTTACAAACTTTTTGAAATAAAATAGAGTATTATATAATGCATGAATAATCAATAAAACAGAGGACTAGAGTTTATTTTTTATTTTGATCCTTGTTCTCCAGGCAGGATATAAAGATGTCAAAGATGCCAAATAAATATTTACTAGTCAGATGAAATGGAACAGGTTTAACTGTGAACATGTGATTGGTCTGTTAAAACTGAATTTAGGAACTACAGATTATAGTTACTTAATTCAAATGATACTGTTTCAATTTCCGCTTGCAATATATTTGTGAAGTCCCTATAGTTTTGTTTAAAATATGTATCTTATATGCACAAATTCTGGAACCCTAGCCTTATGTGTCTACAAAACCATTACATTCATATATTTAAGTTGTGTTAATGTCTTGCTAAAATTTAGGTTGTACAAGTTGTTTTAAATTCTTGTTAAAATCTGCTGTCAACAAATAATTTTAAAGAAGAAACAAAGTGAGTAGTTATCAAGGATGTCAAGAAACATAAGACTTAGGCAAGGACGTATGAGTCAGTCTTTCAGCGGCATGAAGCACTGAAAGTAATGGCAAACACTGTAATTACTCTTTCACCAACCTAATATGCTTTCCAATATTTGTTTTTAGATGTATAGAAGCTGTATCCTTAGGAAGAGAAGTGTGGGACCTGAAAACAAATCTGAACAGAACTGGTATAACATAATCAGTTCAATATTTTCTGAATTTGGTCTGCATATTTTGATTTGGCCTCTATTGTAATCTACTCGAGGTCTGGAGAATTAAGTCCTCAGTATTTCACAAGGTAATGTATGAAGAGTTTGGATTCGTCAGCTAGATCATCTAATTTGAAACCTGTATCTTCTACTGCTTACTAGCAACTTCCTTAGCTTCTCTGGGCCTCAGTTTTGTCATCAGTAAAATGAAGAAAAAAGTGTTTTGAGAATTAAATGCTTTAATATATTTAAAGTGTTTAGAAGGATACCCAGAATAGAACAGGTATTCAATACATGTTCTCCTTATTATTAAGTTTTCACAAAAATATAGCTTTGCTCTTGTTCTGGAACTCATGGTTCAGTGTATATAATAAAGAAAACTGCAGAAAGATCAATTCAATCTTCAATGATTCCAGCATTGCAAAAGCTAAATAAGTTTCTTCCTCAATAACTGCTTTTCTTGATAAAAGGCACTCTTAGTGGGTTATGCTTTTCTCTATAAAAATTCTTATTCACCAATGCTTTTTTTCACACTCTTAGGGAGGCTGTAAAGTTAATATAGAACTGGCATAATGCTCAAGCTTGTAATGACTAGACCTCTATGCACAGGCTAAGAGAAAAAAACAATCTCTCTTCTGTGTTAGAATATACTGTTCTTTAGTCTCTTTGCCTTGGCTTCTGATTTCTGCCTGCTTTCACGGCAACCTGACTCCACCCAATCTGTGCCTCAATTCCCTCTCTTCTCTTTCTCACACACTACATATCCTCTTCTGAGGTCAAGGGACAAGCAATAAAATTACAGCTATTTTGTACATTAATGCAGAGGACACTAATCATCTTACTGTTATAAAATAATCAGATTTTTTTAATGATTATCTGTGATATAGTCATCACTCTAAAAAGTTAAAAATCTAATTATAAAGCTGTAACTTATTCAGAATGATAGATTCCCAGCTTCATATATTCCTTTGCAACTACTTGATAGAGATTTTTCCAAGGAATATTTAGTTAACTTGACACTTTTGGAAAATTCCCTACATTTGTCAATATAGGGAAGAAAGAGCTATGTCTAAATAAGTGACAAATAGTTTTGGGTTTTATGGAATTTCAACTGTCCCTATGATTTCTATTCCCATTTCATTAAGTAGTAAGGAGAACTTCCAAAACAGCATTTGTTAAAAACAAACAGTAAATGAGGAAAGAAAGCCAGAAAAATAAATATATTTAAGAAAATCAGTAACAGTGCAGTGCAGTGCAAGCCATCACACTGTGTTCTGGATTCCAATGTTTTAGGGCATAAAAATTTCTCAGAAACTTACTTTCCATACTATCTATTCAAATATAGCAAGCAAATTGTCCTATTTTAAATGGGATCAAGTGATGACTATGTGTTTCTGGACACATTTATGTAGAACCGGGACATGAATACACCTAGAACCAGTGGACATGGGTATCTGCTCTTCTTGTGGGCTTACAAATTAATCCTTAAGCTGCTTGGGAAAATATGATTACTTATCTTCAAGCTACTCAATACTATGCAGCTTTCCTTCACTTCTGTTACATATTTGCCTCTCTTTTTTTTTTTTTTTTTTTTTTTTTTTATCATTCTTTGGTCTAAGCGCTTTTCATTATTATACAACCTAGGAAGCATGGAGTGAGTTATGAAAAATAAGTAGTAAAACTAACAAAGATCAATATTGTGTTTACCAACATAACTGCTGATGAAAAGCTGACTCCAGGTGAAATTAATGAATAACCCTTTGAATCACTAAGTGGAGGCAGAAGAGTGGCTGGAAGCTGTAGAAGGTTCAAGGTGAGAAGTGGCAGCAAGACTGTATTCAAGTAGCATTTCTCTGTGAGCACTTCTAATGAATTGTCTCAATTTACTAGAACAAGACCTGTATCTCCAAGCCTCCTGTCATTTGTTGTGACTTGTTTTCCCACTCACGAATATTCACTTTTGAACATAGTTTTGTAAGCACAATGTTATACTCTTTTTATTTAAGAGGATGCCCCCCCAGAATCATATGTGCATCAGACCCCACAACACCTGGATCTGTCCCTTTCTCCCATATTATCTGATATTTCTTTTGATAATTCCCCTTCCTGCTGTGGTCTTATTTGGCATTTGAATAAAAAGCTTATTTGTACTAGCAATAATAACAGCTAGAAACCTTTCTATAAGATTGCAAAATTTCCAAAGCACTTCACACATGTTATGTGATGAGCCCTCACAGCAAAATGTAGATTAGGGGGATATTGACATGACTCCTCTATTACAGGTGAAAAAACTTAGATTCACAGATGTTAATTAATTCATGAGTAGACTTTCCACTGATCTCAAGTTAAGAACAGATAAAGGGGTGGATCAGTGCTATTTTGACAAGATCTTCCATTGCTAAAAACTGCATTTTTTATTCTGGGAGAAATAAGGTCAAAATTAAATTGGGAAAAACTAGGTTTTGCATATTTACCAATATTTACCCTACCCTACACAAAATGCATACCAAATAATACTAGATGACTAAGTAACAAGAGAACTGAAAAGTGAAAATTAAACATATCAAGTTAATATATGTGCCTTATTCAGAATTTTTAACAAGGTAGCCACAGTGTAATTTTAAGATTTTTTTTCTGTTTTTGTTTTTGTTTTGAATTTCAACTAAATGACAATCATTGTTATTTTTTCATAATAATTTAAATGATTTCAAAATATTTGATAGTTTTTATTTTTAAAATAAGCTGCATAGTTGCAGAGCCCCATATAGAAATAGCAGCAATACCACACAAGGTGGTTAAACAGCTTATGAATTAAGCTCCATATAAGCAAATTTCTTTGTAAGTAATTTATATTGTATGGTAAACTTGTATCCAACTAGAACAGCAAATTAAAACATTAATCACATCTGTAAAATTTAGGGCCTTGTGCATACAGAAAAAAATATTAGGGAAATACATTTTCTTGTATTGCTGAAATAAATATTCCACATATGGAAGCCAGTCTAATCCTTCTCATTATAGTGTGAATGAAGATGAACATTAAGCCCATATAACATTTCTTCCTGAATTAGTCGATAGCTCATTTTAGTAGGTAGCACATATTTCCAAACCTGAAATGCCCATGTTCAGTCAGATTTGCAGTCCCCTTTTTCCTCGCTGCTCAGGCTTTCCATCACTGTTAGGTAACCACTGTGATTATTCCATATCCCATCCTGATGAGATGGCAAAACAGCTACAAGCTTTTTCCCTGCATTAAGCAGGTTGCAAGCCATGGAAAACTAACTTGCCCTGAAATTATCAAGCATTCCAGCACTCTGTAGCTGCACCAAGGCAGGCAGCCTGCCAAAACACATACAAGACACCAGCCCCTATTCTCAAGCACATTTTAATCCAGCTGTTCCATACAAAACATCCAGCATGCTTTGATTTACTGCTCTACTTAATTAGAATGTAGAGTATGGGAGACCATCTTACACACAAGATAAGCATCCTGAATGATATTTTAAACTTTATCAAATGTGATGGTGGGTTTTTGTTAGTTTGTGTGTGTGCGTTTTATTCTTATAACCAGATATTGAACTGTGTGTGCAATGTTGCTGCATTTCTGGTATTGGCAAACTGAACCTAAACATGAAGGTTTACTGTATGGAGACGAAAGGAAAAACAAACCTATTTCCAATTGCCGTTCTAGATACAATCAAGGCAGTGTCCACTTCAAGCTCTCCATCCTGCAATGAAAATGCCACTGAGAGAATTCTATTGATCTCAGTCCAGGAAATAAAACAATATAATTTTTTTCAAAGTCTTAGTCTCCAATTAGAATTTTAGGGGGTTGAATGAAATTCTGAGGAGGTTTCTACATTATGAATGTGGCTGTGTTGCTATCAGGTATTTCCTTCGGGGACATAGCTCCCCTGAGCGACCAGTCCAGGCAGGTTCAAGCAGAGCCTTCACCTGCCTGGCATCCCAAATACATGAGGGTCATCTAACAGGAGAAATTTCAAAATGCAGATTTAATTATGTGGAACACAATTTTAAGCATAAGTGCCATAACCCCTAACATTCCTTAGAGATGGAAAAATGAAGATAGCCATAGTAAAATATTGAAAATTTTGATAATACTGGGTGCTTTGAGCTCTATGATAAACTAACCCCATTCTTTCACAAAAATTAAGTTAGGACGTTTTCTTGTTATTCAATACCCAGTTATTGAAAAAAGACGTTATTTCCTTAACAGGTCCAAAATTCCTCCCCCAGATAAGATAATATCTTATCTAGAACCTGTATTTTAGCACCACAAATAACATAATCATGATTTAAGTAATCAATTGAATGTAAGGTTTTGTTGAATCCACAGAAAAGGAAACATTAGCTTTCCAATGAGTATCTAATTCATATGCTTCCTCTAATTACACCTCTTTTTTTTTTTTTTTTTTTCTCAAATGTAAAACATACCAGGAGCAGTGAGGAGCAAAATGAAAGAAAGAAAGAAAGAGAAAGAAAGAAAGAAAGAAAGAAAGAAAGAAAGAAAGAAAGAAAGAAAGAAAGAAAGAAAGAAAGAAAGAAAGAAAGAGGAAACATTAGCTTTCCAATGAGTATCTAATTCATATGCTTCCTCTAATTACACCTCTTTTTTTTTTTTTTTTTCTCAAATGTAAAACATACCAGGAGCAGTGAGGAGCAAAATGAAAGAAAGAAAGAAAGAGAAAGAAAGAAAGAAAGAAAGAAAGAAAGAAAGAAAGAAAGAAAGAAAGAAAGAAAGAAAGAAAGAAAGAAAGAAAGAAAGAAAGAAAGAAAGAGGAAACATTAGCTTTCCAATGAGTATCTAATTCATATGCTTCCTCTAATTACACCTCTTTTTTTTTTTTTTTTTCTCAAATGTAAAACATACCAGGAGCAGTGAGGAGCAAAATGAAAGAAAGAAAGAAAGAGAAAGAAAGAAAGAAAGAAAGAAAGAAAGAAAGAAAGAAAGAAAGAAAGAAAGAAAGAAAGAAAGAAAGAAAGAAAGAAAGAGAAAGAAAGAGAGAAACAGAAATTTACCCAAAAAAATGTATCTTTAAAACTTTAATACATTAGGGTTTTAAATATTATAAAGCTGATTTTTGTAACCTAAAACTAGCATACTATACATAACTTACACTGCACGTTAACATAACTATAAATTCATTTATGACCCTTCATAGACATATTTCATAACTGAGGCAGGAATATTATATTTTTAAATAACAAGAATGTTGGTAAACTGTTTTCAGCAGTAGGTATACACTCACTTCTGTTTATATTTTAGCATTTTACATTTATATACTTACAAAGAATAGCAAGGCATTTTTTTTCCAAATGGCCATTTCAATTATTTAATGGTTAGATTCCATGCAATTCTTTGAATAATTATGTAAAGAGTCTCTCTAAGTTGTGTAAATGTCACACCAAAACAGTTAGTTTTGTAGAAAACGATTCAGCCAAATCTTGGGTTGATGCTACTAAGGATAATACACCTTTCAGATTTTTTTCCTAGCAAGTGATTGTTTTGGCACCATGCATTCGTTATCTGTGTTCCTATTCCAAAGCTTATTCCAATCATTTCTGAAATTCTTAATCAATAAATGTTACCACAGAAGTTACCTAATGTATATTGTGTAATTTAAAATCTTTGCTTATTAAGCAATAAGCATTATGAGTGACACTGCTTCATAAATCAGGGCATGTAGATGAGAAGCAGGAGGAGGAGAAGGAGGAAGAAGGGAAAAAGAAGAAAAATTTAGAAAATGTGGCAATCAGAAGCTACAAACAAGAGAAGAGGATACCGAAGTAGGATCCACAGAACACTAGTTCTGTGAGATACTTAGTAAAAAATACAGAGATTCTGAGGTCAAACACTTTTGATAACATTGTACAATACAACCTCTCTTGAAGTTTCACAATGGATTAATATTCTAATACATATCGAAGGCTCTACAAAGTTTGCTAGGAAAAAATATGTCGAATTTTGTTAACTACCGTGGAAGGCACTGAGATGCCTACCTCAAGATCCCCCTATAAGGGAGTGTGTGCTGCCCAGCCGCAGGAAGTGCATCCAGCACTCAGCCCCAGCTTTCAGCTCCAGGGCAGCTCCCATCTGTTGTCTGGGTCAGAGGCCTCAGCATTCTGACCCAATGCACAACCCTTTCACAAGCAGCCTTGCTGCTGTACACTGCTCCAGGTTTGCTGATGCTTTGTCCCAAGCACGTGCTGCCATTCAATTTCCTCCGCCCAATAGGATTGCTTCCTCCCTGTGCCTTTCAGCAGTGTTGATCTCCTACCTCTGCCTCAGTATGATTTTAAATAACCCAATCTGAGACAACTACCATCCAATAACCTAATTTGACCTTGCGATTTATTTCAGAGCACCTGCTTTGGGGAAGGCTCAAATAAGGCGTCTGGTGGCACAAGCCTTCACCAAGACTTAGGAACAGGGTGCGCTGAATCTAACCTAGAAACAATTTCACTCTTTACCTCTGCATCTCTGAGTTGTCCAGCAGAGAAGTCAACGAATTGTTCTCTCTTTGACCCCTCCTTCAGTCTTTACAATTTTATTGCAAGTACATCCGGAATTTTAGAAATTAAGAGTTGTGTTTTGGTTCATGCTTAAGTCTTTAAATATTACAATCCAAGTTTCTTTTTTTTTTTTTTTTTTTTTTTTTTGAGACGGAGTCTCGCTCTGTCACCCAGGCTGGAGTGCTGTGGCCGGATCTCAGCTCACTGCAAGCTCCGCCTCCCGGGTTCACGCCATTCTCCTGCCTCAGCCTCCCGGGTAGCTGGGATTACAGGCGCCGCCACCTCGCCCGGCTAGCAAGTTTCTTTCAAGAAGACTGTTTTCCGTTATTTTTAAGGCCCAGAACGTAAGATCAGATGGTTTGCTCTCTCTGTGAAGGAAGGTATGAGCAGAGTAACACTTTACCTATTTCTTTTTTTTTTTTTTTTTTTTTTTTTGAGACGGAGTCTTGCTCTGTTGCCCAGGCTGGAGTGCAGTGGCCGGATCTCAGCTCACTGCAGGCTCCGCCTCCCGGGTTTACGCCATTCTCCTGCCTCAGCCTCCCGAGTAGCTGGGACTAGAGGCGCCCGCCACCTCGCACGGCTAGTTTTTTTTTTTTTTTTTTTTTTTTTTTTTTAGTAGAGACGGGGTTTCACCGTGTTAGCCAGGATGATCTCGATCTCCTGACCTCGTGATCCGCCCGTCTCGGCCTCCCAAAGTGCTGGGATTACAGGCTTGAGCCACCGCGCCCGGCCTACCTATTTCTAAGGAGTATACTTAACATATTCATTTTTGGGGCTTTATACTTATCAGGAAAAAAATTAAATATTGGCTAAAAGTACTATTAAAATTTAAGCTATCCATCTCCACTAAAATCACTTGGCATCCTTGCACCCCCAACTGGTCAGTAATTAGACTCCAAGTTTAGGACACAAGTTCATTGTAATAGTCTAACAAGCAATTTTCTGTTTTCATGATTAATTTTTTAATAATGTAATATTTTAGTTTAAATATTTTTTATTTCATTTCTAAAGAGTATAACATCTAAATATTCATTTTTCACAGAGAAAAATTATTATGAAATGTGAAACATTTGACCTAAAGTTGAAACACTTGACCTAAAGTTGAAACACTTTAATAGATATTAAAAGAGCTCCCAAAGATAAATCTTTATAGAACAAATTCAAATTCCTACATTGTGTAACTTTTCTATATGAACTTTATTGAAGAGAAGAATATCTTTATCTTTCCTTGGTTTGAAATTTAGGTAGGCCATGTTATGACATGACAAAGAAACAAGCTGTAAACACACTCTGAGTACATATTTATTAAATTTAAAATGTAATTGCACTCAAGGTTTGAAATCAGGTTAATTTTAATTGTCATCATTTTAAGGATATATTTGGATTTTTTAGTTCTAAGGTTTATCCATTGTTATATACGAGCTGATTTTTTTTTTTCAAATATCTAGTGAACAGTTTTACTAATTTGGTTTGACTAATACAATGAGCACTGTTAACATTGCTAGGAAATAATCAACATGTTCTATTCTTAAGCTGTATACATATTTATTAAGCATGAAGTATTATGAAATCATATATTTAGAGTTTGCCACAAAAAGTAAAAAAAGAAATGAAAAGAATGAACTAGAAAGATTATTAAATAAAAAATGTGAGCTTCAACCACAGTACCAGAGTAGAGAAGGTAGTGACAAATTGCCATTTCTTCAGTATCTGGAGGACTTTAATTTCCTTTCATTTTTGGAGAAGGGGGTGGAGTCTCAACACTTCAACACATTTTGTCATGAGGGTAGAAAGGGGTGTGAAATGGTTTTCCTCAAGCTTATAGCACACAGCTCTCTGCTGCTAGGTATACCAGTAATTCAGTTGCAAGTAAGCTAATGAAGAAATTAAATCACTTGCCTTTTTCTTGTCTCTTTCTTAAAGAGGTTGCATTTTATGCTGACAGTGCAGAGTTGATAAAATAGCAATTTTTGAAAAGCTTGCTCATTTAGCTACTCTCAGAACCCCTGCTGACATCACTGAGATTTTCTCCAAATATGCAAATACTGTAAGTCACTTTCTAAGATGCATGCATGTATTTCCAAAAATGTTATTATTTTATGATCAACTAGGCATAAATGCAGAGGCAGACTAGTTTGCTGGCTTTGTAATGCCACACTCATGAAATGACTTTTTTTTTTTTTAAATGAGATTTGATGAGGATCTGTCACAGCCTCATAGATCTTTAAAGGTGAGTTATTCCTTTTATGTAGAGAGGGGGTTATTTTAAGGCCTTCCCATTATATAAACATAAAAATAGGAGGTAAAAGCCCGTAAGCCCAGCAAACTTAAATACCTGGGTGACAATGGCAATATTATCGTTAAACTCGACATACAACTTTTGAAATACAATGCAGATGCAGTAGGCACGAATACTATCTTATTTAAATGTCTGTATTAAGCACAACCACTCTCTGCTAAAAATGGGGAAAAAACAAACAAGTCATATTCATCAAAGTAATTGTGTAGGTACTTTCAGTACCAAAATGCCTAGAATGAAGGATTGAACTGCTAACGGCAGCAGTGACAGCCATGAATCATAGTAGGCTACTCCGGGGCCTTTACCACCATAAAACAAAAGATGTAGATGAAAAATGCTGCAATTAAGTGATTTGATTTCTGCCCCCTTTTTCCTACTGCATTCGTGCATGGCTGCACAGCAAAGATTGATGGGAAAAATTACTCTACGTGATCTCTGACAGAGCCTTGGAACAATTCTATAAGGGGGAAACATACAAATCAAACCAGCTTTCTTGTATTCAAACAAAATAATACATATAAAGCAAATACTTTAGCCTATATCCAAAGCACCAAAATTTGCATGCACACATAAATTGTTGAGAAATGCTCTCCTATCAAAACCAAACTCATGGATTTTCCAGCTAGTTGGGTTATACTGATATTTGTTTAAATAAATATTCAATCAGTACTGCCGAGTGGCATCTTCAATATGTCTGTGCTCTGAGAACAAATTACAGATACAAATTTGTGGAGGTAAAACATTCTTATCTTTTATATCAATAAATTATTAATGAAAATACACATAAAATAAAATAATAGAAAATTTCACGGACTATTCAACTCCCCTGTCATTATAGTCATTTAGAGGGACATTTTTAATGGGTATTCACCACTCAGTTGGGGTCCCACATAGAAAAGAATCATACTTGAATACAAGGGACTATTTTATTGTGGTTGATATGTATGTTTAAAACATGCTAAATTTGCAAAGTCCACTGAATAAAATAAACAATACTGCTAATATGAAGAAAAGATAACTCCTATTATCAGAGGCTAAAGTAAAATTATATGGGTTTCATAACCTGAGGAGAGAAGGTCACTCAGTCTCCATCCACTGTAAGATATGCACAGTCAATTTAACTTGAATTTGTGCAGTAACATTGCCCCCTCCCCTGAATGGAGAAGAACATGTATATACTTGACTTTGTTATGTGTACTGAGGCTGTATTTAAAGGCTGCTAGTATAGTCATGTTGAATTGGATACATTCTTACATTCTATCTGTAAACATTTATATATCTGTCTTTCAAATATTGGGATGCTTTAAATTATGAATTAATGACAGCATTTTGAAAGACAGTAAACAGTTTCAATACTACTATTTATTTATGTCTAGTAGAAACTTTCAAAAATACCTTCTACTGAAATGTATTTTACTACAGCTGCTCAGGCAGTTACCCAAAAACAATGTGCTTAATTGTGGTTATTTTGCTGTCAGCCACAATAGGAAACCTCAGGGTCCCAAGGCCAGAATTCATTAGTGGATTCTCTGACTTTAATAATGAGGAAATCTGTGAAATACTAGCACGGTTTGATGAAATATCACAGACTTGAAAATCAGGAGACCTGGCTCACCACTAATTAATATTAGGCTGAACCACATGAAATCACTGTTTTTGTAGCCTAAAAATGGTTGAATATCACGATTATAAGTGGTTCAACCTATTTAGTTTGGTATAGGATAAGCACTCAGCTTCAATTTCTTAGGTATAAAATAGACAAAGCGAACATTTGCAATTCTTACCAGTAGGTATTTAATATGCTTTGGTGAAATTTATATTTTTATCTTTATCTGGTAATAATTCATATACTTTACCAGCAATCATTAAATAAGTCAGCAACCTTTATCAGTTTACCAACCTATAAGGATTTATCTTAAGGAATCAAGGTAAATCTATAGAACAAATTCATTTAGTGAAATTTTCATAAGAACTCATTTAATTCTTTCTTTTATAAATGGGGTTTTGTGTATCTATTGGGACACTTACAATATTTTTCACTTTATTTTTAGTAGATTGTCTCTTTCTTATATAAAAACAAAGAATATAATTAGCAAAAAAAAATGCCTGAGGACAATATGGAAATTTAAACATCATCATCATAGTAATAAATATGCTGTGACTGACCTTAAAATTTGGTTCTGAGCTTCCTGGCAGACTGAATAAAAACGGAATAAATGTTAGTGTTTTCTTACCTTTCATCTTTTATATTTAGATTCTTAAGGTCAAGAGACATCTCTTGGCCGGGCACGGTGGCTCAAGCCTGTAATCCCAGCACTTTGGGAGGCCGAGACGGGCGGATCACGAGGTCAGGAGATCGAGACCATCCTGGCTAACACGGTGAAACCCCGTCTCTACTAAAAATACAAAAACAAAACAAAAAACTAGCCGTGCAAGGTGGCGGGCGCCTGTAGTCCCAGCTACTCGGGAGGCTGAGGCAGGAGAATGGCGTGAACCCGGGAGGCGGAGCTTGCAGTGAGCTGAGATCCGGCCACTGCACTCCAGCCCGGGCGATAGAGCAAGACTCCGTCTCAAAAAAAAAAAAAAAAAAAAAGAGAGATATCTCTTTTTCATTTAGATACTATGAAGTAGTCTCTTTTTATCCTGCCCCTTCTATTAACCATTTTTCTTTTATGGAATTTTTGGTAAGCAATTAAATAGATCAGTGTAGAAACTACATTCTATAGAAGACTTCTATTATCATATTGTTCAATACTTCATACATGGGAATGTATGATTGTGTATAGGGAAATCCCAGTACATAACCATAAATTGAAAAAAAAAAATCTTAAAATACTTGATCCCCCAATACCAGTACAATTAAGCTATTTTTGTAGAAGTAAACCATCGTTAGATATATACTATCCTAAGTATTTTAGATTATTTCAATCGTGTCAATGATAGTATCTACTAAAATTAGAAAAAATATTTTCTATTCTCTTAATTTTTTTTACTAAGGTATGATTGGCATACAATAAACACCACATTTGAAGTGTAGAATTTGATAAGACTTTACATATGCATACACCCTTGAAACTACCACCATAATCAAAATAATAAGTGCATTCATCACACCTAAAAGTTTTCTTGTGCTCCTTTGTTGTCCCTCCCTCATATTTCTCTCTTCCCTACTGATGTATATCTGTCACTGTAGTTTAGTCTGTACTTTCTATAACTTTATATAAGTGAAATCATATGGTATGTCTTTTTTGTCTGGCTTCTTTCATTCAATGCAATGATTAATATTTTGAAATTAGTCCATGGTGTTTGTGTATATCAATAGTTCACTTTTTATCAGTGCTGAGTTAGTGTTCCATTGTAAGAAAATATCACAGCTTTTAAAAACATGTTCACCAGCTGATGGACATTTGTGTTGTTTCCAGTATGAGTTATTACAAAGAAAACTGCTATAAACATAATATCTTTTCTTTCAATATTGTTAAGAGAACGAAAAGACACAGACTGAGAGAAAATATTTGCTAAGCATATATTTGAAAAGAGACTTTTATCCAGAACATATAAAGAACTCTCAAAATCCAGTAATAAGAAAACAAAAACAACAAAAAAACATTATAAATAGGTAAAAGATTTGAACACATTACCAAAGAAGACGTACAGATGGTATATAAGGACGTAGAGGAAGACGGTCAAAATCATTAGTCATTAGGGAAAAGTAAACTTAAAGCACAAGGTGATCCCACCTATTGAAATGGCTAAAATTAATATAAATGGCTATACAAAGTCTTGGCAAGGATGTAGATAAATAAGAAGCTCCCATAAACTACCAGTAGGACTGTAAAATGGTATACCCTCTTTGGAAAACAGCTTTACAGTTCCTTAAAAAGTTAAAGATATACCTATCATATGCTTCCAAAATGAATTATTTTTAAACTGATTTTACTAAAAGATAATTGTTAGCAGGCTTGAGCCTAGAAGTATGCTCCTTGCTTGGCATAATCTCTGTTCCCTCCCCTTTTAACAATTTAAGCATTAAATATCCTTTATATGCCATTAATTTACAGTTTTACATGTATATCACAGGCTTTGCCATTGAATGCTAAACTTGAATATCCAATGCTTATTTTATTAGTAGTAGTTCTTATTGGCCAGGGGTGGTGGCTCACACCTGTAATCCCAGCACTTTGGGAGGCCAAGGTGGGTGGATCACCTGAGGTCAGGAGTTGGAGACCAGCCTGGCCAACATGGAGAAACCCTGTCTCTACTAAAAATGCCAAATTTGCTGGGCGTGGTGGCACATGCCTGTAATGCCAGCTACTCGGGAGGCTGAGGCAGGAGAATCGCTTTAACCCGGGAGGCAGAAGTTGCATTGAGCCAAGATCACGTCACTGCACTCCCGCCTTGGAGACAGAGTGAGACTCCGTCTCAAAAAAAAAAAAAAACAAAAAAATTTAAAGTAGTTGTTACCTATGCTTCCCTATCTGACAAAACAGTACTACTCTCCACCTAGTGGGTTAAGCCAAAATTCTAGGAATCATACCTGATATTTCTCTTCTTTCACTACCCATTACTGTTCCCCATAGACAACCAATTAACAAAATCTGTTGTCTCCAGCCCAAAAACGTGTCCAGAATCTGTCTAGTTCTCACTTCCATGGCTACTTCTATAGTTCAAATTTCCATTGCCCCTCATTATATTGCTACAGTAAATTCCTAATAGCCATTTTTATTTCCACTCAAAATCGTAGCCTCTGCAGTCCATAGTTCCTATAGTATTCAGAATATTCTTTTTAAAACCTAAATCAGTTGTTGTTACTCCCCTTCCTAAACCCCCCAATGCTTTTCTTTACCATTTGGAATAAAATCCAAACTCTACCATTATCTAAGTTATCCATCATGTTTCTGGCTCTCTCATACCCCACACAACTCCCAAACTGCTCTAGACACCCTAGGCTTCTTTATGTTCCTTAAAATCTCCAAGCTCATTCTCACCTTTGGGTCTTTGCATTGAACCTGGTGCCACCAGGCCTTTCTTATGCCTGATTTTTGTCATTTGGATGTCAGCTCTAATATCTCTGCAGTGAATATTTCCTGACTACTGAATCTAAATTAGCAGTCCTTCATTGCATCTATGCCATTGTCTCATTCCATCACCATGGTATCTTATTAATGCATTTATTTTCTTGTGTGTTGTCTATCTCACCTCATCTAAGACATTATCATTATTACCAAAATATTGAAATCTTGTCAATATTTTTTATTTTATATCAGGAATAATATTTGGCAAATAGGGGGCAGTCAATATTTATTGAATGAGTGTTTTTGGAGGATACATTTGCATGGAAGTTAAAGGTAATTTTATTCCCAAAATCACTTGTTTATGTTTGTTTGTATCTTTTTTATATGTTTTACTTACACGAAAAAATGAAAAAGTGACGAATATATTCAAAAAAAGAAAAAGGAGAGAAATGCTACATTGGAATGGAAAATTTTTCATAAAATAATAATTTTGTCATAATTGGAAGGTTAGGGAACTGTTGCTTGATATGACAATCATTCTGGGGAAGAACACTAAAGCATAAAGCAAGCACTCATACTGCAATCTTCTGTCTCCATTAATCAAGTTTATAGCAGCCACATGTAGCACCACCAGATGCTGAAATTTTTAGTGCCTAGAAAAATCTCGGATTTTATACTAGATAGTCGCTAACTGGGGGTGCACAGCAAGTCACATTACTGCCCCCTAATCCACAGGGGTTAAACAAAGGCTCTTTGGTCAGCTTCTATAACCCTAGGGACAAATATTCCTTTTGACTACATCTAGGGGCTTTGGGTGTCATCTAGTCTTATTAAAGGGAGAAAAATGACAGAATCCTACAAAAAATAAATTTTCATTTCTATCTTAATGGTGACACTATCCTGGAAAGTCAGCCTCTTCCTTTCAAAATAGTGGTTAATGGCAACATTCAAAAGAAAATAAAATGGCCCAATCAGGCAGAGGGTATGAAAAATGCAACTAGCAAAGTCAATGGCTTAGGTGACTGGTTGGGTGTGGTGGGATTTTAAGTAAATAAACCTCCTTAAAGTACAGTCAGCCACAGAGCACACAAGCTGGAGTAAAGAAATGGGAAACACAGAGCAGGAGCATGCAGCAGCCACAAGAAAAGCAAGACACAAAAGGAGCCCAGAGACAGTGGCCTCTAAGAGAGAAAGTGATGGAGAGCAGCCCATTTAGTATGCCATTGCCAGAAGGAGAAAGTGTGTAGGGAAAAGTGAAAAAAGGCGGTGATCCAGCAATGAAAACAGCAAAGGCCTTGAATTGCTAAAAATGGAACACAGAAAAAAAGTCACCATACATTTCCTCTATTGTAGGTGGGAAAATCGCTAGAAGAAGTCTATTGAGAAATCCAAGCATAATTCATTGTATAAGGAGAGTTTAAAGGAAGGAATTAGCACCTATACCACACATTGTTGGTTATGTTTAACTTAATTGATTCATAAATATGGCCATTAGTTAATAGATGGTGTCAGATCTGTTTATCTACTACATAAACCCATTTTTTAAAATTTAAGCTTTGATTTATAAACTTTATCATATAATTGATTATTTCCCATATACTAGACCTCTGAATAGTAATCAAGTGCTGAGAAGAAAAAGCAGATTATTCAGATAATTCTCTTTCTCTCTCATTTTTTGTTTGTTTGTTTGTTTGTTTGTTTGTTTGTTTGTTTTTCCTATAGGATTTTGCTTTGTTGCCTAGGCTGGAGTACAGTAACATGATTATGGCTTAACCTCTTGGGCTCAAGTGATTTTCTTGCCTCAATCTTCTGAGTAGCTGGAACAGGTGAACACCACTATGCCCAGCTAATGTTTTTAATTTTTTGTAGAGACAGGTTCTCACTGTGTTGCCCAGGCTAGTCTCAAACTCCTAGCCCCAAGCAATCTTCCAGCCTGAGTTCCCAAAGTACTGGGATTAGAGGCATGAGCCACTGTGCCCAGCCATATTACTCTTGATTTGATCTGCTATAACCCAACTTCCCTAACAGAGCAGAGGGAGAAGAGGATAATACATTGAAGAGTGGAATCAACCTAAATGCCCATCAAGAGTTACTGGATAAAGCAAATGTGATACATATACACGATGAAATACTATTTAGCCATTAAAAAAGAACAAGATCATGTCCTTTGCAGGAACGTGGTAGACCTGGAAGGCATTATCCTAAGCAAACTAAAGAATAGAAAGCCAAATACCACATGTTCTTACTTGGAAGTGAGCGCTAACCAATGAGAACACATGGACACAAAGAGGAGAACAACAGACACTGGAGTCTGCTTGAGGGTGAAGGCTGGGAGGAGGGAGAGGATAGGAAAAAATACCTTTCAAGTATTATGCTTATTATTCGGGTGACAAAACTATCTACTCACCAAACCCCTGTGACACACAGTTTATCTATATAAAAAGCCTGAACATATACCCTTGAGCCTAAAATAAAAATTTTAAAAAGAAACAATAAATAAACTGAATAGTAAAAACTCATGAGAATGCATGAACAAAATGAATAATACAAATGATAAATGAAGTACACAGGTGTTTATTTTTTTAATACATAATAGAAAGTATAAAAAGTATCTTACCACAAAGAAAAGATGAAAGTGGATAGGCTTTTCTTAGGGGATAAAAGTAACCTAAACTCTCTGAGAGATTGAGAAGTGTTTCCTTTCTCTTGAGTGTCTGAGTGCTTATAGAGGAAGGAGAAAACCGATCTAGTTAGCCAGAATAAAACAATGTTATTAAAAGAAAAGACATTTCAGTCTTCATTAGTCCATTTTCACGCTGCTAATAAAGACATACCTGAGACTGGGTAATTTATAAAGGAAAGAGGTTTAATTCACTCACAGTTCATCATAGCTGGGAAGACCTCAGGAAACTTACATTATGGTGAAAAGGAAAGCAAACATTTCCTTCTTCACATGGCAGCAGCAAAGAGAAATGCCAAGCAAAAGCGGGGAAGCCCCTTATAAAACTACGAGATCTCGTGAGAACTCACTATCACAAGAACAGCATGAGGGTAACTGCCCCCATGACTAAATTACCTCCCACTGGGTCCCTCCCACAACATGTGGGGATTATGGGAACACAATTCAAGATGAGATTTGGGTGGCAACACAGCCAAAACATATCACAGTCATTGATATAATATCTAGAAAATAGCCTTAAGCTCACACACAGTATCTTAAGTGGGTTCTTATAGCCTTTTCCCATCCCCTTTGAACTGAGATTCCCAAAGGATAATCTCTGAGAATACTTTTCACACAGATTCTTTAGCAAATATATTCTGACCTCATCCTTCAGAGAGAAGTCTTTTCAAAGGTAGCAAGGGTCTAAAATACACCAATTAAATTTACCTATCTCTCTCTATACATCTATCTATCTATCTAACTATCTATCCATCTATCTATGTTTTTAAAAGGGCTTCAAAACTCAGATAGCTACAAAAACCAAAGGAATAAAGTAGAATTTACCCAGAGTGTCAGAATATGAATATTGATTTGGGAAACATAAATCAAACACAAGCAAAAGATTATCTTAATTTCTATAATTGTTCACTAAAAGTTCCAAATTGACTCAATTCATTTTTTATATAGTAAAATAACATCTACTCACAGTCAATTAGGTACAAACATATTCAATAATCACTCAACAAACATTCACTCAAAAGTTTCCTTTATGCAGGATGTGTTTGGCCTTAGGCTCAAGGCCATCATTCCCTTGGAGAGCAAGAAAATAACTTTGATCATGTTCTATATCTTATAAACTGCAATATGACATTTATATTCCCAACATGGACATGAAGCCCCAAGACAAAATTCTACTTTTGATCTCAGATTATTCCTCAAAACTACTCAGGCTTTACTTTTTAAATGTATTCTGATATATAAAATTTAAGGTTTTTGAGAACTTCAAATAGATGTAATGAAAAAACATTATTCAGTTAGTTTATATTAATATATTTGACCCATGATATTCAAAATACTACTTAGTGGTTTTTTTTTTTTAATTTAGAGACTCAGAGATTTAATAGTATGCAACTTCTTCCACTAAAATATAAAACCATGGTCATATTCATTACATTTAGATAGATCTTTCCAATAGTATGATGTAATTACTATTTTTAAGTTAATATGTCTTAAAATATGATGTTTTAAGTGGCTGTAGGAAAATAGAATTTTAGCTTCTAAAATTCATTATTTTAAAATTTACTATACAATATCAGGAGCTAATTTGAAGTTATCAGCCAAAACGCACATATTTTTTTCTAGTCACATAGTCTAAATGTATAATAAAATATAGAATATCATTATCTCTCAAGAATTTCTTGATTATAAGTTATATATAAACCAATCTTGTATGAGTAAATGGATAATGCTACAATTTGATCTTTTAAAATTAAATATACTTAACAGAGAATATGATACTAAGTAGATCAATCTTTTAAGATATTTTAAATAGGAATAAATATAAATAAAACTCTACAGCTTAACTTTTAAAATACTCTTCTATCAATTAAACAAATTTTCTTTATTTAAAAATATTTTGCTCATTTTTTCAGTCATTAATTTTCTAGATACATTTAACTGCACCCTGTATTTTACCTGGAAAAAGTTAAAAATATACACATCTTTTTAAGAAAGAATAATTGACTTCCTTGACAATAATTTCCCCTTCTTTCTAAAAAAAGCACAATGAATGCTGAATACTAGTCTACAAAATAATGAAATGTAAAATGTAACAATTATCTTTGTATTTTATCAAATAGTATATGGGTTTTATGACTATATTTTTTTAAATTTTAGGATAACACATTTAAATTATAAGGTATAGGTACATTATTTGCACATTGAAATTATGAGTGACAGATTAACCTTATATGAAAGATTTACACATGCCTTGGACAAGAAATATTAACAACATTAATAGCTACCATTTATTATGTGCCTACTAAGTCCCAGGCCTTATCCTAGGCCCTTTGCATATATCATTATTAATAGTCAAAACATTCCTGCAAGGTATAGGTTATTTTTTCATTTTTAGAGCTGGTGCAACTGTGATTCAGTCCAAGTAAGCACTTGCCTGAGGCCAAACAAGTGGAAGAGCTGGAATTCAAACTCAAATCCCTATCAATTCTGTTTAGAAGCCTATGACTTTATTCATCTATGATAAATTATGTGTAAATATGTTTCCTATTTTTTCAAAATTCACTATCAATTAAAATGTTTCCAAAAGCAACATCTGACAACAAAGCATCCACAGGCTTCATTAAGGTATTGAGGCATTTGGGAACCACACTGCTGATATTAACAATCCTCAAAATTTAAACTTTGAAACTTCACCATTTGTAGTAGGATAATCATGTTTGTTGAGAAAGAAGTGATTTCATCTTCATTTTCAAACATCTGTTTAAGACTGTCTTTTAGAAACAAGGTGTAGCTGAACCATGATAACTATTGGGTAATACCCACCCCAAACGAAGGTTGCACTTATACTTAATAATAATGTAAATTTTTGTTTTTGATTTTGTTTTTTGAAATAACACCTCACTCTGTCACCCAGGCTGGAGGGCAGTGGCCTAGTCTCGGCTCACTGCAACCTCTGCTTCCTGGGTTCAAGTGATTCTTGTGCCTCAGTATCCTGAGTAGCTGGGATTACAGATGTGTGCCACCATGCCTGGCTATTTTTTGTGTGTTTTTTGCAGAGATGAGGTTTCGCCACGTTGGCAAAGTTGGTCTTGGACTTCTGGTCTAAAGAAATTCGCCCATCTCAGCCTCTCAAAGTGCTGGGATTACAGGCATGAGCCACTGCATCCAGCCCAATAATGTAAACTTTAGTTGAATGCTTACTGTTGGTAGCTAAGTGCTTCAAATGTATTATTTAACTTTCACAACATCCTTATGAGGAATAATCTTTTGATTTTAAAAGTAAATAAACTGAAGCACAAACACTATGAATCCGTTTACCCACAGCCAAGCAGCTAATAAATAGGAAGGCTAAATTTAGACTTCAAATTTGCTCAGCTCCAAAGTCTAACATTCATAACGTCTACCTTGCTCTACACACAGTGGTCTTTAGAAATGAACATCATTAAAATCTCTACACAAGGAAGGGGGTTTGGGCCTACTAGGACTGCACCAGTGGACTGAGCCTATTAAAAGGAGGACTACAGCCTTGTCCTGGCTTCTTACCCCATTTCAACTCAATAATTTATTTCTTCACTTGGAAAGTGAACCTAATGTATTAGGTAGTCTCTAAGATCCATTTAAGTAATACACTTTTTAAGATCCTGTTAGTGTCTTTCCTTTCTGTAACGGAACAGTGCCACTAAAATTAACTCCAAGGGTTTGTTACTGTTTTGCTATCATTTCTATCTCTTCCCATGGGCATTTTAGAGGTTAAGTGATCTATGTGTATTAGAAGTCATATATGTGTGACTGGAGTCACAGAGCCCTGGCTCCTGTACCTGCTCTGCTATGGCATGTGTAACCTTATGGAAGTAGCACAAACTGTCTAAACTTCAGGTGTGTGTGGTTAGTTTTTTTTAAAATCCATAACCTGAAAAAAATATTAGTATTTACCCCAAAGGACTGTGTGAGGCAGAAAATTAATGTCAAAGTGCTTGGCACAGAGTAAACTCAAGAGAACTTAGCAATGATTACTTTTTATTGTTATTGAATTATGAAGCTGAGAGATGATGCTATGCAATTTATGTGAAATCACTTAAAATCACAAAAAGTTAATGAGGACAAAATATTCTCTGCTAATGCACTTTAGATGAATTTAAAATTATATTTATATGTATATGTGTGTATATCTCTCCATCTATACGTATAGACACATAGATATCTGGTGTTAGACACCCACTTAAAAATTCAATTTTGGTATGCATTTTGGTCTCTTTTTTTCCTCAGTATTTTTAGATGGCATGGCTGACAAGACCAGCATCAGATATAGATAGAATGATAATATGCAAAAGCACACAGAATTCTCACATATATAAATGCTGTTGAGTTATTTTAAGACATTTTGTGGAAACTACTAAAGTGGTGGGGATGGGACAATGATGCATCAACTGAATTAATCACTATCATCACTCTTCTAAAGAAAAAACAAAGCAAGTTCAGCACACTCAATCATCACAAACACGAGGAGAATGGAGTTGCATAAAACCAGGGCTGGGTTCCCTGTTCTCTGGTCGGCAATGTTAAAAATCTGCAGCCATTGTAGACTCCTCCACACTACCTAATTCCAAAATCTCTATTTATAAATACCAGAAAGGGAATTTTTTTGTTTGCCTACTTTTTGGCCATTTATTTATTTGATTTCCTTACAAAGAGAAAAAGGAACTGCTATAGGGCTGCAGAAAGTCCTAAAACCAGACATTTGAGCCTATCAATGAAGAATTCACCTGATGGTAAGAGTAAAAATGACATAGATAGTAAGTGTCAAAGACATGTCATTGAGAAAGGCAGCTTTCTTTTCACAAAAGCTGGAAATTCTAAGATGTGAGGTTGTCTAAGTCTCACCAAACCTCAGAAGTCAATGTAGGAGCAATTCCACATCATCTAGTTTTTTGCACATTTTTTCACAGATACAGTTGTTTGCCACTGATCCAAATGCATTTATCTCCCATGTACTGTTACTCAAGGATAACCCAGATACCAAGAATATCTTTGTAAAAGACTATGAAAAACAAGCAATCGGCTCCATAGTGACCTGCTTCAGCAAGAATTGGTATGAAAGTGGTAACATAGGCCGGACACGGTGGCTCAAGCCTGTAATCCCAGCACTTTGGGAGGCCGAGACGGGCGGATCACGAGGTCAAGAGATCGAGACCATCCTGGCTAACACGGTGAAACCCCGTCTCTACTAAAAAATACAAAAAACTAGCCGGGCGAGGTGGCGGGCGCCTGTAGTCCCAGCTACTCGGGAGGCTGAGGCAGGAGAATGGTGTGAACCCGGGAGGCGGAGCTTGCAGAGAGCTGAGATCCGGCCACTGCACTCCAGTCCAGGCGACAGAGCGAGACTCTGTCTCAAAAAAAAAAAAAAAAGAAAGTGGTAACATAATCAGTTAACCTCGACAGCTCATATATCCCCCTAACCACTCAACTACCCACAGTCTAATATTTCAGCCTGTGATTTATTTAAAAATCCAGAAAAGTTAAAGAATAGGTGTATTGTGGATAGAAGGAAATATACTTGTAACCAATACAGTTGAGGAAATTTATAAGTAGATTAGGAATAAGTGACTGATAGTGTGGATTTTTAAAAATTCAAAGTATTTTGCTCTTTATATATTTATATAACTTTTTTTTTTTTTTTTTTTTTTTTTTTTTTTTTGAGACGGAGTCTGGCTCTGTTGCCCAGGCTGGAGTGCAGTGGCGCAATCTCGGCTCACTGCAAGCTCCATCTCCCGGGTTCCCGCCATTCTCCTGCCTCAGCCTCCCGAGTAGCTGGGACTACAGGCGCCCGCCACCACGCCCGGCTAGTTTTTTGTATTTTTAGTAGAGACGGGGTTTCACCGTGTTAGCCAGGATGGTCTCGATCTCCTGACCTCGTGATCCGCCCGTCTCGGCCTCCCAAAGTGCTGGGATTACAGGCTTGAGCCACCGCGCCCGGCCATTTATATAACTTTATATCTTTTCTCTCCATAGTATACTTTGCAAATACTATATAAAGATATATACTATATATAGATAAATATTGGGTTTGACACTACAGACCACAAACACAATACTGCAAAGATGCAATATGCTGAAGCAGTAACTATTAGTAATTTTTCACAGATACGTGTGAAAATAGAAAAAGAGAAATGACATAATACAATTTAGTTCATTCATAGAGATTTAGGGATAAAGTACACTTATATGCTCAACACTCACAGTAAGGATTGGGAAACAAATGAAGGGGTCTAAATATTAGAGGTGAGCCTACTATATTCTGTTTACCATCACTTACATTTATAATATGTATACTCTTATAATACCACATGCATTTCTTATTCATGTATAATTTAGATCTGTATTATATATGTGTATTTTATATATGCATATAATAAAAGTTTATTTCAGCATATAAGAATGAGCAAAAACAAAGGCAAATAAGCAGTTTCTAAACAAATATTATCATCAAAATGTACTGCATATGTAGCGTCTGGAGAGTATGACTCCAATTACAGATATCAGAGATAGCAACAGTCTTCTGTTTATACTATGTGAAACAGCAGAGAGATGATCACTTAGCTTTTGTTTTGGTTCCAAATCATTTTTTTCAAGAAGTGTAATTAAAAAGTGCATTAATGCCACCAATTATGGCCTCCAAGGGACCAGAAACCCCATGTTACTCCGTGATGGAACACAACTGAGCTGCAAACATCCATTTACCATTATAATGCTCATTAATCCTGCCAAAAACAACTCATTATGGGACTTCAAGGAAATCATCTCATAGGCAAACACAGCACAAAATCTGTCATTGCATTCCTCACAGTAAAGTTGCAGAGGTGGAAACTCTTCAATGTGTCTAATTTATGAAGCTGAAAACAATAATTTCACTTTTTATCAAGCTAAGACGTCTATGTGAAAGAACTGGCCTAAATTCTCTCACTCTTTTAGCAGTCTTAATAAAGAAATAGCATTGACTCAATAACTCAGTAATCTAAGCCTGCAAAACCTCACTTACCTACTTACCAAATTCTTCCAGAACCCAGTCTCATTTCATTGGACATCAGCACCATCAGGAGTTTTTCTCCCAAAGTAGTAACAAAAATATCACCACATCCATTGTCATCTTTCTGGTTTGACATAAAATTCAATGTAAATCCTCTCTCATTCATTAAAATGTTTATAAACTTTCTCATTCTTTAATCAATTGAGCATATTGAAAAAAGTCTAATTCTTTTTCAAACCTCAGCTCCAAAGAGGTGCTATACCCCCAGTAGGAGCTCTCTGAATGCTTGTTGGTGATTTCACTGTTACAGGAAAGTAGCCCTAAAGCACCCTACAGCAAATAAAATGTAGAATTCTCAATTATCACCATTAGATAAGCAATGATTGCAAAGAAGAATTATTATCAAGGAGGTTTATTTAAAATACATTATCAATTTTTATGTTTTAAGACTAAAAACAAACTATGTATGCTCTCTTGGCAATACAGTATTTCTTCCGATGCTACAGGAGTCTTTGCCTGAGCAGAAATGATCTACTTAAGATCTTTAAAGGAGTTTTAGAAAAAAGCTTAATTACCAACCAATAAGCTAAATTAAAAATAATTTTCTTCTGTTTAATATTTTTTACAGTGTTTAAAAGAAATTACGAGAAGAAAATTTGTAAGAACATTTTTCTTCAGTGACTATATATTTCCTCTCATAAAATTACTGGAAAGTAAAAAGTACATGACAATATACAGTACCTGAAATCTAATAATTGGCCATCTTCTATCACAATTGCTCTCCGGGAATTTCAACTAATCTTATATTTATATTTTGAAAGGATCATTTCATGGAGTTCTAATGTAATCAGTAGCAAAATTAGTTGAGATGGTTTGAATCAAAAGGGAAAAGAGGCCTAACATGACTTTCTCTACTGAAAGTAGATAGTTGGGGTAAAAGGTGAAGGGAAATACATAATTTATGCAGTGATGAAATAAAATATATTTCCTTGTTGTTTCTTTTCAGTTTTCAGGGTTGGGAATTACATCTTGAGAATAGGTACAAAGCAGGTGCTACATGCTCTCACAGAACACAGGAGTTATTTATGCAATTGCCAGTCTTTTAGACTGTATAAGTCTACTTCTAGATGATAAGTCCTGGGAAAATTCTGTCTTTTTCACTACTGAATCATTAGCTTTTAGCACCATGTGGAAGATAATCTCTCAGTATCTAGGGAATGAACAAATCACTGAATATTACCAGGATAATAACCTGAAACATGCAAATATACACTTTGTGTCATTGCTGTATGTCTTTTTGTTTACCCCATCCTAAAAAGGTAGATCAGCTTCATATTCTATGTCTTGAACTATTAATGCTTTCTTTGAGAAAGTGTGTATGTTAAGAGCAAAAGCAAAGGTTTTCAAAACTAGGGGAAAAGAAAAAAAAAAAAAACACAACCTGGTTTTCGTTGATGGAAGAAAGTGTCCTCACCAAGAGAAGTAGGAGTAAGACAACTGGAAAAGAAATTAACGTCTTCGGCTCCTCAGCTTTTGGAACCTCCTTTTACTCCCTGAATCTAGAGTCCTGGATGAGGTCTTATTCTGGAAGGTTTAAACCTTTAGAAGCTGGAAGACTTACACCTTTAGAAGCTGGAAGGCTTGCTGAGAGCTGGAGAGGAGCAGATCTTTCTGGAGAGGAGCTAGACTGAGTGGGACACATGAGATGTTGGAAGAGCATTTCTGAATCTGCCAAGAGCTGATTGCCCTACTAGGGTAAGCAAAGAAAGGAAAAGAAGAAAATCTTGGCTTAGATTATAGCCCACCCATTACACAGTATATTCAGCGTCAAATAAGACAAGGATCTCTTCATGATCCCACTTTGGGCCAGGACACCAAGAGCTCAAATAGATTAAGTATGATGTTCAAAAGAGGAATATAAAATTTCTTGTACTCTAATTTGTTGGACCAAAATTTATACTCGAACAGGATGAATACCAAAAATTCACACTCCTATTTCTCCTTGCGGGTAGAATTTCAATATGGGTCTTACTTTATCAGACTAAAATTTGATTCAGTTGGAAACTGAAGTGAGGACTGGCTGGTACTTACATTTCCTTCCTCAGACTACCAGTAAATAAGTAGCTATTTCTTTGATCACATCTTTGCTTCCAGAAAGGCATAAGGTTAGATGGGAGGGCATTTTTCTTGTATGGTGTTTGAACCATAAGGAACAATGAATAGAAAATCCTCAATACTGTACCAGTTATATATTGGGTATTAATCTTGAATAGGTATATGTGAGGTTAAATATGGAAAATATTTCCACAAAATTGGTATTTTGAGGTTGTGAAAAATGAAATGGCTTCATATTTAACAAGCAAATGGAAGTGGGTCATGTTTGGATAGGTACCATATATTTACATTCTGGGACTTACTCTTTGGAACTTATAAGTGGACTTAGGCAATTTTCTGTGAAACAAATTTTAAAATGTTTCTGACCTACCAAATTTTAAATGTCCTTGTATCTGTTCAATTGTTATTTATGCAAGAAAGCTTTCTTTATTGTTTATGGCTATGTATATTCAATTCCAAAATAAGTTAAATATGAATAATAATAAATAAAAAGAATCCTTTGTCTGCTGCATTTTACATGTTTCAAAAAGCTAATGTGCAGAAGGAAACTCATTTGCAATTTGAAAGTGGGCATTCTTTTGGATTAGAACAATCAGTTCATGAGAAGTGTTCAAAGTACCAAGTACTATGTGTTTCCTAGGGTACACAGTATGGAATTTCCAAATTTCTCTGAGGTGTGCAATCAATACTGTCACAAATGCCACCTCATTTCTGGATGGCCCAGGTAGAAATCTCTATCACTTCCAAAGATTTTAAAAATAATATTCAGCATTTTGTCATTATCAAAAGGAATGTCACTCTCAAGGTGTTGTAAGAGAATGCAAAAATTTGCATTTATTAATATAGCCTAATGTGGTTTTCTTTTGGATAAGTGTTCCAGAAATGAAATCAATAACTTCAACGATGTAAATAACATATATGATAAATTCTCCATCAGCACATGCATGTGCACACACACACACACACACACACACACACACACACACACTGTAGTGAAACATACCAGAAGGGAAGGAAGAAAAATTTACCACATCTTTAAACAACAAGAGCAAAAAGATCTGGCTGAGAACTTGTCTCCTAAAGTCCTGGAGAGGCCAGTCATGCCACATGATCTGTTGTTAACTAAAAAAATCATGTGGTAAATGCACAAACATTACAGAAATCTTTCAGGGTTTGTTGTTTCATTGATAACCGTTATTACCAAGGCCAAGTTAAGACTAATGTACACTTTTATTTTAGAAAATAATTGCTAGGCTATTCCTGTTCTTCTGTTAACTAATTCAAAAAGTAGTCTCCCATTCCCATTTCTCCTGCGTAACCTCACTACAGGTTTCATCATCATCATTAAAGCAACCTCAAAATAGATCAATAATCATCAGTATTGCTGCAAAATGTATTCGATAACAGGTTGAAAAGTATTGATGAAATATTTGCTGAATATCCTGCTTAAATATTTGGTCTTCCTTTGATAACGGTGTATTGAGTTTACCTGAGTTGACATACAAGATAACACTTTTCACAATTTTATTCCATATGCATCCAGGACTTGTCTTCATTTGACTTGACTCAGGTTGCTTCTGACCACTTTTCTAATTTCACACAACCCATTTTCCCAGGTGCTGATTTCTCTTCCACCCTGGGACAATCAACTGCATTATGTTTATAACACAAATATCCCTGGCTGACATATATCTCAATAATACATTTCAAATACTGGGAATATTATTTCTAGTGACATTAACTAGCTGACTTTCAGTTATCAAAGATTTAATGCTACAGGCTACAAAAATGATATTTTATTGCCTGATATTTTATTCCATTGTGTTCACTCACCTATCAGCTTAATAACAGGACAATCTCTAACTCACTTCTGTAAGTCAGATGGAATCGGTTACCCTTAAAATTTAGACCTCAAAATTGTTCATGAAAAAAAAAATTGTGGAAGAAAGGTTGTAAAATTTTAAATTATTTTACTACAAAAGTTTATCTTATTAAAAAAATAATGAAAAGTATCATATGCTTCTTCTGAAATGGTTCAGAACATCATACAAAATATTATAACTTGAGGTAATCCTATAGTATGGAAGGTTTTGTCACTATCTTAGAGAAAATGAGAGACATAGTTTCAAAATCCAAAGGTACCCTAGCCATAGACTTTGGCCTTGGCTTAACAGGTTTTATGATGTAAAAGGCATGAGGTGTACCATAAGACAATGTTCAAACAACCGAAGACAATAAACAAGTGACACAAATTAGAAATTTATGAAATTCCAGTCAAGAGACACCCACCAAACCAATCTTTGGACAGAAGTTACAGAAAATAGCTATAGATGTTTTCTGAATTCTGAAAAGCTTAAATATTTAGTAATTCAAATGCTCTATCAAGAAAATAAGAATTTTAAGTAATTTTCAAAATTTGTGAAATGAATTTTCATAATGAATGATTCACTACCCTGAATCTTTTGTGTTTCTTTTGGTCATGCGTGTCAGGCACTTGTTAGAGACTCAGCAATGCTGGATAACTTGAACTGAACTCTAATGATGAGACACAATTTATTAAATATAGCAGGAGGCAGAATAGCACTTAGGCAAGAGTAGACATCTTGAAGTTTTGAGCATTGGCTTCCTACTATTTCGCTGTCAAACCTTCAGGAAATTGCTTAACCTCTTTAGGTATCAGTGAATTTATCTGTTAAATGTCAACAATTACACTTTATTAAGTGAAGGATTCAGCACATTAATTATATACATATCTTACACATAGTAAGAACTCAGTAGGTATTACTTTGTATCATTTAGTGTGTTTACAAAGAATAAAAATATATAGATTCATAATAGATAGGAAATAATGCAGGAATGCAAACATGTTGCCATAATAAATAAAATACAGCTTTAAAAATTTTATTTCAGCATTAATATTTTGAAGTTTTACTTTTATTTTCTAATATAGCCATAATACGGTTTCAATCAACCACAAAAATGCTTATTTTTTCACATGTATACAGAAGTAGTGGCACATATTTTATAAAGATGTTTATAATGTATCAAATAAAATAATAATTCAGTAAGACCATTTGAAGGAACTCTATGTGAACACTTTTAGAAGAAAAATAATTTAAAAAATAATCACCCATCTAATGTTGTTTGATTTGTAGAGCAATTTGAATATGGTTTCTCCTGCTATCTTCAAGGAAGTGTTATTCAAAGGATACTAAGTTTATGAATAATTCCTCCCTAGGTGTGAAGGGACTTAGAAGGAGTATGAACAGTGCTCCCAGAGGTTATATGCTCAATTTCCTCAAGAACCTACAGCATTGGAAACGAGCTTCATTGATCAGAAATCCTGCTGTTGCGTGTGCAGATACCATGGATGCTATGTGTCCTTTACTAATGTAGTGTCTTAGACATGATGCACCAGTTTAGCTGGAGTGTCTAAGCGTAGCCATGGGCATTGGTAGACTGAGTCACAGGATGTGTCCTATGCATACCAGTTAACTGGCTCTTCAAGCATGTCTCTGAACAGAGGGCTTGATTATTTTCCTCTGGAATACCAAGAAGACCGGCCTTTTTTTGGGAGAGAGTGGTGGTAATTTCATTCTCCACTGGAATCATCCCAGAGATGAATAAGTTTTCCATCCAGAGGTAGATAAAGAATTAGAGGCTACTATACTCAGCTTCAGTAATTTTCTTAATAGAGCAAGGAGAGAAGGGAACCCACTGGCTGAGCAATGGCAAAATGTGGCATCTGGCAGCAGTGCAAAGAGCTCCTCAGACTGGGAAAGAGTCCAGAGGATCTAGGAATTGTTGTTTTTATTTTTCCAAAATTTAAATATTATCTCTAACACGGCCTAATCAGTTAAGACACTGAAACGAAACAAGGCCAACCATATCATTCATAGGCCTTTTTTTTTTTTAAGAGCCTTAATATTACTTCACAGACTCAAAAGCCTTGGACTGTTTTATGATTAAAAGCTAATCTTTTCTCTCCAGTACTCTTTCATTGTTCCCAATACACAGAATACAGCAAGAAGCTGAATCTTAACAATGCGTCTTTCTGTAAAGTGTCTCAATTATTAAGAATGAAGGGGGGCGGAGCAAGATGGCCGAATAGGAACAACTCCAGTCTCCAACTCCCAGCGCGAGCGACACAGAAGACCGGTGATTTCTGCATTTTCAACTGAGGTACTGGGGTCATCTCACTAGGGAGTGCCGGACAATCGGTGCTGGTCAGCTGCTGCAGCCTGACCAGCGAGAGCTGAAGCAGGGCGAGGCATCGCCTCACCTGGAAGCACAAGGGGGAAGGGGATCCGTTTTCCTAGCCAGGGGAACTGAGACACACAACACCTGGAAAATCGGGTAACTCCCACCCCAATACTGCGCTGTAAGCATACAGGCATTCCAGGAGAATATATCCCACACCTGGCCGGGAGGGTCCCACGCCCACGAAGCCTCCCTCACTGCTAACACAGCAGTCTGCCGCGATCTATCCGCAAGGCAGCAGCGAGGCTGGGGGAGGGGCGCCCGCCATTGCTGAGGCTTAAGTAGGTAAACAAAGCCGCTGGGAAGCTCGAACTGGGTGGAGCTCACAGCAGCTCAAGGAAGCCTGCCTGTCTCTGTAGTCTCCACCTCTGGGGACAGCGCACAGCTGAAGACCAACAGGGGAAGTAGCGGGAGCCGGTGCAGACGCGAACGACTCTGTCTGACAGCTTTGGGGAGAGCCGCGGATCTCCCAACGCGGAGGTTGAGATCTGAGAACGGACAGACTGCCTGCTCAGGTGTGTCCCTGACCCCTGAGTAGCCTAGCTGGGAGAAATCCCCCACTAGGGGCAGTCTGACACCCCACACCTCACAGGGTGGAGTACACCCCTGAGAGGACACTTCCAAAGGAAGAATCAGACAGGTACACTCGCTGTTCAGCAATATTCTATCTTCGGCAACCTCTGCTGCTGATACCCAGGCAAACAGGGTCTGGAGTGGACCTCAAGCAATCTCCAACAGACCAACAGAGAGTCCTTCTGACTGTCAGAAGGAAAACTATCAAACAGGAAGGACACCTATACCAAAACCCCATCAGTTCGTCACCACCATCAAAGACCAGAGACAGATAAAACCACAAAGATGGGGAAGAAGCAGGGCAGAAAAGCTGGAAATTCAAAAAATAAGAGCGCATCTCCCCCTGCAAAGGAGCGCAGCCCATCACCAGCAACGGATCAAAGCTGGTCAGAGAATGACTTGGACGAGAGGAGAGAAGAAGGCTTCAGTCCATCAAACTTCTCAGAGCTAAAGGAGGAATTACGTACCCAGCGCAAAGAAACTAAAAATCTTGAAAAAAGAGTGGAAGAATTGACAGCTAGACTCATTAATGCAGAGAAGATCATAAACGAAATGACAGAGATGAAAACCATGACACGAGAAATACGTGACAAATGCACAAGCTTCAGTAACCGACTCGATCAACTGGAAGAAAGAGTATCAGCGATTGAAGATCAAATGAATGAAATGAAGCGAGAAGAGAAACCAAAAGAAAAAAGAAGAAAAAGAAATGAGCAAAGCCTGCAAGAAGTATGGGATTACGTAAAAAGACCAAATCTACGTCTGATTGGGGTGCCTGAAAGTGAGGGGGAAAATGGAACCAAGTTGGAAAACACTCTTCAGGATATCATCCAGGAGAACTTCCCCAACCTAGTAGGGCAGGCCAACATTCAAATTCAGGAAATACAGAGAACGCCACAAAGATACTCCTCCAGAAGAGCAACTCCAAGACACATCATTGCCAGATTCACCAAAGTTGAAATGAAGGAAAAAATCTTAAGGGTAGCCAGAGAGAAAGGTCGGGTCACCCACAAAG
The DNA here is from genome assembly GCF_007565055.1 of Rhinopithecus roxellana. Taxonomy (NCBI): domain Eukaryota; kingdom Metazoa; phylum Chordata; class Mammalia; order Primates; family Cercopithecidae; genus Rhinopithecus; species Rhinopithecus roxellana. Next base: position 115,735,527 of record NC_044552.1, read on the forward strand.
GGAAGCCCATCAGACTAACAGCAGATCTCTCGGCAGAAACTCTACAAGCCAGAAGAGAGTGGGGGCCAATATTCAACGTTCTTAAAGAAAAGAATTTTAAACCCAGAATTTCATATCCAGCCAAACTAAGTTTCATAAGTGAAGGAGAAATAAAATCCTTTACAGATAAGCAAATGCTTAGAGATTTTGTCACCACCAGGCCTGCCTTACAAGAGACCCTGAAGGAAGCCCTAAACATGGAAAGGAACAACCGGTACCAGCCATCGCAAAAACTTGGCAAAATGTAAAGACCATCGAGGCTAGGAAGAAACTGCATCAACTAACGAGCAAAATAACCAGTTAATATCATAATGGCAGGATCAAGTTCACACATAACAATATTAACCTTAAATGTTAATGGACTAAATGCTCCAATTAAAAGACACAGACTGGCAAACTGGATAAAGAGTCAAGACCCATCAGTCTGCTGTATTCAGGAGACCCATCTCACATGCAGAGACATACATAGGCTCAAAATAAAGGGATGGAGGAAGATCTACCAAGCAAATGGAGAACAAAAAAAAGCAGGGGTTGCAATCCTAGTCTCTGATAAAACGGACTTTAAACCATCAAAGATCAAAAGAGACAAAGAAGGCCATTACATAATGGTAAAGGGATCAATTCAACAGGAAGAGCTAACTCTCCTAAATGTATATGCACCCAATACAGGAGCACCCAGATTCATAAAGCAAGTCCTTAGAGACTTACAAAGAGACTTAGACTCCCATACAATAATAATGGGAGACTTCAACACTCCGCTGTCAACATTAGACAGATCAACGAGACAGAAAGTTAACAAGGATATCCAGGAATTGAACTCATCTCTGCACCAAGCGGACCTAATAGACATCTATAGAACTCTCCACCCCAAATCAACAGAATATACATTCTTCTCAGCACCACATCGCACTTATTCCAAAATTGACCACATAATTGGAAGTAAAGTACTCCTCAGCAAATGTAAAAGAACAGAAATTATAACAAACTGTCTCTCAGACCACAGTGCAATCAAACTAGAACTCAGGACTAAGAAACTCAATCAAAACCGCTCAACTACATGGAAACTGAACAACCTGCTCCTGAATGACTACTGGGTACATAACGAAATGAAAGCAGAAATAAAGATGTTCTTTGAAACCAATGAGAACAAAGATACAACATACCAGAATCTCTGGGACACATTTAAAGCAGTGTGTAGAGGGAAATTTATAGCACTAAATGCCCACAAGAGAAAGCAGGAAAGATCTAAAATTGACACTCTAACATCACAATTAAAAGAACTAGAGAGGCAAGAGCAATCACATTCAAAAGCTAGCAGAAGGCAAGAAATAACTAAGATCAGAGCAGAACTGAAGGAGATAGAGACACAAAAAACCCTCCAAAAAATCAATGAATCCAGGAGTTGGTTTTTTGAAAAGATCAACAAAATTGACAGACCGCTAGCAAGGCTAGTAAAGAAAAAAAGAGAGAGGAATCAAATAGATGCAATAAAAAATGATAAAGGGGATATCACCACTGACCCCACAGAAATACAAACTACCATCAGAGAATACTATAAACGCCTCTACGCAAATCAACTAGAAAATCTAGAAGAAATGGATAATTTCCTGGACACTTACACTCTCCCAAGGCTAAACCAGGAAGAAGTTGAATCCCTGAATAGACCAATAGCAGGCTCTGAAATTGAGGCAACAATTAATAGCCTACCCACCAAAAAAAGTCCAGGACCAGATGGATTCACAGCTGAATTCTACCAGAGGTACAAGGAGGAGCTGGTACCATTCCTTCTGAAACTATTCCAATCAATAGAAAAAGAGGGAATCCTCCCTAACTCATTTTATGAGGCCAACATCATCCTGATACCAAAGCCTGGCAGAGACACAACAAAAAAAGAGAATTTTAGACCAATATCCCTGATGAACATTGATGCAAAAATCCTCAATAAAATACTGGCAAACCGGATTCAGCAGCACATCAAAAAGCTTATCCACCATGATCAAGTGAGCTTCATCCCTGGGATGCAAGGCTGGTTCAACATTCGCAAATCAATAAACGTAATCCAGCATATAAACAGAACCAAAGACAAGAACCACATGATTGTCTCAATAGATGCAGAAAAGGCTTTTGACAAAATTCAACAGCCCTTCATGCTAAAAACGCTCAATAAATTCGGTATTGATGGAACATACCTCAAAATAATAAGAGCTATTTATGACAAACCCACAGCTAATATCATACTGAATGGGCAAAAACTGGAAAAATTCCCTTTGAAAACTGGCACAAGACAGGGATGCCCTCTCTCACCACTCCTATTCAACATAGTGTTGGAAGTTCTGGCTAGAGCAGTCAGGCAAGAGAAAGAAATCAAGGGTATCCAGTTAGGAAAAGAAGAAGTCAAATTGTCCCTGTTTGCAGATGACATGATTGTATATTTAGAAAACCCCATCGTCTCAGCCCAAAATCTCCTTAAGCTGATAAGCAACTTCAGCAAAGTCTCAGGATACAAAATCAATGTGCAAAAATCACAAGCATTCTTATACACCAGTAACAGACAAGCAGAGAGCCAAATCAGGAATGAACTTCCATTCACAATTGCTTCAAAGAGAATAAAATACCTAGGAATCCAGCTTACAAGGGATGTAAAGGACCTCTTCAAGGAGAACTACAAACCACTGCTCAGTGAAATCAAAGAGGACACAAACAAATGGAAGAACATACCATGCTCATGGATAGGAAGAATCAATATCGTGAAAATGGCCATACTCCCCAAGGTTATTTATAGATTCAATGCCATCCCCATCAAGCTACCAATGACTTTCTTCACAGAATTGGAAAAAACTGCTTTAAAGTTCATATGGAACCAAAAAAGAGCCCGCATTGCCAAGACAATCCTAAGTCAAAAGGACAAAGCTGGAGGCGTCACGCTACCTGACTTCAAACTATACTACAAGGCTACAGTAACCAAAACAGCATGGTACTGGTACCAAAACAGAGATATAGACCAATGGAACAGAACAGAGTCCTCAGAAATAATACCGCACATCTACAGCCATCTGATCTTTGACAAACCTGAGAGAAACAAGAAATGGGGAAAGGATTCCCTATTTAATAAATGGTGCTGGGAAAATTGGCTAGCCATAAGTAGAAAGCTGAAACTGGATCCTTTCCTTACCCCTTATACGAAGATTAATTCAAGATGGATTAGAGACTTAAATGTTAGACCTAATACCATAAAAACCCTAGAAGAAAATCTAGGTAGTACCATTCAGGACATAGGCATGGGCAAGGACTTCATGTCTAAAACACCAAAAGCAACGGCAGCAAAAGCCAAAATTGACAAATGGGATCTAATTAAACTAAAGAGCTTTTGCACAGCAAAAGAAACTACCATCAGAGTGAACAGGCAACCTACAGAATGGGAGAAAATTTTTGCAACCTACTCATCTGACAAAGGGCTAATATCCAGAATCTACAAAGAACTCAAACAAATATACGAGAAAAAAACAAACAACCCCATCAAAAAGTGGGGAAAGGATATGAACAGACATTTCTCAAAAGAAGATATTCATACAGCCAACAGACACATGAAAAAATGTTCATCATCACTGGCCATCAGAGAAATGCAAATCAAAACCACAATGAGATACCATCTCACACCAGTTAGAATGGCAATCATTAAGAAGTCAGGAAACAACAGGTGTTGGAGAGGATGTGGAGAAATAGGAACACTTTTACACTGTTGGTGGGATTGTAAACTAGTTCAACCATTATGGAAAACAGTATGGCAATTCCTCAAGGATCTAGAACTAGATGTACCATATGACCCAGCCATCCCACTACTGGGTATATACCCAAAGGATTATAAATTAGTCTACTACAAAGACACATGTACACGTATGTTTATTGCGGCACTATTCACAATAGCAAAGACTTGGAATCAACCCAAATGTCCATCTGTGACAGACTGGATTAAGAAAATGTGGCACATATACACCATGGAATACTATGCAGCCATAAAAAAGGATGAGTTTGCGTCCTTTGTAGGGACATGGATGCAGCTGGAAACCATCATTCTTAGCAAACTATCACAAGAAGAGAAAACCAAACACCGCATGTTCTCACTCATAGGTGGGAACTGAACAATGAGATCACTTGGACTCGGGAAGGGGAACATCACACACTGGGGTCTATCATGGGGAGGGGGGAGGGGGGAGGAGGGAGGGATTGCATTGGGGAGTTATACATGATATAAATGATGAATTGATGGGTGCTGACGAGTTGATGGGTGCAGCACACCAACATGGCATAAGTATACATATGTAACAAACCTGCACGTTATGCACATGTACCCTAGAACTTAAAGTATAATAAAAAAAAAAAAAAAAAAAAAAAAAGAATGAAGACATTTGGTTAGTAGGACTTCCATGTAATGAAAAGAGGCTGAGAAAACTAAAGATTGAAAATAATAGCTGAATATAAGAAAATGTCATTTTTAATTATCTTTACAGCTATGGTCTAAAAGTTATTGACTTTGTCCAAACTTTCACAGGATCCTTAAGTTGCAAAGCAATAAGAAGCATAATAGCTTTAAAGATCTCAAAAAGGCCTTTTGCTCATGATATATGCAGCACAGTAAAGTAACAAAAATACAGATCTACTCATCTAAATGAATGAAACATATACAGTGAAGTTGTAGTATCTGATGCCAGATATTGATCAGTAAGAACATAATGAATTGTATGATCTATAAGACCATAATCCCACTATTAATCTGCCTTTCAGGTCATAATCACATACACTTCAAAAAGCTAAACCAAATAGCAACATGTTCTTCAATTGAATTCAAATTACGGAAATTATATACAAATTAATGTTCACAATTATCCTATAAAAACTGAGTATTTTTAAATACCGATATCAGATTGACTATAAGAGGAAAGAAATGCCATCTTCTCTGTATTGATCAATTTTATACAAACAAACACATTGGCATGTTTGGATTTTAAAAGGTTCATCTACATTTATTATCTTCCCCACCAGCACAGATGTTAAAAATACGCTTTAATACTGATAATGTTCCCATTATGCTGCTCCCAAAGGATAACTTTTATTTACTGCCTTGGAAAATTCCAAGTATTAATAGGTTATTAATTTATGTAAGGATGCATTGCTACAAAGGTGAAAGGGTACTTCATCATCAATTTATAGTAGCCAGTGAGTTGAGAAACTGTGTTGCTTTTGTAGGTTTCATAGGTTTTCTGGTATAACTCTATGCCTTTAGCAGGACTGTCTCCAAACCATATCAGTTAGAAAAATATCTATTACATTTTAATAGGTTTATAAAGATATGACTTATTGAGACTTTACTATTTTAAGTGTTAATAATATCACAATATAATTTTTCTTTCTTTCCTTTTCATACTCTTGTTCCCTTTTGCTCACCTGCCCTATTCTTAGGATAAAAAGAAAAAAAATCAACAACCATGAAAAGCAAAGCTTTACTGTTGTCATAAATATCCTTTATAAGTTCATATTTTTGTTTTTAAATTTTTCCAAACTGTTTCCTGACTTGTTCTAAAAATTAATCAATTTAATAACTTTTTGTTGTTTTATTATTTATATCCTGCAGTGTCTCAAATTTTGTCTCAAATTTACTTATATGCAAAGTAATAATCTTTTATCTTTTGTCACTAAAATGGGATTTTTCACTGTCTCCTATAACAACTAATTATTGGGACAAACAATATTCACTGTGGAAATTCTTCCTTCATTCTTCTTCTCTGTAGTTTTTAGGACTATTTTTTCCTTTTCTGTGCACATAAGCAATTAGTCACAGTAAGAAACATCCATATTTCTGAAGACCAACAAGATTTCAATCAGCTCATCTTGAATTTTGTACCAGTTTTAGTCATGCAAGCAACTACTAGCCTAGTTCTCTTTCCCTCACATATTATGAAGCTTAAAATTAAAAAAAAAAAAAAGTTTAAGTAGTACAACATATATTAACTACAATGAAAGTGCTGTTTCTAGATTTCTAACAATGAGTACCCCACGTGGCTTAATATTAAAAATACATTCATATTTCTATTTCTGTTTTTTACAATTTTTTTTTTTTTTTTTTTTTGAGGCGGAGTCTTGCTCTGTCGCCCGGGCTGGAGTGCAGTGGCCGGAACTCAGCTCACTGCAAGCTCCGCCTCCCGGGTTCCCGCCATTCTCCTGCCTCAGCCTCCGGAGTAGCTGGGACTACAGGCGTCCGCCACCTCGCCCGGCTAGTTTTTTGCATTTTTTAGTAGAGACGGGGTTTCACCGTGTTAGCCAGGATGGTCTCGATCTCCTGACCTCGTGATCCGCCCGTCTCGGCCTCCCAAAGTGCTGGGATTACAGGCTTGAGCCACCGCGCCCGGCCACAAAATTATGTATTATAAAATTAATTATGGTGCAAGTAACATATTTTATTTGAGTCATATAAACTCATGCTTGAAATATTACACGTGGCTAAAATTTTCTCTTGGAAATTTAGGAACGGGAAATGCAAGTCAGTAAGATATAATAAAAGAAGAAATATACTAAGCAAAACAAGATAATATTTTAGATATCTGTTATCTAAAATAATCATAGGTCTTTTAAACAAAAACACCTAAAAGACAACTTCATACTTCATGAAGTATGAAGGTAAGAAAACACTTTGTACGTCATTTATTGACAGGTAAAAGTGCATAAGCTTTGACATTTATTGACAGAAAGAGGAATATAAACTTCACGAGAGTAAACATTTTGTCTGGTTTGTTCACTGATGCATTTCGTAGCACCCGGAACACTGTTTGGCACTCATTCAACAGGTATGTGTTGAATAAAAGGAAAGTATATTTTCCTAAGGAAACATCATCTTCCTACCTCTTTCACTCTCTTCCTTTTCTCTTTCAGTTCTTGCATATTGGATTTATTTTATCCCCACCACCTCTTTTTTTGAGACAGAGTCTCGCTCTGTTGCCAGACTGGAGTGCAGTGGTGTGATCTCAGCTCACTGCAACCTCCACCTCCCAGGTTCAAGCGATTTTCCTGCCTCAGCCTCCCGAGTAGCTGGGACTACAGACGCGCGTCACCACACCCAGCTAATTTTTTATATTTTTAGTAGAGACAGGGTTTCACCATGTTGGCCAGGATGATCTTGATCTCTTGACCTCGTGATCCACCCACCTCGGCCTCCCAAAGTGTTAGGATTACAGGCGTGAGCTACCGCGCCCAGCCTATTTTTACTTTTTTATCTGTGGGCCTCTTCCCTTCATCTTCCTTCTAGATAATTATTCTTCACTCTTCACTATGCAGTTTTATAGTCATTACCTTAGGGGAATCTTCCCTGATCCAAAAAACCAAGGTAGATTTTGCCCCTTTTTTTCTCCCATATCATTTTGATTTCCCTTTTAGTAAAATTCATCACTTTGGTAATAATTGTTTTAAAGCTTGTGCTCCTCAACTAGACTATAAGGTCTATTAAAGAATGCACTATATCTAACCTATTTTCTCTTCAACCTTAGGACCATATACCTGGAATGTAGTGAGTTTTCAACAACTATGTGATAGCTAAATAAAGGAAGGATGGAAGGAACAAAGGGAGAAAGGAAAGTAGGGGTGGAGGGAAGGGAAGAAGAGAGGGAGGGAAAGGGGGAGGGAGGAAGGGACAGAGGGAGGACGGGAATGAGGGAGGAAGAGACATATTCATCTTTCTATATTCTTGTGAAGGCTTATTCTGATGTTGCTTTTGTTTGCAAAGATAGCTATTATAATGCAGTGGACCAAATAACTAGTCCACTATAGAAATAACTGACATAGAAATAATTACTAGGGTCCCAAACAAGTAGAAGAAAATCAAGTTAGAAAAAAGTAATGTGGGCCGGGCGCGGTGGCTCAAGCCTGTAATCCCAGCACTTTGGGAGGCCGAGGCGGGCGGATCACGAGGTCAGGAGATCGAGACCATCCTGGCTAACACGGTGAAACCCCGTCTCTACTAAAAAAATACAAAAAACTAGCCGGGCGAGGTGGCGGGCGCCTGTAGTCCCAGCTACTCGGGAGGCTGAGGCAGGAGAATGGCGTCAACCCGGGAGGCGGAGTTTGCAGTGAGCTGAGATCTGGCCACTGCACTCCAGCCTGGGTGACAGAGCGAGACTCCTTCTCAAAAAAAAAAAAAAAAAAAAAAAAAAAGAAAAAAGTAATGTGGATACTATTTGACTTCTTAGAAATTCATTGGTACCCATCAATTCATCATTTACTGACGAGTTGATGGGTGCAGCACACCAACGTGGCACAAATATACATATGTAACAAATCTGAACGTTATGCACATGTACCCTAGAACTTAAAGTATAATAAAAATAAATAAATAAATAAATAAATAAATAAATAAAAAGAAATTCATTGGTAAGTGTAAAGTATGTAGCTCACAAAAATCAGCACGCAATATGTCATGACAACATGAACAAAAAAAACCAAATGAACTATACGTACATATATAATTTATGTCTTATATAATCTCTATATGTCTGCATATATTATATGCACATGTATATACATTATGTTATATACACATATTTTATATGTATGTATATATTATATATATATAAAACTCCCCACTTATCTACTTATAAAATCTCATCTGTTGCTATGCACCCAATTTAAGCCGTATCAGCTCCTAATATCTTCTTATTCCATGATTTCAGACCAATTATCCACAAAGGTTCTACCTCTTTGGGACTCAAAAAACACTTGTAATTTTTCAAAACTATCACTATTACATGAACTGTGGAGTTGCAGATGTGTATGTCCCCTAAATGCATAACACTGATATGCTTATTAATTCTTGTGGTCTCTTTGTTTTTTAAAGCAACTAGTGTCTGGTGAGAATCTTGAGAATTATTTTGACCTTCATTTCAGGGTGGGTGAGAACCAATGGTGTACTAGATGTGTTTTCCACTATAAAAATATGCAAAATATAATAAAGTAGATTAAAACATATATAGTTCTTTGAAGTAGAGAATAATGTTTGGCCTTTCAGAAAAACATTTACCAAAAATTTTCTTTCAACACTTATCTAGCTGGGCATGGTGGCAGATGCCTGTAATCCCAGCTACTCGGGAGGCTGAGGCAGGAGAATCGCTTGAACCAGGAAGTAGGAGGTTGCAGTGAGCCAAGATGGTGCCACTGCACTCCAGCCTGGAGACAGAGTGTCAAAAAAAAAGAAAAAAAAAAAAGATAAAACAAAAAAACCAGCTATCTCCCCAATAGTATGTCAAATATGAATCAATTATGTGATTCTTCTATGCCTACTATGCTACTATGTGCACAGCAGTTTGATGCTATCAGGTTAAAATACTTGGATTTGTAAAAAACTTCCTATTTCTGTCTAATGAGTAAAATAATAATATAAAAGTAGTCATGGGAAACTAGCATTTAGCTAGCATATTTACCTGAGAAAAGTTTATAGACACATGCATACTTAGGAATTGTAGCTTGTGTTTAAAAATATGCCATTCTGTTTCCTATATGCTTATTATTTCAACATTTACACTAAAATATTTATGAAAAATAAATATAATAAGAAATAATATTTTTCCAGTGTGGCTATAGTCCCATGTGTTGTAGATATTCCATTTTATTACAAAAGGACAATTATAGCTTTTAGCCTAAATTTTTAAAAAAGTATTGAATTATGCTTCATATATGCTTGTTTTTAACTTTTAAACTAAGGTATTTATGAGAAACAAAGACACTAAAAAGCAACATGCCCCTAATGTGGCTAAAGTTCAACTGTATTTTAGATATGTTGCTCTAATCTACTAGGGAAATCATTTTCAGAATAATAGAATATAGTTAACTTTTGTGCATGTCATGTGGAAATTAATATCATCCATTTATAAGCATCTTTTATGTCAAGAA